>NW_019734973.1:142803-287788 GCF_002891405.2 Cryptotermes secundus | reverse complement strand
ACGTCACCGCGGAGGGGAGTGGCGGGGCGGGAACTCGCCTATTACCGTAGTAACGCGAGCGTTACGTTACCGCCGCGTACCGCTGGGGAGGTAGGGGTGATCCATAGCTCAACATGTCACAATATCATTTGAGGTTCTCACAGCAGTAATAATGAAGAGTTCTGTCTTCTGGGATGTAGCACCTTGTAGTCTGTGGAAAGTCAACTGACATTGCAGAGGAAAATGTTGCCTCCATCTTCAGGGTCAAAGAATAAGCCAAAGAAAGAAAGGAATAAGCATTTTGCTTGCCACCTGCTTTCACACTGGTTTCTTGCTTAGCTTATTCCTCAATCCTGAAAATGGAGGCGACATGTTCCTCTGCAATGTCAGTTGACTTTCAACAGATTATAGTCAACTGACATTGCAGAGGAAAAACTCTTCATATGTCACTGTCATATGTCATATGTATATGTCACTGAAACATTCATTTTAACATGAAACACAGTTTATTATTAACATTTTGGTCAGTTGACTTTCAACAGATTATACAATGTTATATCCCAGAAGATAAAACTCTTCATATGTCACTGTCTTTTATTTTACCCCACTGGTGGGGCCCAGTGGTACAGGCATTTTAACTCATTGAAACTGACTTACGTATATAACATTTTTATCAAATTTATTTTTGAATGAAGTTTTATAAGATATAAACAGAAGACTTTGGACTTTTAAATTTCAAAACTTATTTTTGCTACTGAAAGTATAAGTTTAAGAATGCTGATAGTCTACGAGTATTCAAGAAATACATATCCTGGTTGGAATCTGAATGTTCCTTTCATTGAAACGGTTGTTTTGACAGTGTGACAATATAAGAACTCACAGTAACTAAACAATTAACTAAATGTGATATGTCTGTTTTAACATTATTTTTTTTTTTTGCTTTATATTGTACGCGTATAGTTTTATTGGAGCACAGTCTGGAAGTTAATGGCTCTAACCTAGAAACCAATGATTTCAGAAAGGTATAACTCATGTAAATTGAGAACTGTGTCATAAGCTTTAAAATTACTACTGCCCAGTAGATGTATTTTTTTAATTGCTAGTGGGGTGGGAGTAAGTCCCTTGTACTCTGTCCACTTCTGGCCTATTGTACCAGCCCCAGATGATAGGTGAGGGTGATTGTGGAGCAATTGGTGGAATGAAGATTAGGAGGGGAAACCGAAGTACTCGGAGAAAACCTGCCCCAGTGCCACTTTGTCCACCACAAATCCCACATGACCAGACCTGGGATCGAACCCGGGCCGCTGCGGTGAGAAGCCAGCGACTAACCACTTCAGTAGATGTAGGTTTAAAACACTTTAGAGAGGTCCAGAACATATAAACACAGAATTTCATGACCTACCTGAGAAAACAGAGTCATTCAGTTCATTGAAGAATGGTGTTGGAATTGAGCTAACATAGCATTCAGAATGTGTAATGTGTTCGAGAAATGTGGCCCTGGTATTCTATGAGACATAAGGCCATGTGAGGGGATTTTATATATTCCATAAGTTTCTGTTTTGAATGTCAGAGTCACTTGATGTAAACTGTTCATCAGAGAGAAACACAAATTTGGGGTAGTTAACAGACTGCTAACCACCAATTTCTGAAACACATAAAACATCAGAGCTTTTTGAACACCACAGTGTAGAGTTAAGTAGTGGAACAGATTTTTGGGACTATCATCTAGTTGAGTGCTGATGTCATTCAATATGTTTTCAGTCAAAACATGTTTTCTCTTTTTGTTCAGTACCAAAGTTCTGTCAAATTTTTACAGTATTTTATATATTAGTGTCTGCGTTTCACATAAATATGGGATGTAAAAGTAAAGCTATCCCTGTACCAGGCCGTGAAGGCCTATAGGGTTGTGAGAGGTTGAGGGTCCCACATTATCTAGACAATCAGCTCAAAGATGGCGGTAAGGTTGTCAGCCTTACGCGCTGGCCGCACTTTACTCCCTGGGAAAATTATTTAATTAATTCCTGGTACTCATTTCTGTTAGAGGCTGAGTCGACCCCAGGGCCATAGTGCGGCTGGAAGGATTAGGTCAATTGAAAAAATCCAGTGACCTCATCGGAACTTGAACCCGCGACCTTCTGGCTTGTAGCATAGCCCCAAAAATTACTACAGCACCTTTTCCATGATGAATATATTATGAAGATTTATATAAGCGAGTACCTTGGTTTGATAGTCTATGTCATTTCACAGCTAAATTATAATGGTCTTGAATACTGAATTATTCATGCACAAACACTTTAAGCCTTGGTGTTTTGCTAGTAGGCTGAAATTGGTGGCTATTGGACACCCAGTGTGGGAGAGTAGAAGAAGTGAGGGCTGGACAAACAACAGCCCACCCACTATTGCCCCTGACCAAGATCAGAAGAGAATTTTGTGTCTTATCTTTTCACTCCAAACATATTACTATTTCCTAGTATGTTTCCACTGTGCATACATATGGAGCTTAGCATCTTGCTTTCTTTGATTTATGAATAAGATTGTGAAGTGTACAATTAAGATCTAGCATAGGAAATTTAGAGAACCAAGGTAAGTAAATATTCAACATTAGTGGTACAAAATGGTGTGCGTTAATATGAAGTGAGGGTTTAAATGTAATTTTTTCCTTTATGATTTAGTTATATTAAATTGAGAGTAAAGATAGAAATTCCATTTTGGTTGTTCAAATAAATATTTGATATGAGATACTGTTGCAGTGTATACCTGTGACTGAACTTTGTGAGGCTTCATTTAACCATTTCTTTTTCAGAACCACGACAGTCTCACACAACAATTGCAGTGGTAGACCGCCATTCAGATGGGACATATGTCCTCAAAGCGTTGAAGCAAAAGCTGTTTGTGGATGGACTGTGCTATCTTTTACAGGAAATTTATGGTATTGAAAACAAGAACAATGATAATAACAAGGTGTGTTTTTACTGTCACATTTATGTCAGTCCTTAAGAAACTGTATATCACTGATTTAGTCAATTGATACTGACTTTAATTATAATTATCATCTTTTATTTTATGTCAGAGATTTAATTTAGTCTATGCAGCATCCATCACATGTACATAACATGGTTTCAAGGAAATATTTTGACTTCAGGGAGATGGAAGTAACTGGACAGTGTAGGCTGCTGCTTAATGAGAAACTTCATGTTCCTTTCTTCAGGATTTGCAGCCTTGATCTGTTGTCAGCCTCTGGGTGTAACTTTGGCTTTCAGGATTTATCCATGTCACATATTGAAATTGCTTCAACATTTTTGCATATATAGCAGTCACCGTCTTCATGGTGAATGATGTAGTGGTCTTACAGTGGGCTGTGGAGCATAGTGCTCTCATTTGGATGGGGCTATTTGCTAAAGAAGACTCATTCAATTCAGTATAATTGAAGCCATAGCAAACATCCATACATACCATCCCTGCATCTTGAGGGAAGCCATGGAGATAGTCAAGCACCCTCATATCCCCAACTGTGATTACAAACTCAGCAAAGTGTACCAAAGTGTACCTGTGTGTGTTTTCTTCCAGTGTTTCTTCTTAACCATGTCATTGCTTACATTTGGATGGTACTGGGCTCCATGCCTCTATCTTCACTCTCACTTTGAGACCTATACTGGTTCACTTTTTCCTTCCACCTCATTTACCCTGCATTGTCACAAAAATGTTACAACAGCTGCAACATATTTTCATGTGTAAAGGGTTAGCATGACAAATAATTGTGGTTTCTAGATTTGATGATTGGATTTATTGGACACTCACAAGTTGTAACTACAAATAATTATAACACTCTTAAAGATTACTGTAGTTATAATGCATAAAATAAAGTCTTCAACAACTGCTTGCTTAGTTGTTGCTTGTTGAAAATGTGATCTGGTTAACACTTCAGCTATTGAATATGCTAATATTGATGAATTTATGGACTTTTATAAGGTGCCTGAGAACCCAATAGAAATCACCACCTCTAAGGGTTCCACTACTGTTCTTCATGAATTCATTGTCTTGGAATCTTGCTTTAATTTGGGTCAACGCTTTGATTTTTACAAGCATATTTGTCACCACAGGAATGTTTTTAGCTAGCCATTGTTTAGCAGTAACATAGACTGAGGGTGTTGAGGAGAATATTTGGACCAAAGAGAGATGAAGTCACAGGAAGTTGGAGAAAACTGCATAATGAGAAGCTTCATAACTTGTACTCTTCTCCAAATATAATTAGAATGATCAAGTCAAGGAGGATGAGGTGGGCAGGTCATGTAGCATGAATGGGGGAGACGAGGAATGCGTATAGTATGTTGGTGGGAAAGCCAGAAGGAAAGAGACCACAGGGAAAGCCAAGGTGTAGGTGGGTGGACAATATTAAAATGGATCTTAGAGAGATAGGGTGGGATGGTATGGATTGAATTGATCTGGCTCAGGATATGGACCAATGGAGGGCTCTTGTGAACATGGTAATGAACCTTCAGGTTCCATAAAATGCTGGGAAATTCTTGAGTAGCTGCAGAATTGGCGGCTCCTCCAGAAGGGCTGAGTAAGTAAGTAAGTAAGTATGTATTCACTGATATATTGGGTTTCTGGACTTTATCCATCGTCCTAGTTTTTAAGATAACAAAAAACACGACAGATCCAGTTTCTGAAATGTCGTGTTTTTTGTTATCTTAAAAACTAGGACGATGGATAAGTCCAGAAACCCAATATATCAGTGTGTTATACACCATCGTCAGAATCCTATAGTAACTATAAGTATGTATTGTCTAGTAGTAGGTGTCTCTGCTGTGCTTCGCTGACTGCACATTTCTGGCATTCAGGTGTCATGTTACAACGTGATACAGCTAAATCTCAGAAGCCAAAGGTGTACACAAGGAAGGTAATGATTCATCTCCATGACCTAGTTAGGCTAGTGAAGTGGAAAAGGTTTCTAGCCTAGGCATTTATAGGTACATGAGGGGCAGGAAGTTCATAGGGAGTTTACAGGATAGAGGTGTAGTTGGGAGGTTAACACTAAGATGGATCTTAGGGATGTTATAATCTGCTGAACATTGATTTTGTTTCAGAGTGCTGGAGATGAGGATACAGAAGACAATGGTTCAGAATGTGTGATATGCATGTGTGATGTAAGAGACACTTTGATTTTGCCCTGCCGACATCTCTGCCTGTGCAACTCTTGTGCTGATTCTCTCCGCTACCAGGTTGGATGTGTGAAATCACTCTTTACCAATATATCAGTGATATATTTTCATTAGTCAGATATGACAGAATATGTAGTGAACGGTGTTGTGATAAGGAGAAGTTGTGTAGTTGGAGAAAAGAGAATGGGATCTGACTGCTGTCTTGTCGGGACAGACAAACTACAGATAATTGGATGTGGCCAGGCTTCAGTAATTATATGAGGGGTCTGCTTGGACACACAGCATCCTTGGGGTATAGGTTGAGGTCTTCCCTTAACATTATCGGTAGCATGTAGTTTGTTGATTGCCGAAAGAGGGCAAATCTGTGAAATTTTCTGTAACAGTGAAATTTATAGAAGAGTTAGGTATCTACTGAAGGCATGAGTTTTATGCTTTGTAAAATATAATTTTTATACTTTGTTATAAGGTTCAAAATGAGCCAAAGCCATTTTGTTTAATGTCATTGTTTCTGTAGGAAGTATTTTTGTTTAGTTGTCTGTAAAAGGATACTTTTTGGGGTTTGTAGGCTCATCATTTTATTTCCACACATGTTGTGCCTAATGATTTTTTATTAAGAGTTCTGAAAATAAGGTGACTTTGATGCCATTTGAGAATTGTCATGCTGTTTTGTAAAAATGTACAAGTAATTATAATTTTAAGAGAAAAGTCTTTGTCCTAGAGGAAGTAAAATATTTTTCATGATTATGCCATATATTAACATTTAGAACTGCAGTCTCTAAGCATCAGCCACATATCATCATGACAGGTGTACAAGGACCTCAGTTAATTGCTTAGTTTGAGAGAATTGAAAGGGTTAAAATCTTTGAGTGTAGAATTTACATACAATTTGTGCTCTCTAACCAACGTGTTTCTTTATGCCTAATTAGAAATGTGGTTTTAGTCATCTGGAGGAAAGTAACTTTACTACAAAATTGAAGAAAGATGGTTGTTTGGTATGTTCAGCCTTAAGTACTTCAGATTTTTGAGGATGCTTTATAAAGACAGCGTGTAGCAAGTTCTAGAAGTTTCCATTACAATACAGAAACTTATTTCTGTGTTCTCCCATTTGACTCTACCTTTTTTCTTGTATGGTTCAAACATTGCCAGTTGGTCATGTGTTTCTAGAAATGATGCTGTTGACTTGTCTGGAAGCAATGGCACAGAATTATTAGTTCTGTGCTCCTTCTACTGGCTGTATGGAATTTCGACAGCAGCATACTGTGACTGGGGTTACATGCATGTTACAGTGTTATGACACTATGAAAGGAGGACACTTAACCTTTCCCACTATGCATATGGTTAAAAGATCTACTCAGGCTAGTAGCTGAACACAAAATGAGTGTCACAACAGAGCAGATAGTGGTAATATGGACTCACCTCAAAATAGCTTTGCTAACTTATTTATGGTGAACACAGCCTGCCTTCTCCCTTCAAAACCCAGCTGATGACACGTTATTTAACAAGCATCACAGCAGAAACATTTGGAAATGTTATACATCCTTGTCTGACCAAGAACAAGTAATTCAGGCCAGAATTCTATCCTGTTTATGTGTGTGTGAATGTATATATCAGTAGAGTTTGCCTTAGCCTTGTTCTATGTGCCAGGCATTGTGTTTAGCAGCAACAATATAAGAGAACAATGTGTAACAGAATTTTAGAGGCACTTAATATATACCATTATATGTTTTAGGCAAATAACTGTCCCATCTGCCGAGCACCCTTCCGGGCCTTGTTACAAATTCGTGCACTACAGAAGTCCACCACAGCTCCCCAAGGGGCCATCTTGCCTCCAGAGGTAACCAGTGAGCTAGGACTTCAAGAAGTTAGCTATGTTTATTACTTTTTATATCTTAGACTGAACTCTTTATCTGTTTTACCAGAAGCTGTAAGCCATACATGAAACAGTTATCAGAACTACTGAAGTTCAGTGAAGTGAGGTGTTGGTAGTCTGCACTAGTTAGTTAGTTAGTTATTGGAGAGGGTGGGTTTCCCCATGCACTGAGACCTGTATTGGTCCAGTGTGCTTCCCCCTATGATTTCTACCAGTCTCTATATCCTACCGGTACTGGTGCTTACCATCAGTTCCGCCCAACCAGAGAGACCGGCTCTACTAGCTGAGAGGTATCTATAATGCTTCCCCCATCTACCGGAGGTATTAGTGACTGCTGTTGGGCGGGAAACGTCAGTTAATTTGGCTCAGTGACCTCCTTCGGAGATACGAGGTTCTTTTACGTGCCGTAAAGCTACGACACGGGACCCACGGCTTAAAGTCCCTCCCGGAGGACTTGTTTCCTGAATTTTTCCGCCCTTAAAAATTCCACGACCTCCACTGGGTATTTGAACCCGCGTACTACGAGTTATGAGGTGGGAACGTTACCTCTAGACTACGGAGGCTGCTTAGTCTGCACTAACAGAGTTACCAGTTCAAAGAGTTCTTTTGATGGGGTGTAACACTCGAGATAACTTGAGTTTTTGAACAGCTGCAGGCAAATTAAATATTCTTCATGATGTCCAGTGTAACCCATATTTTACATGAAGTTCAGATCATTATTAATTCTCTCAAAAATAGTTCATGATAGACAACATAAAATATAGAACTCAAATAGCTCAGTTAGTATAGTGACTAGGGTGTGGACTGGGTATCCAAGGAGTTGGTTTGATTGCCAGCAGGGGAAAAGATTTTTCTCTTCTCTGCAGCATCCAGACTGGCTTTGAGGCCCATCAGTCTCCTATCCAGTGGGTACCAGGGGCATAAGAGCCAGATCATGAAGCTGAGCTCCATCTAGTTCCAAGATTATGAATGAATGGAACTGTACCTCTGCTCCCCCTTATATCTTCTTATTTTGTGCTTAATTAAGCACAAGGACATCTCTGCAGTTGCCTTAAGCTCTTTCAAATTATATTTTAAGTGATTTTTTGGTTTGATATTTAACATAATAAAAGGAAAACTAATTTTTGAATTTGCAGCATGATTCCTGTACTGTGATTGTCTTTGTAAGGATAAATGAATATCTGGGGTAGTGATATTATATTGTAGCATCCTGCTGTACTTCAGTTAGTTCAGATTGTTTCACAGCCTCACATGCAGCATGTCTTTCTAAAAAAACCTTACTAAAACTTATTCTGTTTAAAAGTTTTACATATAATATAAATTTTAACTTATCAAAAGTTATTCACTACATGTTTTGACCCATAAGGTCATCATCATATGTTTTAAAATTATAAATGAGGAAACTGCTGTCCTTCCTTATCATGGTTTTTGTTTGTTACTATGTGGTCTGTTCTGTCTGCATGTGTATTCGAAGTGGCGGGTTGTTCTGCCTGTTGTGTTATGCTGCGGGTCCCTCTTGCTAATGAATTGAGTTCATTATGAGTGAAAAATGTTATATTATCATACATCCTATTCCCAACAGTTTCAGAGCTATGGGTATTTTCAGTGTAGCACATGTGTGCAGCAGGAATGTGTGTGTTTATTCAGTCTAGTGCACTGTTAGCATGTGAGCCAGTGAGCTGTGTAGTCAGGTCATGTTGTATTATAACAGAAGCAGCTGTGTTTACATATTCCAGTGAAGAATATGTGGGTGTGCATTATACTGAGTTCTGCAATGAAAATGCCAGTGCTGCTGAGGAATATCAGCAGTGAAGAATATCAGCTCAGTGAGTGTTTCTTAATATCCACGAAGTTTTACAAGAAAATGGCATGTTTGCAATTGTGTCATTTGACAGGTTGTGATTGAGGAGGGGGAAACTTTACTGAAATGCCAGCACATCCCACACATCAGTACTCAAAGAATTTTCTCCTGCTTCAGTGTTCTCTGAATGAGAATTTGGAGAACATTAAACACTGAAGACAGTATCCATACCATATCCATCCAGCATATTCAGCCTGCAGACTTGGGTAGGCAGTTAGAATTCTACCATTGGTTAACTTCACACCTGCATTTGCATCACTAGTTAATCACATTTTATTCTCAGTGAAGGCAACAATACAAGACCCCCCCCCCTAACATATGAACTCAAGACAGCTCACACAGAAAGTACTTGTAACTTCCAAATTTATTTCTTGGTAAGTGTGTGGTGTGATGTCATGTCATTGGTGACCAGCTGCTAGGAACATACATCTTGCCACAATGTATGATAGGTGACATTTACATGGTATTTTTTCAAATGAACTGCCAGACCTCTTGCAGAATGTTGCTTTGTGAAGACAATTGCAGGTGTACTCCAGCATGACAGAGCATGCCTGCATTATTTCAGTAGGAATGTCATGCAGTGTATAATTTCTTTAAGCTATGTGAACTATACAGTGTGATCATTTTATTGTTTTCCCAATAAAGTGCCCCCCCCATAACACTCCTTGAGTTCAGTCTATGAGGATAATTCAGTAAGTAAGAGATTGGATTAATACTGGTTATTGATGGTTCATTTGCCTTCCAGGTAATCACAGTAGATAGGTCCTACGATGTTCCAAAAAGTTGTAAGCGTAACCTACCTCCTGGTGATCTTTTTGAATTTATTTTTGCTATTGACCATGAACATTTTGACTCCACACTTTGTGTCTTTGATTTGGGCTCAAACTGTTAAACCCAAGTTTCATCATTAGTCAACATGAGCAAGAAAAGCCCTATTTGCAATGGACTAGTGACTTTTCGATAACCAGCAAATTCAGAGTCTTCCAGCCTTGTCAGCTGTCAATTAATGGTGCCTATCATCATGCATGCATCTTTTTTTCTTTCAGAAATTCATCTTATTTTGATTTGTGGAATGTACTGGCCTGATGCTTAACAAAAATGTCTCTGCAGTTAGCTTGAAATTTACCCATTAGTTTTCTCAGGTTATTCATTCAGTACAGTCTTGAAGATGTGGAGTGGGAACTGACTAGTCTCATAGAATGGTGTATGTCGTCATCACTTTTCTGACTGACTTTTAATCTTTTAATCCACTTGTACATGTTTCTGTGATTCGCGCAAGCATTGCCATAGTGTGGTACCATATGACTATATGTTTACCGCACCTTTAGTGTTCAAAAATCTAATTATACTATGCTGTTCAGTTAAATTACAGTCCTATAATGTTGCTGCCATCGTTAAAATTAACATTGCATGCAAACTACTGGCAACAAAGAATTGGTGCAGCTGCAGACAGGTTTGCAGATCTTATTGCCAACTGTTGCCGGTTGTGTTTGTGGGGTTGTAGCTACGCACTGATCTCCATTTGTAGCCAGTCACGTTTTGTGGTTGCTTTTGAAGTTGGAAGCCACTGGTAGCTGTCACTTTGTGGGTGCTGGCTGTTGGCCAGAGATGGGTAATGTTGGCCACAGCTGCACTCTGGTGAAAGTCAAGTTGGCCGCAGCTGCCTTTGGTGAATTGCCTTTAGCGATTCTGCGGAGGTCCGTGATGATGTAGCCTCACCTTTGTGGTTTTTGAGTGCCACCCAGTCAGGGTACATGAGACTGTCACATGGTGATTAATTGGGCCTTGGCTCCAATGAAGGCGGTCAAAGAAACTCGTGACAACTTTACAACACTTACACTTTATTAGTTGCTTGTAGTTACATGTGTTTATTACATTTTGTGCTAAGGACCAGTAGTAGTTTGTGCGAAGATGGAACACGTACGAACACGTCTGCACCGCTTGGGAACTAGTTAGCTTCTCCTCTTGACAAAGGGCTTTACATCACGACAAGTCAGTGTTAGTATGATGTCATACTGGAATTTCAGCAAGCCGATTGGCTATTAGTGGGAAGTACCGCTGTAAAGCTCCTAGCTACCTACTCTTTGGGCTTACATCATACATTATAAGAACAAAGAGAGGACTGAATCTCGAGTTTCATAAGAAGTCATAGGATGTTGAATCATCCTAATTCAATATATGTTCATGGCAATTTATAATGCATGATAATGTACACAGTTCACTCAAACTCGTAATTTAAGTTTTGTTAAGATACAGTAGTTACATAAATGAAGGTATGCATAAATTAGGCGAGGTATATTACTGAAAGGAGTAATCGGTTACACAGCTTTTATCACAGAATTCCCTCTACTTCTAAAATTATGACATTTGTGTCTTTACTTATTGATTTACCCTTGTACATTTCTGATTCCCATAGTTCCAAAACTATTGTGGATAGGACCCATGCTCATATAACGTTCACTCAGACTCAGTTATGACATAAAGTCACAGGACTTTTGTATAATCTTTTGTTAGTTTTTCCAGTACTGATTTGAAATGCTTTGCTTTTGAATGTTGTTATTTTTGTTATAAAATAATATGTGAGAGGTTTGCTTTAATTCTGCAGGGAAGTTGTGAAAACATTCCAGCGGGCTATGAGTCAGTGTCCCTCATTGAGGCACTCAATGGGCCTTGTCCAACGCGATCTGTACCTGCAGCTCCCCCCTTGGATGTTGCTGAAACTCCTGACCAGGAAGTGGCTGCACAGGCAGTTGAGGTGCTCAACAGGTCTGATGTGGTTGTGATCATAATTGTACTTGACTTATAGTGTACATAAATACTGAATGTTGAATGTGTGTTTGTACTTAACCAGGTCCAGCATTGAGAGAACTCCATCATCACTGAAACAAGCTTCCAGTCCTGAAGAGTGCATGTTAACAAAGAGTCCAAGAAGCAGTGCATGCCACACTCCAGAGGTATAACCTTACAAGCCTAAGCAGTAACTTCATAGATTACTGAGCTGTTGGTTGTGTCAAGAAATGGAAACGTTCCTTAGCATTAACAGTTTGGGGTAATGGGGAAGTAGGATGACTGTTGTAGTCTAGTCCAGATTGTTTTTACAGAANAGAAATTTTTTTTTTTTTTTTTTTTTTTTTTTGCTTCAAGGAGGCTTTTGTCAATAGATTTTGAAGCTGTTCATTGATGCATGCATATTGATCATGAACATATTCTGAAAAGTTTATGTAACAAGTGGTATGTGGCAGTGGTCCACAGGATGCCAGAATCATACCAGAACTCCTTGTTTTACCAGCTTTGACATTGGATCCAACAGAATAGAATATGGTGTCCAGTGCCCCCAAACTCTGAGTAGGAATTAGTTGTTACCTTGTTCCTTCAGCATTTCCACTTTTATATAGGCTGTCCATCAGCTAAGCATCACCATCTATCTCTGTCTTCCGTTAATGTTAGATCTGTTCAGTATTATTTGTGATGCTGTCTATGAATGTGTGAAGTTGAATTAAATCGTTAGAGCCATTTCAAGAAAGTTATTATTTTAATCTGTTTGCATA
This sequence comes from Cryptotermes secundus, assembly GCF_002891405.2. Lineage (NCBI taxonomy): Eukaryota > Metazoa > Arthropoda > Insecta > Blattodea > Kalotermitidae > Cryptotermes > Cryptotermes secundus. Next base: position 275,368 of record NW_019734973.1, on the reverse strand, counting down.
AAAAGACTTTGAATGTGTGAGTTACTAGGGTTACGTTCACAGCACACTTTTGCAGAATACAGATGTAGTAGTGGAAGTGATTTGTTGAATCTTCAGTATAGATAATATTTTGGCATGCTGCCTGAAAGCCAGAATATCTGAGTGGCCGTCCATTGCCTGACAATGGCTTGTTAAAAACATGTTGCGAGACAACAAGCATGTTGACCCATTGCTAGGCAACAACCATTAGATAAGCAGTTATATAACAGCTGTTGCTATGTAAACAATGGCAGTTGCTAGGCAGTGGTTGAGTAGCAATCACATGGGCATCCCAACAGACGCAAATGCAGGAGTGGCGACAGCAACAGAGGAATTGTGTTTTCTGTGCTGTCCATGCTGAGATGTTAGAAGCAGAACAGTTGGAGCAATGAGTTAATTGTGGGACAGTCATTAGCCATAAAGAATGTGAGCTTGGAAGCAGAGGACGTTGTTGGGATGCATCAACAGTCAATGACTGGTGAAGCCTTAGTATGTGCTGTAGTGAACTGCAGAGTGTGTGAATTAGCGATACCACTATAGTTACATGTGGGGTATGTGGTAGCGTAGTGGTTAAGGTACTATGCTACAAGCCGGAAGGTCATGGGTTCAAGTCCCGATGAGGTCATTGGATTTTTTTTCAATTGACCTAATCCTTCCAGCCACACTAGGCCCTGGGGTCTACTCAGCCTCTTAACAGAAATGAGTACCAGGAATTAATGAAATAATTTTCCTGGGCCCACACGTAAGGCTGACAACCTTACCGCCATCTTTGAGCCAATTGTCAAGGTAATGTGGGACCCTTAATGTCTCACAACCCTATGGGCCTTCATGGCCTGTTACAGGGATAGCTTTACTTACTTTTACTTTTTTTTTACTATAGTTATGTGTAGTTACAATTTGTAAGTGTTCAGTAAATCCAGTTACCAATCCAAACCTCATCTATAGTCACTCATACACATGACAGTCTATCGTCAATATATGAAATCTGACATATGGTGGTAAGATGGTTGTGTTGAGGAAGGAAGTAGTTCCAGCCTATTTTAAGGCACTCTCCCAGCACTGAAAATGTTAAATTACACTTTTGAACCCGGTTTGCAACAATATACTCATGCCTTCGTTGTTCCAGCAAACCACTGCTAACTGTTAAGTGCTGATGTATACAACATGCACCTTGATTATAAGAGCAGGCAAAAAAAGTGCTTGTGACTTTTGACTAAGTATGGCATGTCTTCATGTATCCCTCACCTGTTCTGAAGTTAAAACGTCAGAAGCAAGATATGGAAGGAACTTGCATAAAGTGTGGTAGATTATCTTGAGCTGAGCATGTCTTTGAAGACTGCACTCCTCTCAGATATGGACATTTTGCATTTGAATATTTAGGTCTGTGATAGTTTGTTACGAGGTTTTATTTGTATTATATGCTTCAGTTCCGGATGTCCGTACTTCTGGCTAGAGAAGAGGAGAGTCACAAGGATCAAACAACAAAGTCACCACTGTTAGTTCAACACTGCAGTCGCCCCAACAGCCGTGATAAGAGTGCACTCAGGCCTCGTGACACAGTGAGGCTTGTTAATGAGAAGACTGTACTTGATCAGGATGAGGTAATGTTTAACCCTTTAATTGCTGCATACTCCCACACCAGATTTTCTGACTGAGATTTTTGACAGCTTTGTTCAATCTCTCAGGAAAGTGCATGGATAGTACTTCAGATTAGATCATGGCTTTTTCCCTTCCAAAATTATAATTTACTGATCATTTATCATTCACTGCATTGTTGTCTGAACTACTGACAATATTGCTAAATAATAAATAAGCAAACACATTTAAAATATGACAGTTGTGGTTCTTATATCAGTGAGTACCAAAATTATGGTTTAGGATGTGGTCATATAGTTTGGTAGATGTGTAGGAGTGTTTCTGTAGGCTCTGTCTTCAGGGTAGATAAGCCAGTATTCTGAAGATCAATGCAGCAAGTTCCTCCAAAACATTGGCATCCATCCACCAAACCACATGGTTCCAAAATGTATTGACGCACTAGCATGGCAAGAGACTGTCAGTTTTGGTAAGTTTAACTCAGCTAAAAATTCTAGAGAATTTCCGTGTGGCATCTATATGCCTGTCAGTCACATACTACATTTCATCACATAATTCATGCACACTTTTCCTAAATTTTATATTAAAATATTTGGGTGCTTGGATTATGCCTGGCTGTATGAAAGTGATTTGTCATTTAAAAACGTATTTCTTCCTTAGACACAAGATGAAGACAGCGAAGCTGAGAAGTTGTCTCCACTCTTGGATGCAGCTACTAGTACTGACCCTCTGCCCCTTGACTCTGTAATGGTACCACATGGTGATGTTCTTGAGGATGATGATGATTTGGAGATGAAGGTGGACGTTGGTGAGGGTGAGGGTGAACTAGCCACTATGGCCAATAGTAGTCAAGGTACAAATATATGTTCACATCCATAATAAGCAAAATGTTATTGCAACAGCTTTGTATGCCATTTTGGTGAACTTTAGCGAGGCTGAAAATTCATTAACCAGTACCTCATGGAAATGAATATTGGTTAAAATCTGTATCAGATTATGCAATTTATGCATCATACCAACCTTATGGAAGAATAGTCCTGGCTCTTCAGTGAGGTCTCCCAGTATGGTGCTCCTAGGGATCATCATTGATAGGTTGCACAGTGTAATACCAACCTTCATGAAACATTTGTATCTATCAGTATTGTCATACAGAGTCTTACAATGAAGAAACTCCCATAAAACACATCTGGTCATCAGTTAACATTGAAGAAAGAACAGTGTATATATTGTTTTGTTATTTTCACATAAATATAGCATGTTTCTTTCTCCTTTTATTGTGGCTGTAACAGAGAGGTTGTCTGCTATAACTTCATTCAAACTGAACTTAATAGTTTTATCAAAAGTAACTCATCATACAAAATCTTAGTATCCAGCCGCACTATGGCCCTGTGGTCAACTCAGCCTCTAACAGAAATGAGTACCAGGAATATTCTTGGAATGTTCTTGGGGATAAAGGGCAGCCTGCGCGAAGGGCTGACAACCTTGCCGCCATCTATGAGCTGATTGTCTAGAAAATGTGGGAACCTCAACATCTCACAACCCTATGGGCCTCCACAGCCTGTTACAGGGATACCTTTACTTTCTTTTTACTTTACAGTATATGATGTACATGAAGTTAATATATCTTTATTATTTGTTTAAAACATTTTTCAGTGTAGTGAATGCTTACCAAAATACAGGAAGAACAATTATGACTCTTCAGTGTGATATCTATAGCCTGATTAGTTTTGCAACCGTGAAGTTGTGTCTGCAATAAATTAACTTAAAGCCAGTGATGCATTTGAAAATGTGTGGATTCCAAATTGATGTACACTTTTCCAATTTTCTTTTTTTTATCATTAATTCATAAAATAAATACAGATTTTTTCAAAACCTGCATCTTGTATTCAATGCATTGTTTGATATGTAGCAGACAACAAAGAAAAATAATTTATGACTTGATACAGTATGCCTACCTACCTAACTACCTACCTACCTACCTACCAGTTGGTGCTACAGCCCTGGTTGAGCCTTGGCCTCCTCTACAGCCAGTCTCCACAACCAATATGTGCTGCCTTAGGAATGGATGACCCGAGGCTGGTTGTTAGGTTTCTGAATAAAATTCATGCCCAACCCCCAACCTGGAGGACCTACTGGTAGTTAAACTACTGCCGGCATAGCTCTCCAGGTCACAAAGTCACGCAAGCCCCGCCACCACAACAAGGTAGAGACACTTTTGGGGGGATACCTTATAATAATTGGCCTGTAACTGCAATAAGAGAGTTTATCTGTATATCAGGCATGTGTGTACAAAGTAACAATACTTTGAAGGTGGCCAGACTCATTAATTGTTAATAACAATATATTTCTTTAGTGCAGAATTGGTCCACTTATAGTCAGACCTTGTGTTGCTTGCAGGAAATAATGTATGATATTTGGTACTGAACTCATGACAGCTGGATACTTGTAAATTGTATCATTTTTTCAATATTCCTGTACTTATACACATATATGTCACATTCTTGTGTTATGAATTAAAATTTTGTACCTTTTTATTTTCTGTACCAGTTTCCTTGCATTTATATCAACCTTTGGATCATCATTCTACTTCATGTTATGTTATTTTAATATTGTCTACTACATGGTTGAAGTGCTGATAGTGGCCTTTTTTAATCACACAATTCGCATTTATTTTGTTGTACGAGGGTTGGAACTTTAATAGTGGCAACTATTTATTTACAACTGATACAAAATAGATGCATGTTTTGAAGTTTTACTGTCATTCAGTGTAGTCACCAGCATTATGTACAATCCGTTGCCAGTGATGTAGAAGTCATAGGATACCTTTAGCAGCACCTGTTATGTTGATAGTTCGAATGGAGTGGTCTACTGCCTGAAGAATCTCTGGAATGGTTCTGAAGCGAATGCCACAAAGTGGATCCTTCATTTTAGGAATCAAGTTGAAGTCACAAGGGCTTAAGTCCAGGGAGTATGGTGGATGGTACAGCACTTCCCAGCCCCATCGATCGAACAAATCTGCCACAGCTTGCGCTGCATGCGGCTGAGCATTGTCCTGCAAAATGATGGGTGGTTTCTGCAAGAAAGTGTCGCCGCTTCTTTCTCAAGGCTGGTCACAGGTTGTGTTCCAAAAATGAACAGTAATACTGCACATTGACGGTCTGCTGTCAGGGAACAGTATGCATTAGGATAACACCATCACAGTCGTACATGAGAATCACCATAACTTTCACATTGCTGGGGTTCTGACAAACTTTTTTCGTGGTGACCTGTAATGACGCCATTCGTATGATTGGCATTTCATTTGTGGCTCATACGATTTGGCCCATGTCTCATCCAGTGTAATGATACAGCATAAGAAAGCCTCTCCTTCACGCTCATAGCGCTCCAAGTGGTTATGAGCAGTGTCGTATCGTAGCCATTTCTGCATTTCCGTCAAATCATGCGGAACTCATTGTGATCCAGTTTTTCTCATGCCCAGGCATTCCTTCAGAATGTGAAGCACAGTCGTATGCGCTAATCCTGTCTCTCGAGCCAGCTCACCAATCATATGGCGTCGATCACTCTCCAGTAACGCGGAAAGAGCATACACTTCTTCTTCACTGACACTAGGACAACCTGGCCGATGCATGTCTGCCACATTTTGATGTCCCACGTTAAGGCTTCTACCTGCCTTGCCACTGTTCTGTAAGGCAATGCAGATTCCCCACAAGCCTCTTGAAGACCTTGATGACACTGTCATGCTGTATGGCCTCTGGCACATTCAGTCTTTATCCAACTCCATTGTTCCTGTTTTGAAAACGTGACAACACTGCATTAGACCGCCAGGTAAAAAAAGCTCTGTTCTTCCTGTCACTGCGCATGTGCGTGATGTGGGAAGGGAGAGTCCATTTGCTCTGAGGTAAGGTAGGTATGTAACTAACGTGTGGTATAAGCGACATTTGGTTCCGTTGCATGGCATCTCTGCAGCAGTGTTGCCACTATTAAAGTTCCAACCCTTATATGTATCTTGATTTCAAGTTTGCTTCTAATTTTGACACTTGTGATGTTACCCATCCTTGTCTGTATTACCATCAGATGCAGATTGCTTGTTACAACAGAAAATGAATTTGAGTGATGTCAGTGTTGGTAGCAACAGTTTATCATGTTGGCAGTTGGACTTACTGGGAAGGTTGTTGTGGGAGGTGGTGATGCTGACACAGGACCAGTGGCAGCTGCTGGGGAGGACTCAGACTACTACACTCCAGAGGATCCGCCTACTACCATACTGAGCCCCTTGCATGCAGACAAGGTTGGTCATTAGTCATTATTCTGATATTTTTTAGTATAACTTGCTGAGCAAGTTATTTGTACTTATTTCAGTGTAACTGGGATCTCTGAGTGTTGTTGAAAGTAGAGTTGTAAGAATTGTTTCTAGTCATGTTCAGTCGCATGCAAATTTTCAGTTACAGAACAATTTGTCATAGTGAGTACTGTAACATTTTTAACCCATTGTATGTGAACCAAACATAGTTTTGATCATTTTCCTTAGCATAAGTTAAAGTGTAAAAATCTGACTTTCATACATATTCCGTACAATATAGGGTCTACCCGAAATAATGCTGGTATTTCAGACACCTGCAGCTTTGGGACAAAAAGAGAGTGTGTTGCAGTATTTTATTCATCAACTGAAACAGTTTTTTTTTACACCTAAGTGGAAGAGTTGTTAAACGCAAACATTTAGTGAGCATCAGCTATAGCTCTGCACACATCCCACCTATGGTTCACCATTGGTAACATATCTTTCATAATATTTGCAATTGCTGCAGTGATCCATGTTTTCAGTTCATCAGAGGCACAAGATCAGGAGATTGAGGAGACCACACATCTGGTCCTCTTCCTCCTATCCGTCAAACTGGAAAAGTCATGTTCAAATGGTCATGGTCAATGTGGGAAAAATACCCACATAACACACTCCACATCATTAGATCACCTAGGCCACCCAGTAGAATGTCTTTTTTCCACACTCTGAGTCTCTATAATGCTTATAACATCTCCTAATGCTCTTGTCATCAGGTGGTCTCACACCATACTTACATTGAAATTCAAAGAATGGATTCAAATTTTGTGTACCATAACACAGTCTGTGCTTTCTGCTATATGATAGACATAATACTGGCTGCACAAAACACATAATCAAAGCTGTGGGCCATTAACTACATTCGGGATACTCATGCAACTTGTGTTAGTGGAACTGTTTGAGTTTATGATTACATTTCCTTTATCATCATCATTATATGTACCTTCATTACTGAGTTTCAGATGTTTGAAATCCTGGAATTCTTTTTGGTAGGCCCTATATTTCTGTTGTTCCCTCAAAATCAATGCAAGGAACAGAATTAACATAAAATTTGTCATTCTCTTACAAAGATTCTGAGTACTGTGCGCCTGGCTACACAGTTTAACAGAAATTGCATAGATGTAATACGTATTTGTTCTGTTCTCATATATATCAGCAGAAACAACAACAGGTTAATGGTGATTTATATTTACCCAGAACTGTTTTGACACAAAGGAGAGGATGGAAGGAAAGAGGAGAGGAATAACAAAGCAGACAAATATAGAGGATTGGAAAGGAAGAAGGAAGGGAAGGAGATAAATGTCACATAGTAGGCCCTTGTTATACATGGCCTCATTATACCATTGCTTTGGTCATGTTCCCCAGTATGATTGCATGTTTCATGTTATAGACATTTCTGTATAATGTTGCAGTTACAGTATAAGACTTTTGAAACATTCCTTACTGTAATGTGCTAGTACAGAAGGTCAAGCCCATAGTCTGCTCTGAATATGCTGTATGTTTCTGGTTTCTCTAACCTTCAGATTATTTTGTTGAAACAGCAAAATTTAATGAGCACAGATGGTCGGAAATCCCACTTAGCGGTTTGATGGGGTAAGTAACTGCAACATTGTACTGACCGTTTATCAAGAAAGTAGCACTGCTACAGTAATGATGACCAATACAGAAAATTGTACAACTGTAGAAAAATTTAAAATTTCCAAAAAAGTTAAGAGTGGTGAATTGAAAGCTAGTCTATTCTATGAGTGTGGAATTCCAGAACTAACAATATGCTGGTTGGATGAAAGAAGACTGATTGTGTTTGCTTGTAGATTCCAAAGAAGATGGCCTATGATTGCAAAGGAAGAAGAATAGACTCCATGAAAAGAGTTACATAGACGAATGCATATACGTGGGTAGGCTGAAAAGTAATGCACACATGCTTGTAGAGCGCGAACAAAAACAAATAGCAAGATCGGGCAAAAAATACATTAAAGTACAATTCTTAAGTTTTAAAAGCATATATTTATTTTTCAACATAGTCACCATTAAGGCTAACACATTTCTCCCAATGTGTAACAGTTTTTTCATTCCGTCACTGAAAAATTCTTCCGACTTTTCTCGAATCCAGGACTTGACAGTTGCCTTCACCTCATCATCCGAGGTGTAATGATTACCCTTGAGGTCTCTCTTGAGTAGAGGAAAAAAATAAAAATTGCAAGGCGCAAGATCGGGGGAATAAGGAGGGTGTGGAATCGGTTCAAACTTCAGGTTTCGCAAAGCCTCTTCAGTTGCGCGCGAGGTGTGTGGACGAGCGTTGTCATGTTGCAAGATTATTGGTGCCACGCTGCCTCTAACACGACAAACTCGACGCCGGAGGTGTTTTAGAGTAGGTATGTACTGAGAAGAATTTACCGTTGCCCCTCGTTCCAGAAAATCGGTCACATAAACTCGGTGAGCATCCCAAAACACAGTCAAAAGAAGTTTTTTGGCAGATGGTTGTGTTTTGAACTTTTTCGCCTGAGGAGAAGACGGATGTCGATATTCAGCGCTCTGTCTTTTCTCTTCCGGGTCGTAACGATGGACCCATGACTCATCCCCTGTCACAATATTCAAAAGAAAGTCGTCTCCTTCATCACGGTAGCGCTGCAAAAGTTGCTCGCAGCATTCCAATCGACGCTGTGAGACGGTGTGGTACCCATCGTGCACAGATTTTATGGTATCCCAATTGTTCAATAATGAAGCCGACACGTTCCTTGGATATTCCAGTATGGTTTGTGATATGCTTTTGAGTGATTCGCTAGTCATTTTGAATCAAATCGTCGACGAGTTTGCAATAATTATCGTGTGTGGCAGTGATCAGACGTCCGCTGTGTGTTTCATCAACAATTATGGCTTTTCCAGGCTCGCAACCATGAAATTTTATTACCCATCGATTTACAGTAGACCTATCAACAGCATCATCACCATAAACAGCCTTTAAACGGCGATGAATCTCAGTAGGAGTCACTTTTTCAGCAGTTAAAAATTTGATAACAGCACACTGTTTAACTCGCGTTGACATAGCACTAGAACACGTCTCCATACTTCTGCTTCTCGAAATACACTGGATGAACGCAACGACCTCAAACCTGCGCATGCGTATTGAGGGGGAATGTTACTTCCACATGCCACTGGCGCGCTTCTGAAGGTCATTTTGTTCACGCTCTACGAGCATGTGTGCATTACTTTTCAGCGTACCTACGTACAGTTTGTTCCTACAAAAGCATAGTGAAAGAATGCCTATAAATGGGGTAATTTTGAAAGCTCAGGCAATTCAGTTGAAAAACTACTCAGCAGGGATCGGACGTTTAAAGCTTCTGATTGGTAGCTTTGGAGGTTGAAGGTTTGGCATGGAATATTGCAAATTATCATTGAAGGTGAATCTGCCGCTGGTGACAGAGCCGGACAGTTTCCTGATACCGTTTTACAAGATTGAAGATGATTTTCACAAAACATCACTGCTTCCAAACAAATCATTAGATCTTTGGAAAGCACCCAGGAGAGCAGATATGAAAATTACTGAAGAAAGAGTAACCTTGAATGTCAAGCATTGTGCATCAGTAAATGTTTGAAGTCCTCAGTGTTTCAAGCTTGTAAACATGACTTCTCTGCTTGTGATATACAAGAACAGTTCTGGTGCTTCAATGGCATGTGATAATTTTGCTTTCTGGTTGATAGTGAATTTTGCCATCAGTGAGAAGTGATTTGCATCCCAAAAAACTTGAGCAGAAGGCCTTATTACTGTTGGATCGCCAGCCCAACCTTCTGCCAATATCCTGAAATTGAAAGAAGAGTTATATTTCTACCAAAGAATACCACTACACTGATTCAGTCAATAGGTCAAGGCATCATTTCCTTCATAGCCTACTGTCATGGTGGATCTGTAAATTCTAAACTGCGAATTACAGAATTTCTGAAGATAATAACAGTAAAGGATGTTGGATACACTGTTAATTTAGCTTGGTGGAAGGTTATGCCACATACTATTGCAAACTGCTGGAAGAAGAGTACCGGAATAGATGGCATCACAGCTGATGAGAAAAAATAATTCCATTTCCAAAAGAATTTGAAAGCTACATATGATGCACTTGGTATTAATTTAGAAGCAGGTAACTTGGCAGCTTGGTTTGAGGTAGATGCAGAAACTCTGGTTGTGCAGTATCTTGGTGAAGAGGATATCACAAATTCTGTGGAAAGTGGGAAGACAGCTGATGAATTTAGAGCCTGTGATACAGGAAGTGACTCAGAAAACAGTAGTGATGTAATGGTTCCTCTGAAACAGTGGTACCAATTAAGCAAAGGCCTAAAAAATGTCAATGAAGTGATGACATGGTAAGAACAGCAGACTGGCAGTGAACATTATCATTTTCTGCTTTAAAATTATTGTCGTGTCCATCTTAATGTCATTCTCCCATCCCTTTTTCCGTGCTAAAAGTGGCCACTTTCCAGAAGTTTTCCCAACAAAATTCGGAATGTATTTCTTGTTCCCCTGTATGACATGTTCAGCCCCTAGTGACCTACTAGATTCCACCACCCTAATATGTACTGTATGATCTACAAGTCATGTCATCCTTCATAATCCACTGATAGCTCTACATGAAGTTTTACTTCTGTGTTTGGCTTTCTTGTGCCTTTAGATTACTCCAGTTATGTCCAGTTTTGTTGTATATTTGTCACTGTGTTCATATAGGTAGCCATTATTTCTCCCCCATTTCCTTATCTAGTTAGATATAAACCTGCTTATTTCTATGCATGTCATTAACCATGGCTACCTTCTGTTTTTCTGTAGAATCTGTTCATTATAGTGCCACAGGTCAGAATTGTGCCTTGCAGTAGGAAGACTAGGATCAAAATGCTGCTATTACAGGTTCAGTTTATGGAAGTGGAGGCTGCAGACTTATATATGACTGGTGAGAGGCGAGAAGACACACTTCCTCATGTCTGTTGTTGAGGAGAGTTGGAGAGCAGGATGTATGCTGTGTGGTTTCATTATCTTGGCATCAGCAGTCAGCTTTGCAGAGTTGCTCAAGTCAGGTGTGAATTGCCTCAGTGTGTGCCTCTCAGTCCTTGTGAAATGACATCATAGTTTATTCAAAGAAAATAAACTCAGTAGTCAAAACCAGGGTTTCAGAAATACACCTTTAATCTACCAGTCATTTCAAATATACATGCCATATTTCTGCAGTTTGCTTTGTGCTGATATTTTTATAGGCAAGGTGAAGCAGTTTCTGTGCCTCAGCACCAAGCGAGGATTAGAGGCAAAATTCCATGCCTTCTTTTGCCTTATATGAGCACTTTGGCATAGACTTGCCTCTTTAATCTTCACATTTTCATAGACAGCACATGCACTTGGAAAGCAAAGGTTTGAAACACAAAAAGCTATACATCAGTAGTAAACAGGTTAGCTAAATAGTACAGAAAGACTACATCCCTGCCATCTGTGGGTGAAGAATTAAAAGAAAATGCCATGTATAATTGAAAGCTCTTGTAGATGAGACATGTTACTGCAAAGTGTGGACCACCATAACACATGCAGTTGGTTAACTTTGATACTAGATGAAGGTGAGCGATAGTTTCATGATCCAGCTTCAGCATCACTGAATTTGGATGGGCCACACACCTGTTATGGGCATTGTGTTAAAAGAGAAACTCTTAAACTGCTAGGAATCAAACCCTGGTCATCCAATTATTTGGGCTCAGGAAACTCTGCACTAAATGAAGACTGTGGTCTTCTGGGATGTGATGCCATATAATTTGATAGGGCTTTGTACCCTGAAGATGGAGGCAGCAGATTCTACGTAGGTAAGTTAATAAGTAAGTTACAAATGGATATAGAACTTAAATATGAGTACTGCTTTGAAAATTGCTTTTATTTCACGACATAATCTTCCTATACCCTGAGGCACTTGTCCCATTGTCACAAGCCCCTGAAAACCAGTAGCATAAAATTCTTTGGACTGCTGTTGGAACCAGGCGGTGACTTCCCATTCTGCAGCTTCATCGTCGGGAAAATGTTCAGCCAAAAGATTATTTTTAAGACTGCCAAACAAATGGAAGTCGCATGACAGGTTAGGTTTTCACAAAGTCTGTGCAAGATGGGTGCTGTACATGCTAACCCCACAACACAAAATGCAAAGAATGGGTCTGGCATTACAGCATCTCACTCGCTACCACGATGGACACGATANACTTGTCCCATTGTCACAAGCCCCTGAAAACCAGTAGCATAAAATTCTTTGGACTGCTGTTGGAACCAGGCGGTGACTTCCCATTCTACAGCTTCATCGTCGGGAAAATGTTCAGCCAAAAGATTATTTTTAAGACTGCCAAACAAATGGAAGTCGCATGACAGGTTAGGTTTTCACAAAGTCTGTGCAAGATGGGTGCTGTACATGCTAACCCCACAACACAAAATGCAAAGAATGGGTCTGGCATTACAGCATCTCACTCGCTACCACGATGGACACGATATAGCCCGAATTGTCACAGGTGATGAGTCTTGCTCCAAGCAACTTCCATTTGTTCAGCCCTCTTAAACGTCATATTTCAGCTGAACATTTTCCCAACGATGAAGCGGTAGAAAGGGAAGTCACCGCCTTGTTCCAACAGCAGCCCAATNAAGACTGCCAAACAAATGGAAGTCGCATGACAGGTTAGGTTTTCACAAAGTCTGTGCAAGATGGGTGCTGTACATGCTAACCCCACAACACAAAATGCAAAGAATGGGTCTGGCATTACAGCATCTCACTCGCTACCACGATGGACACGATATAGCCCGAATTGTCACAGGTGATGAGTCTTGCTCCAAGCAACTTCCATTTGTTCAGCCCTCTTAAACGTCATATTTCAGCTGAACATTTTCCCAACGATGAAGCGGTAGAAAGGGAAGTCACCGCCTTGTTCCAACAGCAGCCCAATGAATTTTATGCTGCTGGTTTTCAGGGATTTGTGAAACGATGGGACAAGTGCCTCAATGTACAGGGAGATTATGTTGAGAAATAAAGGCATTTTTTCAAATCAGTACTCTTATTTGTTTAAGTTCTATATCCATTTGTAACTTCCTTATTCACTGACCTTTGTATAAAACACTGGTACCTGTCTACCATTCTGTACTCTGTCACATCCCAAAAGACAGTAATTTTCATATTTACTGCCATGAGAACTTCAGATTTCACATCTACACTAAATATTGAGATATGGAACTACAATTTTTAACATAGATAGACTTGAAAGGATTCTGACGATGGTGTATACTGTACACTGTATACTGTACTGTACTGAAGTCCAAAATAAGCCAAAAGAAGTACAATTTTTAACATGCTTCCTATAAAATATACTTCATAATAAATCATTTGTTTATGACATCGTAGATTAATAAAAGGTAAAGCTATCCCTGTAACAGACCTTGGAGGCCCATAGGGTTATGAGACATCAAGGCACCCACATTTTTCTTGACAGTCGGCCCACAGATGGCAGTGAGGTTGTCAAGCTTTATGCACTAGCCACTCTTTACCCTCAGGAAGATTCCTGGTACTCATTTCTGCTAGAGGTTGAGTCTGCCCCGGGGCCATATTGTGGCTGGAATTAGGTCAAATGAAAAATCCAGCAATTTTCTTGGGAACTGAACCCGCGACCTTCCAGCATGTAGCATAGTGCCTCAACCAACTATGCTATTGCATGCCCCATAATGGCTTTTTACAGAGACTAAAATGTGTTTATTCATCACGTGTAGTGAATTGGCAGTTACATTTCTGAAGTGTTAGGAATTCAGCCCATATGGCATATTGTTTTGAGTTTATGATCTTCAGAAGGGATTGAACTCTGGTCTTCTGCTTTCTATACAAACATGTTACCTTTAAGCCACTGCTGACATCTCCCAATAAGGTGACATTTTATACTAGTGGAGTGCAGCTGTGGTCATTGCCACCATTTGAATTAAGAGATAGCTTCATTGTACTTTGCAATCGAAACATGGAGACATATCCTGATGAAGATTACATCAAATCAAGGCAAGAATGAATGAATTCCTGAAGTTCCAATGATGGAATCATAATAGATGCACAACTGAAAGACTCAGACTCAGTAAATTGTCAAGTATTAATCCATTTTCTCTCCTGTCCTAGGTTGGTCATTAATGATGCTTTGCCCGGACTACTGTCTCCAAGTTCAGATAATAACAGACTGTGGCAAAACAAAACATCTCTCTTCCAAAATGATTTTTGAGCACGCTGTTCTTCTTTTGCTATGTGGTGCATTCAGCTACCTTTTCCAGTTCCACATATGCTGTAGATCATTTACCATTCTTTTCTTTTTCTTACCATGAAATACCACAAACTACTGATGTATCACAAAAAAAAAAATGACCAAGCTGGCAAGTACACTAACAACAGATGTAGTGGGAGTAAAAGTTAAAGAGCAGACAACCGGTGCTGGTAAATGCTTTTCAAGTTTTGTTTAACAGTTGCCTCAGAAATGGTTAATTACATGAAAAAGGCATACTGTATAAACTAATTATTTATTCTTTCCTGAAAACTTTAGTGTTTACATGGTAAGTGTACTGGATGTAAAATGTTTCATTTTTATTTACAACTTATGTGGGAAACATTTCTTGCTCCAAGTAATTATGCTGAAGATACGCCGAAAAATGTATGTACGTTTTTATATAAAGTGTCTATTATGTTTGTCCAATTTTAACCAGAATTGGAATGTGCCAACAAATTCTACAAATACTCCCCAGTATCAGATTTCATTAAAATCTGTCCAGCAGTTCTTTAGCTGTTTCGTGTTCATGAATAGGCGGATCAGTTATAACTAGTCCTCCAGAGGGATGCAGATATGCATAACAATGAGATTGCATCAGTTATGCAATGAAATGTGGTATTTCAATTTGGTAACTGCACTGATTTTCATAATGTATGTATAAAACTGGCTGGCTGATAATTTGTAAGTACAAAACATGCATTGTGGAATTCACCTTTTGTGAACTGTGCTTTTGCCGTGCTCCCATTACAGGCGTTGCATGTTTTTCAATTCTTTTGTTATTGTAAGCAACACATGAGCTGCATAATTGGATTTTCAGTTGTTTTGAATTAGGTGAAAATGCAAGTGCTGTACCTTAAACCTTTCCTATCCTCTGTTGGAAGCCTTTCAACATCATAATTTCTCACACAGGACCACACTATTGGATGCCTTGCTCTGCCAACTTACAAATTTACTGCCCCATTATTATTGCACAACAGGTGTTATATTTTCATATAGGAACAACAGATGGCAGAAGTTAGTTTCCCACAATCAGTTTTTTTTTTACTGGTCCCCCCTGCAGATTAATTTGTAGCAGGTAGAAATGAAGTTAGAAATAAAAATTAGAGAAATGGTTAATGAACAACACACATTTTTTAATTGAAATTGCAGAGGTGAACCTAGAAGTAAATATGGTTAAGAAAACCAAATATGAGGGCTATTTGGAAAGTAACCTCCATTTATTTTAGGCAACTAATATAGAAGGAGGGGAGAGCTAGCACATGTAAGGTAGCCTCACATGACTCATCGCCTTGTAAACCATCACATGATTCGTCACTCTTGTCTCTACAGAGTGAGTTATGATGTGTCCTGTGATTGATAATCCCACCAGCTGTGAAGTTTGCGCTCTTGTTTGCTTTCTTCATGCTATGAACACATGCTGCTGAAATCCTTTGTCAGTTATATGCACTGTTGATGGCCAAAATGTAATGTTGAGGAATTGTAAGATAATGGTGTAGAATGTTCAAAGATGGGCAAACAAATGTTCATGATGAAGAGCGAAGTGGTTGGCTGTCTGTAGTGAGTGATGATTTTGTTGACCAAAAAAAATTATGAGAGATGGCACTTCACAATTTCAGAACTTTCATGTGAATTTCCACAAATTTCACACACTGTTCTCTATGAGATTATCACAGTTAGGCTAGGCTATCACAAGTTTTGCACAAGATGGGTTCCAAAAATGCTCATGGGTGCACACAAAATAGAGAATGGCTTCAGCTTTGACTTTTTAGAGTAGTACCACAAAGATTGCAATGAATTTCTCAGTCACATGGTATGAGTAACAGGTGATGAAACCAGAAAGCAATCAGAGTAGTAGATTGACACACATTCACCAAACAAGCTGAAAAAGTTTAAAGAAATGTCTGCCAGAAAGCTAATGGCAACTGTTTTCTGAGACATGAAAGGAGTGCTGATGGTGGTGAAATTAATGCAACAGGGGACCACAATAACATCAGAAGCATATTATGAAACAGTAGAAAATCTGCATAGGGCCATTCAGAGCAAAAGGCATGGAATGCTGACATTGGGTATAGTGGTCCTTCATGACGGTGCACGTCTGCATACAGCTGCTTGCACTCAAGCACTGGTGGAGCATTTCGACTGGGAGTTGTTGGACCAACCTCCTTACAGCCCTGATATTGCTCCAAGTGACTACCACCCATTTACCTACTTGAAGAACTGAATAAAATTACAGTGCTTCAGCAGTAACGAGGAGTTGATGTCAAAATGTGGCTGACTTCTTTGGCACAGGCATGCAGAAACTTATTCCCTGATACGAAAAGTACCTCGGTTCCAGCAATGACTACATTGAGAAGTAGCTTCAGTACATATTTCTTGTATATAATAATTTTTTCTCTTGTTTCTTGTTTTGTTAACAACTCACTAGAGGTTACTTTTTGAATAGCCCTTGTATGGGAGCATGTCATATCAGCAGACTTCTGGTGTAATGTTTATTTGTGAATGACATTAACAAGTCAAAATGAAATTAAGAGCAAATTAAATTTGAGAAATGGTTGCTATCATTCAATTCAGACTTTTGCTTTCTTATGCCTCTTTAAAAAATAAAGGATTAAAATTTACAAAAAATATAATTTTCCCTATTGTTTTTTGGTATGTAAGTTGGTCACTCTTTCTGAATGTACCAACTTGTGTTTTGAAACATAAATACATATTCTGCAATATTTATTTTATTTGGAAGCAAGTGTGTGTCAAACCCAGGAACTCTAACCACTAGACCACAGAGGCAGCCCTTGATTCAACATACCATTACATATTATCAGAAAAACCCCTGATTAGACTTATGATTTAAAGATTTTTCTAAAATTCTTAGGACTCGTATTAGGCAGATGTGTTATCAGATTGTACTGTGTTTCTTAAAAAAATGTTTGTTAGATGATTGAGGAGCAGATTGCTTCAGGTATCAGATCCCATTCACTGCTTATCAAGTCATAACAACTGTAGACTGTAAGATTTGAGGTTTTCATGGCGGTGACTATGAAGAATGCCGTCTTCTGGGATGTGGCACCGTGTAAATCTTGTGTGAACCGTTCACGCAAGATCTGCATGGTACCACATCCCAGAAAATGGTATTCTTCAACTGTAGACTAGTTTTGAAAGATTTTATTGTCACTTCAAAATGTATGTTAATTTCCTTGTTGTGAAGTCTACAGGCTTTCATGTCTGAAGTCAGAAGCTGTGCATGTTATATGAAACGTGTAATTGCAGATGGCAGGGGTCAGTTTTAGTAATTACATATATATATATATATATATATATGTGTGTGTGCTGATATTAATGATAATGGTGTTTTGGGTCTGTGGCTTGTGCATATCTCTATTACAGATGCCACTTCTCAAGTTCCAGGCCAGAACCTAGTAACCAAATTCACTCTCAGGTTAGGATAGGGGAATCTCCATTAACTTTAATATAAGTTGCATTAAGAATTATTTTATTTTTGTTCTTCACATAGTCCCCCGTGAATGGCAGATGGATCTGTCCTGTAACAAATCAACATTATGGCACAGATTGTTTCTCAGTGTGATATTTCTCTGAATTTTGAATGCTATGTTCGAGAAGTTTCTAGTCCTGAGAAGCTTATGAGGTAGCAGACCTGTTATTCTGTGTGTTTGTTTGTGGTGTTTTATAGCACTTTGTATATTACCATCTTCTGTTTAACACACATGATCTTAGATTAAAATCGCCTTATGCTGGTGATCCACAGTTTGATCTCCAGTGCTTCTGACGTTGGTTACTTTAGATGGGCCACCAGAAGACTGACTATGAATATTTATTCCTTGACTGCCCTGTACTTCATTGTCCTGTTGTCTGGTAGAGAAATTTTAGATTTCTAGAGGAATATTTGGTGTCATATGCACAGTACAGGTTGAAAAGAACTAAAATATATAAGTTCCTGAATTACAGCCATCTAAATATGCAAGGATCAAACTGTGTCAGGTGTGTTGTATGGGTGTGAATCATGGTCTCCCATGGGAAGAACATAAATTGAGAATGTATGAGAACAGGTTGCTGAGGAGAATATTTGGACCTGAGAGGGGGGAAAAGTGACATGAGGTTGAAGAAAATTGCATAATGAGTAGCTTCATAATTTATGCTATTTGCAGAATATTACTTAGGCTATCAAATCAAGGAGAATGAGCTACTTTGTTCATGTATATGAGAGATAAATTATACATAAATTTAATCAGAAAATCTGAAGGGAAGATACCACCAGTCAGACCAGTTCTGTTCAGCCAGGACACTGACTGTCACAATTGAAATTTTTCACGTTTTTCGTCAATCCTTCCAGGAANTTTATGTCCATGATTTATTCTGACCGTCTTACAGTGCATACATTTATTCACCTTACTCTTCTCTCTTGCACTACATGTTTCGGCACTAAAGTGCCATCTTCAGGTGCTTTTCGATGTACGTCAAACTACTGCATTGCAGTATAACACACGCAGTCACAGGAGTAAGACACAACACAAAGCACAATACACATGAAAGTAAGAAGAATACTCCGACAGAAGAAGATAGGTGTGACTCGCGTACTGAAACATGGCATAAGAATGACAGTTTTAACATTTTTATTTAAAATTTAGCAATATGTATGACGAATATATAGGTTAGTTATTTTAGTATAAAGACAACAGGGCATGCAATGCAGTAGTTTGACATACATCGAAAAGCACCTGAAGATGGCACTTTAGTGCTGAAACATGTAGTGCAAGAGAGAAGAGTAAGGTGAATAAATGTATGCACTGTAAGACGGTCAGAATAAATCATGGACATAAATCAGTGCAACAGGACGCTAAAATATAACATTCTTCCAGGAAAATTCTAGGATAATGCTACTATTAAGCCATGACCACTTCCTTCCATATCCTTTTCAGTTCATTATTCACCATTCATCTCATCATTTTACACTGTACAGTTTGAGATACTCACTCATGGAGCTGAGCCCTTCTTCAGAAGCCGCAAATTGTGAAGCTACTCAAGAACTTCCCAGTATTTTATGGAACCTGAAGATTCATTACCGTGTTCACAAGAGCCCTCCACTGGTCCCTATCCTGAGCCAGATCAATCCAATCCATACCATCCCATTCTATCTCTCTAAGATCCATTCTAATATTGTCCACCCACCTACGCCTTGACCTTCCCTGTGGTCTCTTTCCTTCTGGCTTTCCCACCAGTATCCTATATGGATTCCTCTTTTCCCACATTCGTGCTACATGCCCTGCCCCCTCATCTTCCTTGTCTTGATCATTCTAATTATACTTGGAGAAGAGTACAAGTTATGAAGCTCCTCATTAAGCAGTTTTCTTCAACCTCCTATCACGTCCTCTCTTCGGTTCTTATATTCTCCTCAACACCCTGTTCTCAAACTCCTGCAGTCTATGTTCCTGCCTTAATATCAGAGACCAAGTTTCACACTGATACAGAACCACAGGCAAAATTCATTTTGTGTATTCTAATTTTTCAGTTTGAGATACTGGCCTTCATAAAGTAAATCACAACCATCACATACCATAGGAGAAAATTTTCTGTCTCCTGCCCATGGATGATATTGTCTCTTTCTTGCATTGTCATTTCAGGCACTTCTCACATTGTTATTACTTTTAACATCTCAAATTTTGCATCACCTGTTTCTGTTACTCATGCAACCTGTAACAGTTGCAGATTTAAAATTGATGATCCTGTGAAAAGGATGGATGGAAAATAGGATTTTGACATCAACAGACAGGGGATGGAAAATCTCATTCTATAGTATGTGTCTCAATCTTCATGGTGACTGTTAAAAAAATGCTCTACATTGAATACTGTGACATTTTATTTATACCGAAAATTCAGTGAATGACTTCCACATATGCGCCCTGCATATTTACTCTTTGATTACTTCCTTCACAGACATAGATTAATAATTAGCAGTTCAGTGGGCAGCACTTCTGCATCCTGCTTAGGCGGTCATGGCTCACCATGGCCACCATGATATATTTTCCTCAGCCCTTAAGGCAAATCCTGTGAAAGTACTTCAAATTCAGCTGCAGTTACTTCTTTTCATATTCTTTCCAACTATTTGTTCACTAATAGTTCTACCATTCACTGCTGTATGGTTTGAGCTACTAACAGCATCTTTAATTAAACATAAAACAATCATCAATTGCTGTAAAGAATACACATTTTAGTGTATATTTCTGTGTAAGCTAATAGGCCTGGTGGCAATTCATTTTTGATTTACTGTTGCCATTATAAATCACATTATTGCAGGAACGTCCATTTACATCAAGTGCACCCCCATCCAATGTTCCATCATCTGTGGAAAGCACACCAGGAAGATGGATACCAGGTGTAAAAGAAGGATTGATGGGTGTCTCCCTTCCTGGTACACCATTAAGCACAACAAGTCACCTCAGCAATCGTTCGAGTGGTGATAGTTACAGTTCTAGCAGCTCTACTCGACAGCTGTTAGCAGCTGCAGGTGGCCACCATGACATTAACAACAGTCAGGATAAATCAGTGCAATTGTAGGTAGTAAATGCAGCTTAAGGATTCTTCTGGTCATTTTCATTATGAAATGAAGAGGAAGAGGAGGATGAACAGATGGATGAGTGAATGAATACAAGATGGGTATTGCATGTAGCATTCTTGGGAGAAGTGGAAAGTGCATACAAATTTTGGTCAGAAGTCCTTAATTGGCAGACTAACTTGGTCTAGGCATAGAATGGAAGACAGTAAGTATTAAAATGGGTCTCAGATAAGTAGGGTGGGAGGGTGTGGACTCAATTTGGCTGGGGTCAGGGACCAGTGACAGGTTCTAGTGACCATGGTAGGAAACATTGGGGTTCCTCGAAGGTGGAAAGACATTTCTGCTGTTGCAGAGTTGTCTTAGCATTTAGAATTCATCTTCCACAAGCAAATAGTGTAGCATATTGAAAAATGGCTAGTGTTATAAAATATAAAATTAGTGTACTAGAGAAAATTCTCACTTCTGTCTTCTCAGATTTTTTCCAAATATCTTGAACTGAAGAAGTTATTCTCACACATGTCTAATATGTGGCTTAGTTTACATTCCTTTACAATTATTATTATTATTATTATACATTTCTGTTCTTTGTTCATTGAAATATAGAAAATAATCATGTGACTTTAGCATGGAACTGTGCAAGAACTTTTGAAGACAATTGTACTGCATTGTGTCAAGATATTAGACTAGCTGTTTCTGGTCTGCTTGAGCTAATCATGTCAGGTCCAATATACAACAGCAATTAAATGGAAGACTCTCTGTTTCTGTTCTAAGAACGTTTATGGACATTATAGGAATTCTGCTTTGTATTGGATGCTTTCATCGTTGACGGGATATGCAACTCGGCCAGCGCAGTCAAAATGTAACTAACACTGTGTTCAGTTGCAGTGCAAGGTGCAGCATCACTCTTACTATCGGAAGTATTATAGGTTTTTCACTTGCTGGATGAAGCTTCCTCAAATTATTATGCCAGTTTCAAACCTGTATGTGTTTTTACACGCTGAACAAAAATCATGCTGGAGTGATTATTACTCTGACTTAGTACTGTGGATGTTCTTGGTTGAGATCTTATCCTGGAAAATGGCCTTCCCATTGAAGATCATTCATGGTGTTCTCAAGTCCTTCAAGGCAATTAGCAGGATAATACCTCCAATTCCGTACACACTAATCACCCTGTCATTTGATGCTATGTAGAGATAGTAAAAGTATCCCTAATTAGACCTACAATAAATACATGGAAATAAATTATGTTTACTTAAAGTATTACAGACATTCTGGACACTTAGCTGTGGACTAAAGTCACAGTATTTTACAGAAGGAGGGTAATTTTCAAATTATTTGACAATATTTGATTACACATGATATGCAAGGACAGGACACATGTGACTGCAAATCATTCTACTGTAAAATTCTTGACAAAAAAGATGGAAAGACATAGACTTCATCTCCGAAGTTCTTAGACATTTGTTGCAGTCCATACAAAACAAAGCTACTGGAACAAATTATCATGTTTAGAGTGCAACATGTGATAGTGTGTTTATTGCTGCTTCAGACTTTGTCATGCAAAATAGCCTTTCTGAGACTACTGACACTACATTGGCAATAAGTTAGCCTAACATTTCTGGCAGGTTCACCCTCTATTTTTTGTCTTGAAAGACATAAGATTTATCAGTAAAATTTATCAGACGCAAAATTTGTTTAATTTTTCTCTGCTGCTTTTGTTCAGAATATTTTCTCTTTGATAAATATTTAGTGAGTTACACAGAAAAACAGATGTACAGACTCATGTAAAGTGTCTGTATTTGTTATCTGATTTTAACTAGAATGGAAATTTTTTGTTAAATTTTCTGTAAACCCCCTAAATGACAGATTTCATGAAAATCTGTTCGGCGGTTCTCATGTTTACAGATGGACCATCTGACAAGAGAATCTAATAGGCGCATTTTTGCAAATTTTTATTTCAGGTTTATCAGAAATGATACTTAGGCTCCAAAGTATAGAGCCACATTAGTTAGTCAGAGCTGTAATTCTACTTGAAGATGAAGATTGGGGAATCGAGATGGCCATGATGCCAAAACTCCACTAGACTTTCTCTTATGAGAACTTGTTAAGGATAATGTGTATTTTCCACGTTTACTTGCAGACATTGTTGATCTGCAGGCAGTAGTTAAATTGCAGTTGTAGAAGTCATGTGAGACAAGCTACATCACACCAGGGAAGAAAATCATTATATATGGGATGTTTGATGTGCTACATGTGGAAGTCAAATTGAACTGTAACTCTGATACATCAGACAAAGCTTGATGTACTGGGCTACATTTCTGTATAGTTGGTATTTATTTACCACTTATTAATAGATGTATATCCTTTCAAAGTTGCTCAAATCATATGTGGGAAATGCAAGCAGGAATTATAACACTACAGCCATTTGCTGGCTTCAGATGTTACCAGTGAGAGCAGAGAGTATAGACAATTTATAATTAAAGTACGATTTTATATCTCATAACAGGGGAAGACATACAGTGTTGACATCTATTTTGGGCTGGCTGATCACCCATTCCCCTGTTTTAATGAAGACTGTCTCTTTATTTGTTCGCTGATAATCCTGTTTCCAGCTTTGCATAATATTTCTGTCTTGTAACATTGTATTTTGATTTTTCATCCCAGGAATGTTCTGATAATTTTGATTTGGTTATTCCATTTTTTATTCCATGCATGTTTAGCGATTCTGGTGGTTAGTGGTCTGCCTCTTTCTCCTGTACATCTTTTTTCACATTCCCATGGAATGCTCTGTATGCAGTTCTTGAACTCTTGTATCTCAGCACCCTTCGTGGTTACATGATTGTTTGAATTATGTTTTTGGCTGTTGCTGAGGTCTTGATTTATGAATCTTAGTGGGTACCCATTTCATATTAATGTGGCCCTTAGAGCTTCTTGTTCCTCTTTTAAGCTGTCTTTTTATGCATATAGCTTTTGCTCTATCGCTTAGGCATTCAATTATGCCTTGCTTGTTACTGAGTGGTGACTGGAGCTGTAGTGTAGGTACTGTCCATTGGGTTCCTGTATACACTGATCTTGATGATTCTGTTACTTCTTTCAACAGCACATCAAGGAGGGGAAGTGTTTGAACTGTCTCTTGCTTTGTGATATACTTGATTGTTGAATTTCAACATTTAGGTTGTCCAGGAATCTGTCTAGGTTGCATTCACTATATGTCCATATGGTGAATATTGTCTACAATTCTGAGCCAGATTTCACGTCTGAAGTCAGTCTGTTCCAGAGCTGCCATTTCAAAGTTTTCCATGAACATGTTGCTTATTACAGAAGATAGTTTGTCTAATAGACCCACCTGAGTAGGATCCTTTCCCTTTTTTTTTTTTTATGCCTGATGACAGGAACAAATACAGCTTCCAAAACATATAATTTTAAATACGCCTAAGACAATGAACAGTGTCGAGCAAAATAATTTTATAATTAATAATAAACCACTGTCACAGACCTTTAAGGAACAAGTAAATTGTGTTTCCTATTCTAAGGTAATGTTAGCTGATTTTCTTTTGATATTAAAGCTATAAGAGGAACCACTGTAAACTAGAAATGCTCAGGTAAGAACCAGTGTCAGGTATTACATATTCAGTTCCTGTAATGATAACAGTCCATAGGGAACTCTGTTGATCATTTGTTATTAATAAAACTTAGACACAAAAATCGAACTCAGTACATGACTTTATATGTACTTCACATGTGAGTAAGCAGTACTGTATATTCATAAGAATTAATGGTCTAATAATGTGATTTTTATGCATTCTTTTCCCATAATATACAAAATTGTGATTTCACATTCATGTTTCGTATCCTGAAGTACATGTTGCTTTGTTTAATGCAAGCTTGTTATTGGAGATCTGCACTGAAATTTGTCAGATGAATTTAATTCTGTTTCTGTCAGTCAAATATAAACTCTACAGAAGACTCATACTGAATAAGCAAACGTTACAATGACAATGAAAGTATCATTGCTTAGCAATGGCAACCCCCATATGGAGGTGGGGTCGAATACCACTACTGTGACCCTGTGAATCGTAGGAGGTAACAAAAATGGAGGTCCCAAATCTGAGACAGTAAAATATGGTCGAGAGTTGCAAGGGAGTCTGACCCAAGAAAGACTGCGCTGGCAAGGACCAGCAGCATATACAAAAGACAGACCCATCCTCTCATCAGAGAGGGTGCCCCACCAAAAACAAGAGTGTAACTGTCAAACAGTAATAAATATCTGGGGACTCGACACCAAGACCTACTGACTGACTGTCAGTCACTATGTGACTTTGACTTATTGAGGGGCAGTGTGGTGTGGGTGTTTCAAGCAGTAGTATTGTTGGTACTATATTATTAGTCTTCAATTCTTCAAATACTGTGCATCTGTAATAAATATTTATAGAAGAGTTCAACAAGTGGTTGTCTCTTCATATATTGACATTCCACAAAGGTTCTGTTTGGGATTTACCAGCACTTCTAGGAACATACTGCCCTCCATCTTAAGGACTTAATCCTGAAGGTGGAAACAGTATATTTCTCTGAAACATCAGTAAACCCATACAAAACCACATGTTGTTACATCCTAAAAGATAGAATTCCTCATGGGCACTGGTATGAGAACCTAAGATCTCAGAAGTTAGGAAATTTATGCACAGCATAGCAATTCTGGTATGTTCACTATTTTTTCATTTAATTATCTCTAAAGAAACAAACTTTACTTTTAATAAAGTTGACACTTTGTAGCAGCATGTTCAGCTGTTACAGATACAGGTTTGAATTTTACACATAGCATAGCAATTCTATGGTGTTCACTCACTTTTGTTTAACTGTTCACAGGTATGGCTGTGTTCCATCAAAATGAGTTTGACATACCATTACTTACTCTGATTTAGGCCACGCCACAGCTCAAGCGGTTAGTCGCTGGCTTCCCACTGTGGTGGCCCGGGTTCAATCCCGGGTCTGGTCAAGTGGGATTTGTGGTGGACAAAGTGGTGCTGGGGCAGGTTTTCTCCGAGTACTTCGGTTTCCCCTGCCAATCTTTATTCCATCAGTTGCTCCACAATCACCCTCACCTATCATCTGGGGCTGGTACAATAGGCCAGAAGTGGCCGCAGTACAAGGGACTTAGTCCCACCCCACTAGCAGTAAAAAAAATACTCTGATTTAAATCGCATATGGCTCCTGAGTGTGATGACCTAGAGAGCTGGAACTTTTACAGTTGTAAATAGTAGCACTATGCAAGACAAATCATAGTACCTGCCATCTATCCAGTTTTTCTCCATTGCATGTGCTCAGAAGTTGAAATTGCAGCAAGTAGTGTGAATTGTAAGTGTGGGACTTTAATATGCCAAATTCTTGGCAATATGATGCACATACAGTATAACATTAGTTTACAGTATAATCACAGGGTTTTTTTTTATATTGAAGATTTTCATTGTAAAATATTTATGGAGTTACACTGCGAAGAAATCCTACTCAGGGTAGGTTACACCACAGCAGATAGAACTCCCCAGGCAAATTGATAATTGTAATAGAAATGAAGACTTATGGACATAAAATGTATGCTTCATTTTTCTCTGTCTTTAGTTTGTTTGCTGCAATAAATTTTTAGCGAGTTATGCGTACAATACACACCGAAACATGTATGTTTTCATGTAAAATGTCTGTTACTGTTACCTGATGTTATTCACAATTGAAATATCAACAGACGTTAGTAAAACCTCCCAAAATAAAATTCTTTTGAAATGTGTTTGGTGTTTCTCAAGTTGTAACATGGACAGAAAGATATGGTGAAGCTAATAGGCAAAGTTTGCAACTTTCTGTTATGATCATGCCAAGAATTAGCACATCACATAATATGTAGATCTCTGGGATCTCTAACTTCTATCTTAAACAATTTTGATATGGTCTATATGTAACAAAATAAAGGAAGTACAGCATATATCTTTCTGACATTTAGTACATGCACTGTTGATTAGGGGTCACCAGTAGGACTTGTATCAGCCCTTAACAAATACAAAGAGGGGTGCAGAATTGACAAAAGAATTAATTTGTAAAATATGTATAGTCCAAACTGGAATATACCTTTCTGTTATTTTAAAAGATAGATTTGCAGTAAAAGTAATATAGAAAGCTGAAACATATTTGTTGGCCATGTGAGTGTATTGCTTGTAGATATTAATGCATTGAACAAAATAATATTACAGTGAACTCCCCATTATCTGGTATGTAAAGGGAAAGATGGGCATGCTCGTTACATGAATCTACCAGTTACATATCAGCTCTACAAAAACCCAATACAAAGTCAAAACATGTTTTTGCTTTACTTCTTACATGGGTGTCTTCCTATGTGATGTAGCAAATTCATGGGCTAAAGATTTCAATATATTGTCATGTGTTGGGTGTGTCACGCGACAAATAACTTCACGTGGGTCTCAGATATAGTGAATCTTTATTGGACACTCACACTTATACACCATACAGTTATTATCACTTGTGGTATCATGTGACTTCTGTGACGTTTCAACTAGGTTCCAACTGTCTTGTATGAAGGCTAATTAGCTCTGTGGCTTATGTAGGTGTTCTGCGGACCGGATACAAGACACCATTTGCCAAAGTTTGATCTTGCGTGTTCAGCAATCTGTTGCTTCAGGAACGCTCTTTATACGCTGGTAACATGTTTCGTCCCATCCATTTTTACTCAACGGCCTTCTGTTGTTCATCTCTGGGGGAACATGTTCATTGTTTTGGCATTGTCTACGCAACGGCTCAATGTTTTCGCGTCACCATGGAAGTATCTACTCCAGACACGTTACAATGCTCTGTGGTAGACAGAAGAGTTCAACCTGATATTTGGTTAATACACCCATGTCTGGAAACGCTTCCTTCTGGCACTAAGGGTCACAAAAGTGTCCGAGAGAATGCATAAGTATTAGGGGATGTTATCATTGTTTTACATTATAAAAGTTACTCAAAATGGTGGCCACCAACTTCATTGCATGTTC
The DNA here is from genome assembly GCF_002891405.2 of Cryptotermes secundus. Taxonomy (NCBI): domain Eukaryota; kingdom Metazoa; phylum Arthropoda; class Insecta; order Blattodea; family Kalotermitidae; genus Cryptotermes; species Cryptotermes secundus. The sequence goes on along the minus strand of NW_019734973.1, from coordinate 247,539 downwards.
TGCACCACCTGGCTATGTTATGCTGAACTGTTTGAAAGATTCCTGGCATTTCCTGGATGGTTCCAGCTGCTACTGCAATTCTTACCATAAGATCATGTCGTCTCCACTGGAAATTAGTACAGCAGGCTTTGCATGTACTCCCAGAAAAGAAATCCAATGGAGTTAAGTCAGGGGAGTGAGGACAGGTTATTGGGCCTCCACATCAAATCCATCTGTCGCCAAAGGTTTCATCTAAATAATCACGGACGTTAGTGCAGTGTGCTGGGGCACCATCATGCTGGAACCACATTTCATGACAGACTTCCAAAGGCACCACTTCCACCAGCTCAGGTGAGGTCTCATGGAAAAATATTAGGTAAATGTCATCAGTAAGCCGCATAGGTCAGAGGTAAAGGCCATTAGATGGACATTGATAACCCCTGCCCACACATTGACGGCGAAGCAATGTTGGTGGCTTTGGATATTCTTTGCATTAGGATTTTTTTGAGCTCATACATGGCTGTTTCTTGAGTTGAAAATGCCATCCTTGGTGAAGGTCGTCCTTCACATTTCAGAAGCCCTAATGTGTAAACAAAGTCTTTCCATCCATAGGTGTATTAACAAAATATGAGCAGATTGAACCCATCTATCTACCACAGAGCATTGTAACATATATTTATTTACACCCTGCATACTGTAACATAATCATGAATTCATCTACCCTTTACTATAATAGCACTTGCCTGGAAGAGGGTGACAGGTAGACCTGCTAGTGAAGGTATGCACTTCAAAAATCTGTTTTGAATAACTATATTTGCCTTGAAATTTTGTGCTAGGATTGTGAGAATTCCAAATGCTTTGATACTGGATGACTGGGAGTTTCTGTATTTACTACTTGGTGTAATTTCATGCTAGCTGAAGTAGTTAATACAGTGGAGAACGTGTCTGAATGTACTTACTTGAGATTGTATTTCTAGCATCCATCTACTCTTTCCAATAATGCATAAAATATCTCCAGACTACTGTATTCTAAAAGTTCAGAATTTTAATTTTTTATAAGGAGATATGTATACTGGTTTTAGTTTATATAGCTCATAAACACCGTGGAGATCATATGTATGTATATATATATATATATAGTACACACTTTATACAGATGGAATATGTGTCCTTGCTTCATGGCACTGTGCCATTATAAGAACATTCTGGGATGTTTAGTCTTTCCAGTTGTCCTGCCAGTAATTTCCAGGCTCTTGAAACTCTGTAATGCTTCAAATGTAGGTGGGAGAATAGATTTGTAGGCCACTGGGAGGGGGCAGCATGTAAGACTTAACCTTATCACCATTTGAGCCAACTGTCTTAAAGAAAATGTGGGAACCTCAATGTCTCAGAATCCTATGGCTTGTTACAGGGATAGCTTTACCTTTACCTTCCCCCCCCCCTGGCACTACAGCCCCAGTGGGCCTAGGCCTACCTCCATGAACTTCTCCGTTCACTTCAATTTTCTAGATCTTACACAATCGGTAGGACTCCTTGGGCAGGTGATGAACTCATCGCAAGGCATCTACCTGTACACACAAACTAAACATCCATGCCCTGAGTGGGATTCGAACCCACGATCCCGGTTTCCAAGTGAGTGAACAGTACATGCCACCTTTACCTTTATGGGTTACAATATACTGGCCTGCATCCACCACTCACTAATGCGGCAACAATTTCATTAGATGCATTCAATAACTTTCTCAATAAAACTGTCTTAAATTTCTTGCAGCCATTTGTCCCCATGGAATTTTAAATGCTGTTTACATACAACCTTAATTATACAAGAAACAAAATCTGAACTCATGCTAATTATATAATTACAAAAAGCATGCAGATTGGAAGTATGCTAGCCTGATCCCATAGCTTCTGGAAATTCATGTATTTCCCTATCAGTCAAAAGTCAACTTGGCACTGGGAAAGGATCACAGCCTAGGAAACATAAGGCAATAACAATGTCTGAAAACCTTTATTAACTGTATGATGTAGTACAGAATTTCCACTCAGTCACTGAAAATGACACAAGAACTTAAACCACCTGTGCCAGTTCCACCTGTACCTTCTTCCAAGACTCAAGAGGCCCATGCTCTGGTCGATACTTCACATTGCAACCATCTGCAGTTAGACGACCCTCATCACGCAATTTTTCATATACATCACGTTCATATTTAGTGAAGCCCCATTTCTTTGATACATAGATCTGCAAATTAATACAAAGTTATTAACAGGATTTCTGATGAGACACTTCAGCTCTGGGTCTTGGACATCTATGATTCAAGTTCAAGTGTGTTGAATGCTTCCATTTCAGATTACTTTTTCTTTATCATTCAAATCCACTGTTCATCAACAAAATCTTAAACCAGAATTTCGCTAGAGCTCTGCTATATCTACTTCTGTGCATAAGACAACCATTCCTACGCTACTGAAGCTAATTTGACCTACTCTATATAGCAACTTCCAGTTTTAGGGTGCAAAGTTCAAGCACGAGCTGGCATACACAATAAGGTTTTCTTGATGTTTCAGACTCAAAATAAAATTTTACACGTCTCACCTTTTGGCGACCAGGAAACTTAAACTTAGCTCGCCTCAGAGCTTCAACAACTGCTGCTCTATGTCGGTCACTAGTCCTTACACTCATGATGGGTTGCCCAATACGGACACGGGCCACTGTACCCTGAGGTTTTCCAAAAGCACCACGCATCCCAGTCTGGAGCCTACAAAGTAATTTCAGTTTCACATTACAGCTATTCACTTTGGAACTGCAAGGGGTTTACCACATACCACATCTGGGATTTTTATTTTTATTTTTATTCTAGTTTTCCTTCTCACACTGGTTTGGTTTGGATTGTTTAGTCAGGATAGGCTACCTAAGCTTACACAGACTCAAATCTTGTTCTGCCTGTTATCATTCTGGTTTCTATTCTTGGGCTTGAAACTAAGCATGCATTATAATTATGAGCAAAAATTCTGTAACTGGGCTAATGTTTACTTCAAGATTCATAAAGCCAATTCAAGGAATAATGTAGAAATGCTAAAGTAGACATTCCCAATTGGTTTTCCTTATCAGAGCTGGCTAAATTAAAAATTTAATCCAGAAGACTGGAGAAGTAAATATAACAAACCTATCAGCTCCAGCACAGGACAACATCTTGTTGATTCGGATCACATGGAAGGGATGAAGTCTCATTCGAATATGAAACTGGTCCTTCCCACAGTTCTTCACCATATACTGTAATTCATATGTGCCATGTGAAGCAATGTGTACGAATAATGATTGATATAATGAATACATTCCACTGATAGCAAATAAAAAGTGATACACCTTTACAACATAGCAGACTCCTACTTATTCTGCATCTACTAGCACAATGCTCTCATGTAGTTATGACTGAAATATTTTTGGCTATATTAATGGGCCTACAATACATATTTTTTTCAGGCTCATTGCACTTGAATACATTTGTCTAACAAATCATAATTTACAATTTCTTTATTAAAACCGTCACAACACAACTATATCAAGGTCAGTGCCTAGTTTGGCTCTGCTACAAATCATAATTTGTTAACAAGTTACTTTATTTTAATTGACTTAATGTTTATGTCATCTAGTAAGCATAAAAAAATGAAATGAAACACTCAACCACTCAAAAATTTGTGAAAACAAATTTAAGAACATTCACTAATAAAAGGTTCTTCAAAGTACTTACAATTCCCTCATTTTATCATACATTAATACTACTAAAAAATTACAATTTTTTTGTAGTGGGTATGCTTCTTAATGATGAAAATTCATAACAAAGCCAGCTTATTATTTTGGCAACAAGCTACAACTGGATAGGGTATAGTACCTTCTCTAATTCTACCGAACTGAGTCAAATTTGGGACTCCTGCTTGGCAGTGATCAGTCCTAAAGATTGTCTAATCTCTTTGTAGTACTTCCAAATGCCGATAGTTTCAATAAAACCACACAACACGTATTTTAGAAAAAAATATAATTTACCTTATTAGCACAGATTCTGCCCGCCTCAAGCGCTTCAGATGACAGCTGTTCATACTCATCTGACACGAGATGCACACACAGAGGGAAGTCTTCAACACGGGCCTTCTTTCTTCCCAAGTCAAAAATACGAATCTTTGGGTCTGGCACACCACGGCAAAACCGAGATTTTGGATATGGCTTGTTCTTACAATATCGATAACTGAAAATTGACACCATTAAGGCAAAAATGAACTCTTGACTACTTAACATAATAAACCCAATATACTCACTAAATTAGATAACCACAACACTGTTCTTCACAATACCAAACGTATTCGTATGTAACATAATACATATTTTAATCACCATTAATAACATTAGGGAAGCTTACCATCTTGCAGGTCTTCGCCCCATATCTGCCTGCAACTTAACAACAGTACAAATTACAAGACAAGGTATAATACACAATCCAGCAAATTATACTGTATATTTTTACATAAACAGTATTTATACATGAGAAAAGATAAACAGGATGAATTTCGATTTATACGATTAACAAAATCTCACCTATATTATTACACCACCTGGCTGAAATATGACTACCACTGTTAACGGATGTACAGCATGAATCAACCTACCAACGTTACCAAGCAAATATCCTTGCAGATCCTAAAGGGTTCTGACCGTTCTGACGATGGTGTATAATACTGTGACATGGCTAACCGTTGCTGGGCAACGGAAGGTGGAACGAGTTACCACGAAGACAGACACTTGATAAAACACAGAGTCACGCAACAAGGGAGCCCGTGCAGCGACTGTTGCTATGCAATCGGTAAACAAGACGTCATTTCCTTGTTATTATCAACATCTACTTCATTGATATCTGTCTGGTTTATAGATTATTTTGAACACGTTAATTTTGATTTTCCTGTAGTAGCACTATAAAATCTTTAGTTCTAATTTTAAAATCCTTTAAAATTTTCTCTAAATTTTAAATTTAAAATTGTTAGGGTTACTCGCCCTATGTCTAAAGTGCTGCAGCGACTAGTTCTTGTTTCCACACTGTACAGGTGTTATTCTGTGTATTCTTCCTGTGTGCGTGCCGCTGCAGCACTTTAGACATAGGGCGAGTAACCCTAATAGCCGAAACATGTAGTGTAAAAGAGAGCAAGATCAAGGACATATAATATATATTGTTTGCACTTGGGACGGAGTTTGTATCATTTATCGTGTAGAGTGCAACAGGATGCTTAAATAAAATACTACATAACAGGAATATTCGTCAGTGACCAGAGCAGGGTGGAGGCGGGGTTGAATACCTCCACCGTAATCCTGCGAGTCGTAGGAGGCGACGAAAATGGAAGTCTCAAATCTGAGACAGGAAAATATGGTCGCAAGTCCCAAGGGACTTAGACCCAAGAAAGAATACACTGGCAAGGGCCAGCAGCATATACAAAAGACAGACCCGTCCTCTCGTCAGAGAGGGCGCCCCACAGAAGCAAAACCGTAATTGTCAAACTGTAATAATTAGTATCTGGTCATGAGCCCCAGATGGGGCTCGACACCAAGACTCACTCACTGATTGACTGACCGTCAGTCGCAATGTGACTTTGACTTTGACCAGAGTAACCAAACCAGTCAGTTCCAATCTAGCAGTCGCCGAGTTGGCTTGTATCGAGTGCATGGCAGTGACTACAGCAGAAGTATTTGTGAAACTGTAGATGCAGTGTAAGATTTGAGGCTTTCACGGCGGTGACTATGAAGAAAGCAGTCTTCTGGGATTTGGCACATATACATATACACCACATATACACGGTGCCAAATCCCAGAAGACTGCTTTCTTTGTAGATGCAGTGGTTGCAAAATTGTGAATTGTATAAGTGTAAGAGCGAATGTGCGATAAATTCGCTAGATCCAAGACGGCGTGAAGTTATGTCTCGTAACATACACCCAACTCGTGACAATACTCCGGATTATTGGAATTTTGTGTATTGTTTATGGTCTGTATTGTAGAAACTAGGAAACACCGTGTTTCGGTAAGTAGGAGGGGAGACACCAATTCTGTTGAGTCCCACACAAAGAGCTAACCTCAATCACTGGTCCTTACAAACATCGTCCTAGCAGTCCTAGCGGTCCTAGCCGTGGTACATTTATGTTGGTATCCTTGCTAATGTGCCGATAGTGACCAATAGTGACCATAGTGATCGACTCTAGTTGACAAAAATTTGGAACGTCATGGCGACGTTTTTGTCAGACAGCAGCGCACTCTGCAGGGAAGGATACATACGAAAACCTCTGAACTATTGGTACCAGTGATTTGTTTGTACTCTTACCCAACAACTTTAATAATCCGTGGTACTCACTTCGTTAAATCGGCTAAATCGTTGGTGTATAATCTACGTTGATATTTTGCGAACAGTGAGCGGATGACAAAAGTAGGAGGAAGGAGGAGTAGGAGAAGTGGCAGGAATGAAAGTCAGATGAAATGTTTGCGGGTAGGAAAGCGTAATTGTGTAGTAGGTGCGCTAAGGTATAAATACATTTAAATGGTACGTCGTGTACATAAACGGAAGAATAGAGTGTATACGTACAATATATTGTTAAAGTTTTTTTTTCCTCTGTCAAGGTGACAGTTGAAAGTAAAGTAACATTATGTCATAGATCATACTACAGCATCTAAGAGATTTATGGCAGCAGAAAGAAATGCATTTTCTGTTTTGTAAATTTTAACTCGTTGCATGGAACTAAGTAGTTTATTCAATAAAGTTGTGCTTATTTGTAGAAACTGGAAGTGCATATATATATATTTTATTGTGGAAATACAGAGCACAAATGTTACGTACAACGACGAATCTGTGTTATAGACTTTTACAATGATGTCAGCTGTGGTGCCAGGTGCACCACCTGATTCTGCAAGAGCAGAGGAACGTCAGAGATTGCTGACAGAACTTTTAGAGGCCGTAAAGCAGTGCCAGATTCGATTTGGGGGGCGTGCAGAACTTGCAACTGAAAGTCATCCACGTGTAGCAATACTCTGCAGTCGAATAGAAGCAGCATTGTGCCATGGCCTTCGAAGCAGGCCACTTCTACCAAAGAACAACTCAGCTTTCAGGTATAAGTAGCTTGAGAACTTATGCAAAAACTACCTCATTGTAGCAGACCTTCAGCATTTGCAGAATATCATGGTGTTTTCAGTAGTAAATTTAACAAACTGAAAAGTGGGGTTGATTCAGTGTGCATCTGTTCTGCTCATACATGACACACTGAAGGTTAAGCTATATTACATTATTAAAGTTCACATGAGCTAAAACTGCTGTCAATTCTATCACCTCTTTTCCTCCTTGTACCTTAATTCTCTTCATTTTCCGTTCATGTATGGATGAACCTTGGTTTTTCTGTTTTACTCCCACTCTTCACATGGGAAGCAGGTCTAGTACAGACTCTGAAAGACGTGAATGAAGTGCAGTAGCTTGCTTAATGGGGCCTAATGGTAGATAGACACCTTGTTTCATGATGTGGATTCCCATCAGACAAATTCTTAATTAAGTTAGAACCTAAAAGTCACATAGATTATACTGGACAGGTTGATATAGGGATAATGCTCTGTACTTGTATTTGGGAGGCACATGGTCTGAATCTTGACCAGGACACTGGTTATTCTGACTGATGCTTTTTGTGATTTTTCTCGACCCATCCAGGCAAATGATGGGATGGTATCTCAATGAAGCCATGACCACTTCCTTCCAAATCCTTTCCAATTCATCATTGACCCATCATCCTACCATCCAGGGCTTTATAGTATTGATACTGAAAGCATCATTAAATAACCGATATAGGACATATATATATATAGTTGTGTTTTCTTTGTTATAATGCCTTTTCAAAATGGGTCTGTTAGCCAGTTCTAGTTTGAATAGGTAACCCTTCAAGTAATTTTGTCCCGTTACTTCCCTCAACTTGTTTCTGTTCAGTGTTAATAGTTCCATATTTCTTTTAGCATAGTATTCCCGAAGGAAATCCAGTGCATAATTTTTTCCAGTGTGTTGACTGTCGCTGTTCCTAGTATGTTATGTTATGCATATGTTTCCTAACTTGTTATATGTAAAGTTTTGCTATGGCAAAAGACAATCATAGTCTGATGACATCTTAGATGTAATGGATCATAAACTGGAATAAAGTTGTGTGATTGTTATGCTTTAATGACTAGAGGTCACAAACTTGGCTTAATTTTCAATGTGTATTATATACACTGTGTAATCTAATCAAGGCATATAATTGATAACTCTGTGAAAATACTGTCATTCCACCCTATTGAGTCCATTAGAGTTGACTCCTATGGGCCATTCTGCTTATTAACCCAGGGTCAGTATAATCTTGCTTCATATCAAGTGCGAGTAATTGTAAATTGACATGCTGACATACATCAAAATGATAGTTGGTGAATAACGAGACTATCATTTTGATGTAGTGATTGGCAATACAGTGGAACCTCGCTTAACGAGCACCTCTCATAACGAGTAATTCGCATAATGAGCAAAACAAGTTGTAAAAAAATGACTCGCATAACGAGCGACGAGAGGGGAAGTCCTGGATTGTGTGCTTGCTACATAAGTGTGTGTGTGTCTGTGTTTAGCACTCGTTCCGCTAGCATCAGTTTCACTTGTGATCACACATTTTTCCAAACTTGTGTTCAGACATATTATTTGTGATTTTTTTTTTGTGCAAAGTTTAATAATCCTTGCAAAAATGTCCCTGAAGATAAAGCCGCAAAAAGACAGCCATAAGAGAATAAAAATAACTGTAGAAATGAAACATAAAATCATTGAAAAGCGAGGACGATGTGTGAGCGTGGCTGATCTAGCACGCACATGCAATCGGTCTACATCAACGATTTGCACGATTAGGAGTTGCATTGTGTTTCACAGCAAGAAGTTGTGGAGGAGAGTTTGTCAGAAGAGGAGGAGGAGGTAACAGCAAAGCAACAATCTTCTGGCGCAATAAGAGAAATGCTGAAAGCATGGGAAACTGTTGCATCATACATTGAGAAGCATCACCCTAATAAGGCAGTGGCTATGCACGCTACAAATTTATTTAATGATAATGCTATGTCGCATTTTCACCAAATTTTGAAGCTTTGGCAAAAACAAATGTCTCAAGACAGCTTTCTAATAAAAAAGAATTAGATATCTATCATAAATAATAAACTAATTATTTCGATTTTTTATCTTTTCTGCAAATCGAATTTGCATTCCAGGTCAGTTCATTCTGCATAGAAGAAAAGATGAAGATGATTCACGCTCTTTAACCATGTATATATAATTTTCTTTGAATAAACGTTATACATAAAAATTTTTTTAGTACTTTTTTTTTGGCATGGAACTCATTATCGTATTTTACATTAATTTATATAGAAAAATTGTTTTGCTTAACTAGTGTTTCGTGTTACGAGCAAGATTCTGGACCGAATTATGCTCGTTAAGCGAGGTTCCACTGTACTCCTTTAATCTTCCAAACCTATTGATTGAATGGTTAACATGCTTTCTTTGTATTTGGGAGATAGTGTGTTAGATTCTTGATCCAGTGGCCAGCTGCCGTGACTAGGATGACAACTGCCTTCCAAATCCTTGTCAGTCCATTATTTAAAATCCTCTCATTAATTATTATACTTGTATAACCTGTTCAGTTTAGAACACTTCATTCTGTGAACTAAGATTCAAATCTTCCTGTGTTCAATAAGCCCTGAATTTGAACCTGTGTCTGTAGCCATTTATCCTGACTAGTGTTCAATGAAGTTTTTTCCTTTGGATTTGAGATTCTTGTGGCTGTGACACTGAACCTTGCACCTAGCATCTTCAGACCACTGAAGAGAGACTTCTAAGAAAAGTGCTCCTGATGTGACAAAGAGGTGAAAGCTGAGATGCACAGTTGGCATAAAACATTGAACCTTGAGCAGTAACCGCATTGAGAAATATATTGTTATGCATGACTCTCTGTTCTTTTGGACATTGTGTCAAAAGTAATGGGCGTATAGAACACTTGCAGGTGTTACTTATTGAACACCCTTCATATAAGCCTGTCTTTCATCATTAATAAGACAACTAGACTAGAAATATATATACTGTGACCATAGCTTGCATGTGAAATCTTATCTTTCATGTGCCATAGATACTGGATTATTCCTTGAGATAAAGAGTTTTAATTTGTTCTACAAGTAAATGGAACCAATATGGTCAGTATGCTTTAGTGGATTTCAGAATTTCTGCTGGTGGCCTGTTGACTCTCTGTTGGTGTGAGGCATGGAAATGCGTTTAGTTTGCAGTTGCCTACCAATGGGCAATGTTAACATTAAAATGTCACATTTCCCTCTCCTTAAGGCTGCTTGTCTCTAGTAGCTTGTAGGCCTATTGGCATTTCTTTTTTTCTGAGGGACATGCCTGTCACATCTGTGATCGGTCTCGCAAATGGCATTTCATCGTCCTGCTGTGGTTTTCCAACTGCTTCCTCCTCAAGGGTGTTCGTCCCAAGCTGTTCATCTGTAACGTGCTAGCCTGTCCAGGTGCACTGCCATCTTCCTTGTTCTCGGAGGTCGCTGAAACCTGAACACCACATCCTTGATTTGGTTGACTATTCTATAGAGGCCTTCCCATGATGGTTCAAGTTTGTGTTACTTCCCTTTGGTGTGGGTTGTGCCATATGGCCACACTTTGTCACCCTTTTTGTACCCATGCAGTTGGACGGCCGGTCGTAGCGAGGTTTCTTTCGGGCACTGGCAAGCGTCATATGTTGATAGGCATAATTGGGGATGCTGTGTAACCAATCCACGAGATCTACCTCATGGTCAGTGGCAGGTCGCTTCTTGTTTGGGGGTGCCCCATATAGCAGACCGCAGGGCAGGCAGAGTTCTTGCTCCAGCACTAGGTTAGCTGAGGTGAAGACCATGGTGTTGTCGGTGGATTCCTTGTAGGCAATGAGAGAGATACCTTTGTCTGATGTTGCCCAGGGTCTTGTTGACAGCCAGGTATCCTCCTGATGGTCCACCAGGGAGTTTGGCCTGTATGTATTTCACTGTACTCCAAGGGAGGACAATTTGAGCTATTTTATATTGTCCTTCGTAGTCCAGTGGCGCTCCAGTATGCCATCCCTTGCTGCAAGGGACTTCCAGTGGACCCAGTAGCCCTTGTACATGGGGCTACGTTCAGCACTGTATTTTTATTCCGGACATTTTCCAGCCTCTGTTTCCTCTAGAATTGTTCCTACATCTTGAACATTCAGCTGCTTCATTCTTAGGGCAGCTGGGTCCTGTCTGCGGCTACAGCCGCAATAGCTCTCACCTGCTTCACTTCTGCCTGCGCCTCGATTTTTTGAGAGTGAGTTCATTTTTCTCGGCATGGCCTTCAGGAAAGATAATGAACACTGTACTTCCGGTCCTGACGATGTTTGGAGGTGAATTTGCATTTTTGGAGGCTATTCAGCGTGCTATCTGTTTATCTAGGTTCGTGAAGCTTATGAGCCAGGTGAATGCGGAGTTGTCTGTACGCAGTCGTAACTTATGTCCGTAGAGGAGAAAGGTCCAGTTGTCCCTGTAACAGGCTGTGGAGGGCCCGGTTGCTAATTGTCGAGGCTCCCACATTTTTTCTAGACAGTGGGATTGTTAGGCTTATGCGCCAAAGGCCTTTACCCCTAGGAAGAATCCTGTTACTCATTTCTGTTAGAGACTGAGCTGATTCCAAGGCCATCATGCGGCTGAAATGATTAGGCCAATTGAAAACTCCAGTTATATCAGAAATCGAACCCGCGACCTTCTGGCTTGTAGCATGATGCCTCAACCAAATACTAAAATGTTCCAGTGACCTCACGATGGCTAGTAGTTTCTGCCGGGTGATGCGGTACTTTCTTTCTGCCTTGTTTAGCGTCTTACTGTATTATGCTATTACTCGCTCATGGTCGCCATGTGCTTGCAACAGTACTCATCCAATATCGACATTACTTGCGTCTATGTCGACGATAAATTTCTCACATGGTTGCGGGTGAACAAGGATGGATGTTCTACAGAAGGCCTCCTTCAGTGATGGGAAGGTGGCCTCTACTACTGGGGACCACACAAATGCTGGTTTGACCTCTGTAAGTCTACTCTGCTGATTCGCAGGGGGTCGCGCATTCCCGTATGATCTTTAGTTCCCTGTGGACCTTGATCATACCTTTTGGCGACACAGGGTGACGTAGGTACTGCGGCTCCTTCTGAAAAAGTGGAACTTTTCCGGGTTGAGCTTAAGGTGGGCCTCTTGAAATCGTTGGAACACCTTCCATAGGTTTCGCAGGTGTTCCTCAGACGTGTGGCCAATCACGATCATGTTCAGGTATACGCGGCACGACTCATGAGATCCCCTAAGATCCAGTGTCCTCAATCCTAGGCGAGGAAACAATTATTCCTTATAACATCAGCTTCCTGTAGTCTACCCAGAACAGCAGTTCTCTGTTCTTCTGGGCAAAGATGACGGGAGATAACCAGTGGCTGTTCTGCTCTTCAGTAACCTGATGCTCTTGCGTGATCTTGAACATCTTGCCCACTTCTGCTTCTTTTGTGTCTTCGTATTCTGATTAGTGCCTTTCGTCATTTAAGTTTAGTCTGGCATCCTAAATTACATCCTGTGACTGGGACGGTCTTTTGAGCCACGGGTGTCTCAGCATTTAGTGAGATCACCAGCCTGACTAGTGTGCAATATATCAGGGCGATCTTTTTGTGAATGTCTGGGCACCACAGGTAGCGTCTGTGTGTTTGATGGGCATCTCCTGCTGGTAACAGACCAGGGTCCTGGCTGTGTAGAGTCTTTCTGCGGTGTGAGTCTTCGGACTGTGTTCTGTGAGACAATTTTCCGCTCCAAGAAGGCTCTTGAGTTGAACCATAACTCCATCACATCGTGCCCATATCACGTGGTCACCACAAGACAGGACGACTGGGGATCCGTCTGGGGTCTCCATAGTAATACTTCTTCCTTTGAGAGTCATAGCATGTGGTGCCCAAGTTCATGAATGCATTAGTGGTGAGTAGGATATCAGGTCCTATGATATGTTTATCCGTGATCTACACAACAAACTCCAAAATATGCATGTGGCTCTGTCCCAAGGTTAGTTCCACTAAGGCCTCCCCAGAACCCATTCGCAGTAAGTAGCATCGGCTCGGCTTCCTTTTGGGACATCCTTTGGCGTTGTTTAGCCTGGCACTTGCCACAGACTCCGGTGTCAGTGGTTGCGATGCATGATTTATTCCAAATCCATTGCTTCGCGAGCTGACTATTGTCAGCCCTCTCAGCTGTTATGTTGAACGTGGGATTGGGGCGGGAATGGGGACATCAGCGTCTCCCGTTTTTCATTATATCCCGCTCGTTTTCCGAGGGTCGGTGGTCTCTTCGCATTGACTCCCTTGTTTTCCGAGTTTCGTTTATGCCTTCTCGTCAACTTCCAGTTGCTTCTTGAGCGCCTGTCATCCTCGGCGGCTCCGAGTTGTACCTCCAGAGCTTGTCATCTTCATCTGATTATTGGGAACATCCACTTTGATGATGGCGCGTGCTTCCACAGCGCCATGACATGAGCTGTCGTTAATCTTTCCATTCTGTTGTGGGGGAATGGTTCTTCCATATGTTCCTGAATGTCGTGTGCCGGACCTTGAGAGACGTTCGGTCTGCTGTATCGGCTGACTCATTGAGGGCTTCACTGAGTGTCTGCTCGCTTGTCAAGAGTGGCTGTCGTCATGTTTTTCTTCTCTTAACATGTCTGCTAATGCGCGGCCGGTTTAATTAGTGATATTATGTTTGGGTAGATCGACATGGGCACAGTATGCCAAGTAGTCTCTGATGGCAGAAAACTCCTGGATGTCAAAGTGTCTACTATTAATTATATTAGAAGAAACTCTGGCTCATAATGCCTGTGACTGTAATGGATCTGAGGTATGCACCAAAAGAAATCAGCATATCTGTTGAAAACTACTAATGAAGTACACATTTTCAGATGTTAGTGACTAGACACAGGGTTTGGATAAATATAAATTATTTTCACTTGTATTTTTATGGGTATTCACCATGTAAATATTGTTTTCGACAGAAGTTGTAGATCTTAATGTGGTCATATATTTCATGTTATGTACTAATTTCGTTTTATGATGAGGCATTTTTATAAATTTGACAACTTTTAGTGTAGATAGGCTTTGATGAATGTTCTAGGAGTATTCAGACATCAGCGTAGAAAACTGTTTTTTAATTGAAGATAAGGTGAAAATGTTATGTAGCGAAACATGATAGAACTTCCCTGTGCTTGACACTTCATACTGCATGCAGTATCTGCCAGACCTTGCTGCCTGAACCATATGCCATGTTATCACTGCACACCCTTTATTTGAGTGTGTTATGTTTCATTCTCACAGGCAAGTGACAGAGATTGTATCTAGCAGTCTGCACTTGGGCCGGGGTGCAACACAAGAGCATCAAGGTATGTAATATAATGCCAGCAACAGTTTATGAAGCACAACAGTCCAGTGAGATGGTTATATGGATGAGCAAGATATATCTCCTATAATTGTACTTTGTGAATTATTGTTAAATTTGTACCACACATTTAAATGCAAATTTTATGGTACAGTTAGACTTGTATTATGGCACAATCTTTGACTTTGGAGAAGGCTGCATGTTAACTTTTGTAAGCTGAACTGTTTGGAAAGTTTAAAGCAATCATAAAAATTTATAATTTTTAAAGAATGAATATTTATTTACTTATTGTCTTTGTATGAGTCTGTATATGCCCATGGAAGCCAATTTCAGTGTCATTTTGCATCACTTTCAGACATGACAACAGTTATGTGCATGCTGTCAGTTATGAATATCCTACCGTTGAATGGTAAATGGAAGTACTCATCCAAAGCTTCATTAAGATTACAGTCTACAGAGATGTGACACTGCATATCTTGGTTTATAATTGTCAACATTTTGGAGAAACCATCATCAGGGGGCAGTTCTGCCATTGAAGTTGTAAGCGGCAGATCCAGCCAAATGTTAGTACCTGCCAAATGACAAATAGTCACATATCAGAAGACTGTTCTTAATATTCACTGCTGTGTGAACTTCAAAGAGCTTCATGTTTGTCAAATTGTAGTGAGATGTGTATGATCTGCCAACTTTGTTGATGACATAGGGAAAATTACTTCTTGTGATATTCCAAGCAAATTTAATCCAGTTTTGAAGATCTGTGGGGTGAAATAATCAGAGAGTTACATATGTCTTGTTTGTCAGGATAATATGAATTTTGTGTAATATTGAATGTTTAAGCATTTTATGCACATCATGTGTGAAGATATGAACAGGGCAAGCACTATGAATTGTGAAATGAGAGATACCAACAAAACTTTGGTTATTAAACCCGAGGAAGAGATAGCTTGGGAGACTAGCTATAGGTGGAAGAATAATATTGAATTGTATTTTACATAGACGTGAATTGGTTTCATCTGGCTCAGAATAGAATCCACTGATGATCTTTCTGAACACATTGGCAAAACTTCACATTCCAGAAATGCAAGGAATTTTTTTTGTCAGCTGAATAACTGTTAACTGTTAAAGAAGAACCCGCACCATGAAGTTGCTTATTGTAGCAAGACAAATCTCTTATCATATAATTTATGACTATGTATACTGTTTAGTTAGTAAAATCAAAGGGTACGCTATTCTCATATTCATTGCATGGACATAGATGTCAAAATAAAAACAAGAAGGAATAGTGGACAGATCCTCTGTTTCTCCCTGTAATTTCCAGACCAGTTGAGGCAGCTGTCACAGCTGTATGTCATGTGTTCAGTTCCCATGAAAAAGAAGTAAGACCTCAGTGTATGCACCCATCAGTGCACCATTGTTTTTATTTCAGCATGTCAAAAGTGTTTTCCTGTGATGTGCTTGATCAGTTACTTACAGAGGGATCAGGCTGAATAGTTGATTGGCAATATATTCCTCTCAGTCTTCAGGGCAGTTGCTGGTGGCTTTTTGGGATGCACAGGGTATCCTTCTTCAGTTCCTGGATCAGGAGACAGTGGTGAAGGAAAACACTCTTGATATGATAAGGTGTACAGCCCAGGTATTTAGAGGTGACAGTTCAGGAAAAGCTGCGCAATGGATGGGCAGGTCCATTCGTGAAAGTTGAGGGGTGTTGTGATTAGTCATTTGTTTGTTATCAGTGCGAGCAGACGTCTCAAGTACAGTTAAAAGCATTCTTCCTTGTACAGTTAAGGTAAAAAGTTTTGACTCTTGGAGTCATATTTGAGTGTATTATTCTCTATTTACTGTATTAATATTTTATTTTATTGGTTGATTTTCTTTTTTGTTTATTTATATTTGTACATTTTTTCTATCTCCTTTAACATGCCACCTTTCATTCATTCATCAGTAATCTGTCAGACGACAGGTCCACAATCTCTTCCAAAACAGTTCCTCCACTTAATGCGATCTTCTGTTTTTGGAAAGAGACTATCCAGGAAAAGTGATAATGTGGTAGTTTTTCCATTTGCTTTCCACATCGCAGTACAGCAGCCATTCAAACCACTCTGGTCACTCCTGTTGCTATACGAACTTGAACCATCTCGAGCATCATTTGTTCTGTGCTTCAAGTCGCTACTGATGACGCTGCTTCCGGCATCAGTTTTTGGTGTCTCTCTTCGTCTGATGCCTACCCTTTGACCTGTCCAGCAAGGGAGGCCCTGCCAGTAGCTACGCTGCCGCTGGTATAGCTCTCAGGGTCCTTAGCATACTCAAACCCCCTCACCACGATAAGGCGGAGACACCAACGAGGGGGAACATGCCACCTACACGAAGTAAATTGAGTGGAAAAGTGTTGCATTCACAATCAAGAGAAATTGTTAGTAATTGGCTGGGCCAACAATTACGGTGAAGAACATAGGAGTGGAAGCAGCAAAGGCAACAGGTGTATCGGAAAGTAGTTTCAGAAGAATAATAAGAGAAACAAAAAATACCGAATCTGGGGCTTCCACTTCCTTTTCAGCACCCCATAAAGAAAGACCTACGAAATCTCCACTAGATGATATCTATGCGGACATTGCCAGAATAGACCTGTGTAATACGTAAATAAACTCTTCATGTATATAAGAGTGAAAAGTGTATAATAGTGTATAGTGCATAATAGTCTGCCATTCAGCACTTAAAACTTAACATCGGATGTGTGAACATCATCGAGACTAAACCAGCAACACTATTCAACACAGTGAGGCAAGAAATTATTTCCTTTTGAGAATGCCTGTACTGCATTCCTCTCCACACTTGTCAGCATGCTGGAGCTCTCCCCGCCACTACCAATACTTCTCCTACTGTGCGTTGGAGGACTTTCACTTTTAAATACCTGGGCTATACTGGTGGGTGTAATCACTGAGCCGTATTTCTTCTCTGTAGGAGTGGAGTAGGGAGTGTATCATTAGGACAATCCTATTGCCATGTGTATTAGTGACAATAGTTGGGGTTTGGATTGGTGAATACATTTATTGAACACTCACAGGTCATAACTTCAAATAACTATAACAGCCTCTCAGGTTTACACACTCTAAAGATTACTGTATGTACAGCACACAAAATAAAGTGTTCTATATCTGCTTTCACTAGTCGTTGCTGGGCAACAGTTCTCAGCAATGGCTGTTCCTCTACAAAGTTTTCAGTATGAGTTTCCTGGTAACAAATCTTAGCTGGTTGACACTCAACTACTGAACTCTGAACTCTCTTACGAATGAATGAATGAATGAACGAACTATGAAGTAACTGAACAGAGCTACTGAACTGTCCTCTGAATTCTCTCACTACTGACAAATGAAAATGAAGAATTAGTTCTTGGTTCTCCTTTCTGCTCCGACTGTCTTACGAAAGAATCCGTTATCAAAGTCATAGTTATGTTATGACCAACGGTCAGTCAGCCAGTCTGTCTTGGAAAAAAGCATGTTCTGGGGCTTAAGACCAGATCTTTATTACTGTCAGACAATTGCAGGCCTCTTGGTGTGGGGCGCTCTGTCTGACAAGAGGATGGGTCTGTCTTTTGCCAGAGTCACAGTCAGCAGTAATAAGTCTGTTGTCAGTATGTACAATTTACATTTTACATGTTATTAAATGTATGTATATACAACATATACAAGGCCTATGTCAGTCCAGACTCAGTACAGCAGATCAAGCCCTATCATTAGTAGCTCCTGCTACAACGGCAGTCTAGTCGCTTGAATGGTTGTACTTGTCTGCTACCAAGTTTAAGCCTGTTATATGAATCCATTCTTGTCTGCACGGCTGCTTATATTGTCTCTAGTCTCCATAGAAGATGTTGGTTGCTATTTTGTATCTGTGAAAACCTTTGTTGGTTCTGCTTACACAGAAAACATATTCTGTACCAGGTTGGTCTCCATGAATCCGCATCTGCGTAGAAACGTGTCAGTGTCGTATCTGTTGCTGCAGATATGTGCCTAGCAAGTCATCATCTAGCAATGGACTATTTCAGGCATCATGTCACAGTATCATATGTTTTGATAATTATGCAAAGAAATATATATTTTTTCCATTATCCCTTGTTCTGGTGGACATATGTCAGTTATAAATATGAGACTTTGAATTGCTGAGTTTCTGGACTTTGTTCTTCATTGATTTTCTTCTGCGTTGGTGTTCATGGTTGTTGGTTTGGTTTGGTTTATTGCATTTATTTTCCAGTTCCTTTTCTGTCTTAGTTTCAGGTCCTCATAAGCCTTTCCATAATTTTTATTGTAAATTTTCCTGTTATGTCTCATTGACAAAACCTGATCTCAGGTGCATATTTGGATGCAGTTGTACTGACAGTGATTGAGGTTAGTTCTTTGTAGTGGACAGAGTAGGTTGCTCCTACTTGAGGACAGAAACAAATACAGTTTCCAGAATGCTGTGTTCTTTAAAATACTAAAGGATGGACAAAGTCCAGATCTCACTGATCATGGGTGCTTGTACCATAGTCAGAAAATATCTGAACAGGCTTAATATAAGATTCCCATGGATGTTATTTGTTGAACACACTTCATACAACACTTTGATAAAAATAGTTGAAGTTATAAACGGTTTTTAATATAGTTTTGTGTTTCTGGTAAGTACAAAAGCTGTGAAAATTATTAGTGCACTGTATTCCACATGTTTTGAAAATGTGGCACAGTTCATATATTTGGGAACAGTGATAACAAATCAAACCTGATTCAGGAAGAAAGGAGGAAATTAAGAGGAGATTGAATTCGGGTAATGCATGCTACCGTTCAGTCCAGAACCTTTTGTCTTCTCATCTGCTGTCTAAAAACATAACAATTAGAATATACGAAAGTATAATTTTGTTTGTGGTTCTGTATGGGTGTCAGTCTTGGTCTCTGACATTAAGGGAGGAACACAGACTGAGGGTGTTTGAGAACAGAGTACTGAGGAGAATATTTGGATCGAAGAGAGATGAAGTGATGGGAGGACGGAGAAAATTGCATGAGGAGCTTCATAACTTGTACTCTTCACCAGGTATAATTAGAATGATCAAAGCAAGGAGGATGAGATGGGCATGGCATGCAGCATGAAGGGTGGACAAGAGGAATGCATATAGGATATTGGTGGGAAAACCAGATGGAAAGAGACCACTGGGTAGACCAAGGCATAGGTGGGTGGACAATATTAAAATTGATCTTAGGGTGATAGGATGGGATGGCATGAATTGGATTGATCTGGCTCAGGATAGGAACCAGTAGAGGGCTCTTGTGACCATGGTAATGAACCGCCAGGTTCCATAAAATGCTTGGAAGTTCTTGAGTAGCTGCACAATTGGTGGCTTCTCAAGAAGGTATCAGCTCTATAAGTGAGTGAGAGTGATTCACATAATACTTAAGAATAAAACACTGAATGTCACAGTAGAGTAGATGGCATTCTTGCTCCATATTCAGAATGTTCAAAACTCAGTCTGGAGGCCAACTATCTGAATTTTCCTCAGTCCCTCAAAGAAGATTCCAAGGTATTACCTTGAATTAATCCATGACCTTTTCCTTTCACATCCAATTCATTATTCGCTGATCATCATACCATTGAGCACTATATAGTATGAGCAGCTGACAATGTGATTAAATAAGTTGTAAATAAAAATAAATGCTTATGTGTAAAATACCGTTTCTTTGTATGAGGAGCACGGTATGGCTGAATATGATGGAAGCCTCTGCTGTGTTGCAGTGTTGTGGCATTATGTGCGAGAGCACTTGACAAGGCATGAATATGAACGCTACCTGGTCCTGAAGCAGGTGTGGACAGATATAGGGCGTGGTCGTGCATGGCTACGTTCCTCCCTCAATGAACACTCATTGGAACGGTATCTACATTGCATGCTTGGTAGCACTGCCCATCTTTCTATCTTCTTTGAAGACTGGGCATTTTTGCTGGACCAAGAGAGAAGCAGCATGCTTCCAACCATGGCTGCAGGTATGTGGCCATCTGTCTGAAAACGGCTTAGGAATTATTTTTGTTCTTTGCTCTGGAATAAAGTGAGTCAGCCATAGTATAATTAAGAAGACTGTAAAGATTGTTCCAGTGATATACACATACAGTGTGCCCCCACATTATGGTTTTTGTGGTTACAGAATTTCACCCATACAGAAATATAAAATATGACCATAAAGTTCATGAAATGAACTACAAATTTGCACATGAGGAAATTTAGAATATTTTTGTTAAAATCTGTTTAAACACAAAGTCCAAAATTACAATAGATGCAGTCAAATCTGATCTTTTTAAGAAATAATAATTTGCCAATAAATTCATGCCAGTTTTGCATATATGCCTCTCACATAGCAGGATGTGTAGCTGGCCATGGGCTAGTCTGTGTGCACATGTCAGTGATATAAGCAGATAACTGACAGCATGATTGCATAAGCAATTATTGTAGATTACACATGTATATTACACTTATTTAAGATGTCTGGAAAGATGTCATCAAAATTAATTGCTAGTAATACTCCACAAGGATCTTAGAAAGAAATTAACTGTGACTGTGACTGATGAAATTTCTGTAGAAATACATCTCTGCTTATAACACAGGATTCAGCAGAAAGATATTTTATGTGTTATGAAATTTCATGATATGGATACATTTTCAAGACAATGTCTGTTCTGCAACGTCAGGACATTTTGTATTTTTTGATATGTTCTTTAATATTTTGCACACCTCATTGGCCTTTATGTTCATTTTTTCCTTATATATATATATATAATCTGTTGTTGTAAAGCTTATGACATTGCACAGAGTTAGGAATTATTTTGTTCTTAAAATATTTCCCATTTTGAAAAGACAAAGTTTAAAATTAATGTAGTAGATTTTAATGAGGTCTGTATTTTATCACATTTACATTTTTTATAGGCTCTGCGAATTTTTTTTATTGAGATTGTAGTCTAGTGGCTTTGAGGTTTGGTAAATGGTTGATGGCAATTCAGAGGAAACTGCTACCTCCAGCCCTAGTATAAGATTAAAATTGTGGCTTTTGGTGGTATGACTCCATGATATCTGGTAGGTGGTTGCCAGTGCTTTTGAAGGAACCTGGTTCCTCCATCATCACAGTAGGGCTAAGATTGTAGCCATCTAGATTATGATATCTTGTAGTTTCATATGTGGTTGCCAGTATTTCAGAGGAACCTGCAACCCCTGTCTTCACTTTCACTTTGAAGATGGAGACGGTAGATTGCTCAAAATGTTCTGAATAGTCAGTACTTCATGTGTTTTGTACATTGATAACTTGTGTAAATTGAGCATAGAAAGTGAGACACAATTGCAGTATAATGACGAGTTCCAGCTATTCCTGTGACTAATGAATAATCTCTAGGTGGTTCAGGGTTAACCTGGTCTTTATTTTCTTTCCTGAAGATGTGGGCACCAGGAAAATAAAACTTTTATGGAGGGTTGCTGGCAACACTGCACTCACTTCCTGGCAAGTGTCTGTGCACCAGCTTCTACACATTACAGTTAGTACAAAATTCCATCAGACCTTGTCACCTCTAGTGTCAAACAGTGGAATAAACCAAAATTCTTCATAGGTTAAATTCACAGTGTGGGAAAGAGACCCTGTCTCATGAAAGTGTCTGTGGTTGGTACAGTGAGTTTTCTGAAGGCCAGAAAGAAGTTTAATACTCAGCTGGCAGCTGGAAGGTGTGTTTTGGGATTAAGAAGGAGTTATTCATATTAATTTTCTTTAACACTGTGTAGCAGTTAACACAGTTGCCTTGCAATGATGTACACCAAGTGATTTGAAGAAAAGATTTGGGACACTGTCAGAGAAATCCTACTGCATGACAAGACTCATCCACATATGGCAGTTTTGCAAAGGCGATATTGGCAATGATGAGCCCAGAAATTGTGAACCACCTCCTTACAGCCCTGAATTAGCCCCCAATGATCTTTATTTGTTTCGACCAATGAAGGTGATCCTAGGAGGGCAGATATTTAAAACTGATGATGAACTCAGATATAATGTCATGAACTGGCTGTGCAATTAGGAAAAAACAATTTATGCTGCCAGCTTCAGTAACTTGCCAGGAAAATATAAGAAAATGTGTCAGCATAGGAGCCGAATATCTTGAAAAGTGAGAGTTTGGCAATTCTGGCATGTATATTCTTTTTGTAAAAAAAATGAAGTCCTGGTCAGCCTTGAAGAACCATCATAATGTTAATAATTTTGTATCTGTAATTGCAAATATGCAGATTTATGTATGTTAATTATAATACTGAGTTCTTATATGTTTCTTGACTTAGACTTTTAGTTACATAAAATAAATATGGATTTATTTTGCAATCAACATATACCACCAAAATCTCTGTTTTCTGTAGGTCTAGGCTCCATCTTATTTGCCATAAGCATTGACAACCCAGATCTGAATCTGTCAAGCAGCACACAGTGCAATGCTGAACCACTGGTCCCTTCTCTCACACTGTCTGATCCTGTAATTGCAGCTTCTGATCCAGGTAAAAACATGCCAGAAAATTACAGTACTCTGTAGCAGTATCTCATGTGTCTGATCTTGTGGAAGCTCATATCTGTATTACCTAATGACAGTATGTATGGTTACATTTCCTGCATTTATGTTTACTTTGTCATATACATAGGATATAAGAGAAAATATTGCGACTGTCAAAATCTGTATCTAAAAGGAAGACAGATTTACATGTTTTCATCCCCCTGATTACAAAAAGTAGTTTTCAGTATGCTGTTTGTCTCTATGTGTATATGAATGGACATGCATACTCTAGTGCACGAACAGTTGGACAGATTTTGCTCATATTTGGAATTCTATATTTTATTCATGCTAGGTCAGTGCCAGGTTAATATAGGAACTAGGACAGTGGATAAAGTCTGCATAAATAGCCATAAACGGTAACAAGGCTGGTTAGCTTAAGTCCATGAGATGTTTGCCTGCACATTAAATCAGTAGTGGTGCTCTGTCTATTTCCAGGCCAGATAATAATGCATATGGCTTTGTTTCTTATTATTTTCCATAATTATTCCTTTCCTCATATAGTAGTGATTAAAAATGTTGGTATGTAACTAAATAATGTATGTTTAGATACAAGCTGCAAGCAGAAATCAGATCATCGTCGCCGGAAACGTGTACCAGCTCACATAATTTCATTTGATGAGGATGACCTAGCAGAACAACACCTTAGAAGCCAAGTGGTATCACATAGTGCTCCCCCAACCTGCCTCAACTCACCAGCAAGTGGTATGGCAAATGTGCCGATATCTGCAGAAACGGTTGGAGCCTACGTCAGCAAGTTTACAAATAACTCCACAGAGGCTGATGTGACTGCTTCTGAAGAACAGGCTCAAAATGTTAGTACCTTCATCTTTGTAGTGATCAGTGGTTCTCATGTCATATATCATGTAACCTAGTCATTTGCCAAGAGAATTAAGTAGGAGAAAGCCAGTATCGGGAAATAAATTAACAAAAATTGTAATATATTAACTTTTTAAGGTCCTATTTTTAAATATTCATTGATATATGCCTAATGATGTAGTACAAAGCATTCAATAGCATTGATAAAACCATCTGCACAATAATAATATCCACAAACAAAATCAGTACTAACATATGAGCATGGGCCGTGCCATAGCTCAAGCGGTTAGTCGCTGGCTTCCCACCATGGCGGCCCGGATTTGATCCCGGGTCTGGTCAAGTGGGATTTGTGGTGGACAAAGTGGCGCTGGGGCAGGTTTTCTCCAAGTACTTCAGTTTCCCCTGCCAGTCTTCATTCCACCAATTGCTCCACAATCACTCTCACCTATCATATGGGGCTGGTACAGTAGGCCAGAAGTGGCCACAGTACAGGGGACTTAGTCTCACCCCACTAGCAATAAAAAAGAAAACATATCGGCATTCATTTATTAGGCAAAGGAGTTCACTGCATGTTTCACAACGTCATCTAGAAGAGTTCAGTCTTAGTTCCTCTTTTGTGTTACTTAATAAAGATCCATATTTTTACAATATTTTACCATCTGATAGCAAATAAAACCTTCTTGTTAAAATATAATGTATTTGTAACAATATGTATCCATATTAGGAAACTTAATTTGAGAACTAAGATCAAATTCTTATAAATTCGCATGATGCTAACCTTGTGAAGGTCAAAACATGCAGTGAACTCCTTTGCCTAATAAACAAATGTCGATACATTAATATTGATTTTGTTTGTGGATATTTTTGTTGTGTAGATGGTCATATTAAAGCTGTTGTATGACATACAACAGGATGCATACCATGATGTACTTAGCATGCAGTTTAATTTTCAATAGATGTAAATGTTATCACATTAAAAAATGAAATCTAACTTCAGAAAGTAGGGGTACGCAGTAGCGTAGTTGGTTGAGGCATTATGCTACAAGCTGGAAGGTTGTAGGTTCAGGTCCCGATGAGGTCATTGGATTTTTCAGTTGAACTAAACCTTCCAGCTGCACTATGGCCCTGGGGTCAACTCAGCCTCTAACAGAAATGAGTACCAAGAATTAATTAAATAACTTTCTTGGGGAGTAAAGCGTGGCCAGTGCGTACAGCTGACAATCTTACCGTCGTCTTTGAGCCAATTTTCTAGATAATGTGGGGCCCTCAACGTCTCACGGCCCTATGGGCCTTCATGGCCTGTTACAGGGATAGCTTTACTTTTTACTTTTTTTACTTTAACTGCAGAAAGTACTTCTATATGATGTTTCATAGCCACAAGTAAGCTTATATAGCTGTTCTAGCAGGATATTTTTTGGTGTTGAAATAAAAATTTTTGCTTTTGCATTTGTCATAACCCTTACTGTGCTGAAGTGTTCTAAGAAAGCAAACCCCAATTTGTTTGGATGTTTCCATGGTAATTTATAAATTCAGTTTGTGGAAAGTGAATGGATGATCAGGAAATTGGGGTTCAATCCCTATCAGAGGCAGGCATTTTTCTCTTCTCCACAGGAAAAGCCTGTTTGGATGTTATTTGTCATGTTAATAGTATGAAAATGGTAAAAAAAATGCAAGATTATTTTTAGGGTTTCACTGAAATCTGTTTCTTCAGGAAGGTTCGTTGAGAACACAGAGTTGAGAATCACTGCAGCAATAATGGAATAAATTATGTGTTTCTGTTATAATGGTAAACATGGTGAGACAAATTATACAGAAGTATCTTTGAGGGTTCATAAGAGCTCCCAGATGTATGCTGATTTATATGACAGAAATTGGTTGAGAAAAGGAAGACCACATATTGAAATCTCCATGCAAAGAACTTCTCTATTACAGTGAAATTGATCAGACTTCGCTGATTAGTGATTAGTGATTAGTACTCCTGCTTCCTGTTTAGGAGGTCTTGGTTTGAATCTTGACCTGGTGACCAATTGTCCTGAGTGGATACTGTATGGTTTCCTGTATTTTCTCCAGGCAGTTGTTTGGGTTAGGGTCTTAAGATGGACAACAGCCACTTCCACAGTACTACCAATTCATCATTTACAGCCATTTTTCATTAAATATAGTATGACTAGTATGTCATGAAATGAAAGTAGGAGGAACAAAAATCATGAAAGAAATTCTTGTTTTTGACAGTATGCTCCATTTATGTAAGCCACTGATACTAAGTAAAGAACACAAATAATTGTTTCTCTCTTTCTTTCATTGGAGCTCTTACTGTGTTACATTCTTATCATACTACACCTTTCTTCATTTTCTCTTTATGTGTGTATGGTTTTAGCAAGGTGAGTGACTGTAGCAAAGGTTTTTCTATTTTGTTGCTGTGCAAATAACAGGTTTCACTGCCACATTGTGAACCTTGTGATAACAGTACAGGAGATAGTGAATCACCTCATCCCATGTTAGACTCAGAGCGACCCCGTCAACTGCAGCTTACTCATTCCCCACAACAATCAGTGTCTCAGTCCCAGCGGAGTTCAACCCCAGGCCCTTCAGATGGTACAGGGAGAAAAAAAGATGCTCAGTGAGTTTGTATCCTGTTACTTGAACTTCATTGGTTTAAAATTTTTATTTTCTTGTGGTTTTGTGTGCCTGCATGTGCATGTGAACATTTTTGTGCTTATGATTTTAGCTCAAGAAATGCTGTTCATGTTGAATTGAAAACTGACTCTAGAGGTTATCTTAACCCAAAAGGATCACATTCCAGTAACATCATTATGACATGAGTATTCTGTCGATATGCCATTCACACTTATTCAGGTTGTTGTCAGCTCTGCATTAGCCTCATGTAAGTGCATGAGTAGGAAGGTTAAGTAATAAATAAATGAAAATTTAGTCACATGTTTTTAGCCAGGGAGGTGGTGGAATGGTGGGAACTAGACCACCATTAGAAAGATCAGACACAGACATTGAAATTAAATAGTAAATAAATTGTAGTTGGAGATAGAAGAATGTTGGGCTACAGATCATTAGTTTAGGTTATTTTATTGAGTTCGGTTTCATTACAAACATAGAAATATGTCCTCATATCACCAGGCTTTTGTGGTACATGGGTTCAATACATACAAACTATAGTACATAGAAACAAGCAATCTGTACAGACTACTTTCATTGTTTAAGTCTGCTCAGTTACTGTCACTACTACCACCACTAGTGCACCATTGCTATTTCTGCTCTCAGTCCATTTTCTAATTTTAAATTTGTCTTCCAAATAACCTGAGGGTGGTTATGGTGTTCCCTATAACTTTGGTCTCCCAGTTACATTTAGTTTTAAATAAATATTTTGTAGTGGTTTTTGTCATTAACCTTATTGCCTTCCCAGGGAAGGGAAGGCACAAGGAAGACTGGTGCATAGGTGGGTGGACAATATTAGAATGGATCTTGGAGAGAGAGGATGGGATGGGATGGATTGGATAGATCTGGCTCAGGATAGGGACCGGTGGAGGGCTCTTGTGAACATGGCGATAAACCTTCGGGTTCCATAAAGTGCTGGGAAATTCTTGAGTCGCTGCAGAATTGGCGGCTCCTGCAGAAGGGCTCAGCTCCATGAGTAAGTAAGTAAGTAACCTTGTTGCCTTATCATCAGCAGTTTTGTATCTGGAATAAATGAATATCAAGGCCAGTGAATCATGCATTATCTGGGAATATCAGCAATATTTGGAAGAAAGACCTATGGATTAAATTTTTCTGCACTTGTTTTGTTTGTTCAGAACGTTTTGTGTGTGATGTGCTGTATTAGTGGAACGGGTACTTTCCAGGGGTTCTGGTATAGTCAACATGGTGAATGTAATACATCCAGTACAGACATTAACTCCTGTGAACAATGTGAGTGTGGGAGAACTCATACCTGTCTCAATAGCGGATGAAGCTCATTCTGAGGAGGACTCACTTTCTGTCCCCAGTTATTCTGAGGTAAGTGCAGGGGAACTCCAGTTCAGTGTTCCTTGATTTAAAGTTTTCCCTCATTTAATGTTCAGCTTCAGTGATCCTAAATCAATAATCTCAGTATTGCATTACCTCCATTTAAGTTGTTACTTTGTTTAACGTTCAAACGCATTGCTGTCAATAGAAACCTTGTTTGGGTTATTCAGCATATACAGATTGTGATCATAGCCTGGTGCTCATGGAATGAAATGAGGCACGGACAGTTCTTCTCTGCAGAGGTTCTCATAGCTGTACAGGCTAAAGTAATATATAGAGTATTTTAACATGAAAATACTGAGAGTTTATTACATAGAAGGCTGCCCCTGATCCTGTACTGAACCAGAGTAATTTGTTCCTGATCTTCAAACACAGTTTCTCCTTCAAAATCCATTTTACTATTATTATCCTAGCTAAGCCTAGGTATCTTAAATTGTCTCTTCCTTTTATATTTTCTGACTAAAATTTTGTGTAATTTTTCCACATATATGCCATCTCCATCCATCTCATCTATCCATATAATAGAACTTATCTGAATTGGAGATTACAGACTTCCGGGATGTGGTGCCCTGCATTTGGTAAATATGTTACCCCAAAACAATGGTACTTGCAGTAGGTTCAGTGAGACTGTCTGTGACCTTGAGATGAGCAGTAGCTTTGCCACCAAATCAGAGGCTCAGTGCTTGAGTGCTGTGACTGAGTTAGCATTGTGCATCGACTGAAGCAGCCTCCGTAGTCTAGGGGTAACGTTCCCACCTCATGACTCAAGGTACGCGGGTTGAAGCCCGGCGGAAGTCGTGGAATTTTTATGGGCTGAAAAATTCAGGGAGGGACTTCAAGCCGTGGGTTCCGTGTCGTAGATTTACAGCACGTGAAAGATCCTCATGTCTCTAGGAGACCCCTGAGCGAAATTAGGCAAAAAGTTTCTCGCCCAAGTAGTTTCCAATGCCTCCGGTAGAGGGGGAAGTTATTGGGTACCACTGCCAGAAGAGGGCTGACCTCTCTGGCAGAAAGGGGCGGATGGCAAGCACCAGTACCGGTAGGGTATGGTGACAGTAGAAATTAAAAGGGGACGTACAATAGACTACTAGTCACGGTGCATGGGGAAACACACCCCCTCTAATACTGAATAACTGAATTGTGTGTCGAGTACCATTTTGATAACATTGGCCAGTTTGTAATTAGGCCCATGATTTTTGCGCACCTTAGAGCTCATGACCAATCAGACATCTTGTACCTACCAAATTCCACAGTATCTCATCCAACAGACCATATTCTTTACATCTGCCGCCACGAGAACTTCAGCTGTCACTTTTGTGAATTCATTGATAAATCTGGGCTTTTGAAGGATGGTATTCCTGCTCCTATATATACTGTATGCGGCTATAAGTGTTAATGTGCAGGACACAGACTGTGCAGCGGCTGCCTTGGTGGCTACGCAGAAGTTGCTGCAGACCAATTGTGTTGACTTCTCACACAAAGAGTTTTCAACCACGGGAACCTGTCGTAATGCAGCAGATCCTTTCATTCATGTCAGTAGTAAGTGAAGTATTTCATTTTAGAACTTTTTAAAGTGAAACTGGTTGCTGAACCTATTGGGACAAGCTATTCTAATCACACCTCACTCGGCTGTAACATGTGATCATGCAGTTTGTGCGTGTTGTGCATACAGATATTGCAGATTGTGGCATTTGTTATTCTTTCCACCTACTTGTTTCATTTTTAAAATTGCTGAACAGAGCGTAATGAAAATTGGTATTTTATGTGAATATCAAGACAGATTTCTCATTTTTGTAGCAGAAGTTGGTAAAATAAAGATGAAATTTTCTCTGTACTTAATTTAGCACCAGGCCTTGAATATATGTGGGTAATGGAGGTGTAGCTGCAGAAATTCTTAACCTTTAACGTACGGACTTTTAAATTGCCTGCAGCTCCCTACGGCCGGAATTTAAATGGCCCTAAGTCTTTAACATTGCAAACTTTCAGAAAAAAATGCATATTTTCCGTTCTATGCAACATCGGAATATGAACTAAAAAGAACCTGAAAGACAATAAAATTTTCTACATATATACAAAAGGGCAAGTTTTACAAATGAAAATCAACTGTGAGTATTTTGTCATGAAGTGCAAAATATAATCATTATTATATACGTTATGAAATTCCAAAGGACTTACATGTTGTTTTTCTTCAACCTTGAATCGTGGTGGCGATGTAAATATGACGACACTATATACAATAATATTTGGTTCGGACTGTACACGGGTTGGACTGCATCGCTTCACAGTTTCACTCTGACGCGCGTGTCCCACTCTCGAAGCAGTCCATCACACAGCGCGACATCACACTCTACAGCGGTAAAGCGTGCTCCCGCTTTTCTTGTTTATAGAACAAACGTCTTTGTTTCCCTTTAGCTGGTCAGTGTTTTGAATGTTTCACCTCCAGTCGACTCAGTTGGGCCCCAGATGAACTTGGCCTCCCTCGAAAAACACCACTGACCGTGATATTCGCCTCATGTGATTGAAGAATCAAATCACGCACCAAAATTTCGCGGAAATTTTTGTGCGTCATTTTTCCATCACATGACTTGTGTAACAGATATTCATTGAGAATAGACATGTCTAGTAGGTGGAAGAATACTCGCAAAATTGTGATGCAAAGTAATTGCAATAGCAGTCGAAAAGTGCCAGTCCGCCACTGATACCGAAAGTCACAGTGACGAAGATGTCTTTACGCACAAAGTAACACTGGCTCAGTGTATTTATACCACTTCCGAGATACACAATAAAAATGATATAAAAGAAATACAGGAGTCTGACACTGACTTCCTAACTTTTAACAAAATATAGTAAATCCGCCACTGACGTCCTAACTGAGAATTCAACACTGCAAACCAATCCCTGAATGAGCCACACTTCCTTGAAAGCTCTGGCAGCACTGCTATGAAAGTGCTTACGAATATTTCCTCCTCTAACTTCTCAAAACAAAGCTGACCTCTATTGGCTCACCAGGTCATAAACAGTCATATCTAAACGTAAATAGTTTCGAAACCAGTACCCTGATAAACGATTTCATTGTTCAGAGCTAACAAATAAACATCTGACATGAACGTTCATGAGTTTGTTTGGGTTTCAAACCCAAGGTCAAACTGCCAGCACTCACAAAGGAAGCACGTGGCTTGTCCCTAAAAATTATAACATTCGGCCAGCTCGGGGTGCTACTTGATGCGAATAATTATAACATTCGGCCGTTAAAGGTTAAGTTTATTACTAGATGGAAGCATGCTGTGGCTGCATTACTCCTGGAGGAAAATGCCCCCATTACCCATCAGAAGGAGTCCCATGGCTAATCTGCCCCTGCTGGAAATTGAACTCTGATTCCCCAGCATCCAGCCCA
The DNA here is from genome assembly GCF_002891405.2 of Cryptotermes secundus. Lineage (NCBI taxonomy): Eukaryota > Metazoa > Arthropoda > Insecta > Blattodea > Kalotermitidae > Cryptotermes > Cryptotermes secundus. The sequence goes on along the minus strand of NW_019734973.1, from coordinate 216,254 downwards.
TCGCCTAGTCACTCTACTAACAGCATGAGCCGTAAAATGAAATACTGATTTCAGTTAGGATCGATAACTTCCTTCTGAAACATTTCTATTTCAGTATCAAGGATACTGTCACATGATAGTGACTACATAGTGGGTTCAGGTTGGAAATGGATTTTATTGAACACCGAATACTTTTATCTCCAGCTATTCACAAATATTTATAGGGTTTCACAGTCACACAGTTCATGCTTGGATCCTTGATGCCCTGTCATCACATTGATACTAGCTTGCAGACCATCTGTGTATCACCTTGTTGCAGACCAGTGAGACAACACTGAGACAGTAGCACTTCATAGTTCTAGGCATGTCCATTGCTTGGGACATGTGTTTTGCCTTGCTGTTGCTTAGTAATGGATGCATCTATGATATTTCTGTGATTCCAATATTCTGAATTCTCCATAAGGTAGCTGGCATGACAAAATACAGGGCTGTGGTTCCAAAAGGAAGTATGTGGGTCTCCAAATGGAAAAATCACAGATCTATACTGATTACATTATGACTGGTTTTGCATGGCACAATCCATGCTTGAAAAAAAAAGAGAGAGACATGATGTTCAAGTCACAGAGCTAAATGGTTTGGCTAGTACACAGACAGCATATATCTCTTGGGAGAAAAACCTAAGACCTTAATTATACCATACCAGTATCATAAGATATACATACAAAACACAAAGGTCTGGCCAGTGAAACAACCATCAAAGCCTATCCCATGAATAAATACAAAATACAGACATTCTTTGCCATGCACAAAAATTAAGGCTTACCTTAAAACACGCATTTATAAAGTGAAGGCCCTTTTGCTGCCGGAAGAACTTGCTAAACAAAATACCAAACTTAATTTCTGCATGCTGCAAGAATCAGTAGAATACAACCTACATTTAGACATGTCTTATTCGCAAGGCTTCTGGCTAACAAAGAGAGCAACTTTGACTCACATTCACCTAAAGGCAGCCAAACTTGGAAGTAGGAAACAGGTTACCTGATCAAATCGTAAGGAAGAGTGGGGGGAACGGGAATCAAGGATGGATGGATGGATAGCACAGAACAAAACACAAAAGACAGACACCTTGATCTGGAACCAGAGCTGGAAGTCCACGTATGGCTCCATAATTCCATTAATGAGTTCTTTGCTAGTGGAATGAATATGATAAATATCACGATGCACATAATTAAATTATACTGAGCACAGTAGTTACACATTATACTTACTTACTCATGGAGCTGAGCCATTCTTGAGGAGCTGCCAATTCTTTAGCTGCTCAAGAATTTCCCAGCATTTTATGGAACCCAAAGATTCATTACCGTGTTCACAAGAGCCCTCCACTGGTCTCTATCCTGATCCAAATCAATCCAATCGATACCATCCCATCCTATCTCTCTAAGATCCATTTTAATATTGTCCACCCACCTACACCCTGGTCTTCCCAGTGGGCTCTTTCCTTCTGGCTTTCCCACCAATGTCCTATATGCATTCCTTGTCTTCCACATTCGTGCTACATGCCCTGCCCACCTCATCCTCAGTTACACATTATTATTTTGTAAAATTAAATGTTGTATTCTTCATATGATCAGGTGAAGTACGAGAGGCTGTGTTGTCCCTTCTGGCCCGTAAAGAGGAGCTGCAGGTTGAAACTCATTCCTTTAAGAGGCTTCTTGTTCAGGCTCAGGAAGAGAGTACAGAGTTGAAGGCTGAATTAGCAGAAACTAATCGCCAGCACCATGACAAAGTAGAACGTTTAGAAAGTCGAATTCAGGCGTTGCTCAGGTGAGAATTACATGAAAAATTGTAGTGTAGTTTCTCTTGCTGCTTCCTCTCAAGCTGTTAAAGTGTTAAAGAAGTTAAAAGTTTTATATGTGTAAAGAAGTGTACAAAATCTTTTCATCTTGTCTCACCTTGGCTTCTCACAGTACACTTCTGAAATCTCCCCCTAACCTCGCCACAAAAATAGTTCTTGGAAATATACCTAGAGAACCCAGGAGTTCCTGTTTGAACTCTTAAGCCTGTTTTCCTATTGCATGGACTTTCTGCTTCTACAAATTTTGTATTGTTAATGTCCTGTTGGGATAATGGAAATTTACAGTCCAGCAGTAAAGGTCAATAAAGCTCATGGGTTGGCATGGTGTACTCACATGCATATGGCCATGAGGACAAATCATGATTGAGTCATGTCATTGTTGTTTTTGATCATTTTGTTGTTATTGTGGTCATCCTCATTGTCATTGCCATTGTTGTTATTCTTGTTCCAAGAACATGAACATTTTTGCAGTTTCAAACATATTGAGGTTTCTGAAAAATTTAACAACTTCTATGCTATATATTTCAGTCTTACAAAATTTCAGAAATTTTGGTTTGTAGACATTTCCACTGCCACATTACTGAATTTGTGGCAGCTACCCTTCTTTACCTCCTGGGGAGTGACTTATGTATTCAAATTCACAATCACAGTCACTGAAACTAGCATCTTAGTCTAATTTCTCAAACATTTCTAAAATATCTCCACTTAGAGAAATTATTTACCATGGACACCACGAGACAAACAACAGGTTGATGAAAACAGATGACATATACAAATTCATATTTCTTTGATACATTGTGATCAAAGTACAAACAAACATGATTCAAAGCATTTGAAAAAATGGTGACAATTATATGGATAAGTTTATGGAAGTATTTAATAAATATGATACATAGTGTAAAGCTACAGATTTTGATTTTACTTAATCTCAGTAAGGGAGAACAACTGCCAAGAAATCAAACACACCCAGTCACCATAGCAAAGAATTTAAGGAAATCAAATAAGGCGAACATGTAGAGAGTGGGCCAGAATCCGCTGTTATTAATGGGAATGTTCAGGCTTAAACCTGCTAGTTAGTTTGTTGAATGGTATCACAGTGTTATGACTTGTGCATTGAATATGGAGGATCTAATTTTGAACAGTTTTTGTAAATTCAATTAGTAATAAAGAAATTTCTAATATATTTTATTGTACATTGTACTAACCAGATAATATTGATTTGACCCCACCATGTTATCATCGTAACCAACATACCACATTGGCAGCAAGCAAGTTGGTGGAAGCAGTAACATTTCTTGCTTATAATCAGGAAGTACCCAGTTTGAATCTTGGCATGGACAGCAGTTTCCTGACTGAAACTTTTGTAGTTTTCCTTAGTCCCTTCAGGAAGATGCCAGGATAGTATCTTAAATTATGCCATGATTGCCTCCTTTGACATCCTTCCCACATCATTATTCACCGTCATCTAGTCATTTGATGTTGTATAGTGTGAGTTATTAACAGAATTGGTACATAAACTACAAGTAAAATACATTAGGGCAAGTCTGCAAAATTTGCTTCTCCATTTCCATAACAAATCTCAGACACATTTTGTTTTATTAAATTGATGGTGATTCCAATGTGTATTCATCTGCAGGGAGAATGAGCTTTTAAAGCATCAGTTGCGTAAGTATGTGGGGGCTGTCCAGATGTTGAAGCGGGACGGCACTCAGGCACATGAAGCACTGGCCAGTCTGGAGGCATCTCAACCCAAAGCCAGAGACATCGCCTATCCAGATTATCATCACGAGGCTCGTGAATATGAGAAGAAACTAATCCAAGTGAGTTATCTGCTACCTCTTTGATTTTAAAATCAGAAGCTTTAACACCACAAATACCAGAGCCTTCCATTGGGCACAACATGGCTGTACGAAATTATTCTTGTGCCCTCATTCACTCTCTTTCACACACAATGAAAGGTATATTTAGTAGCCCTTTCTTGAGTATGCGCATAAGTGAAAATGCAATGAATAGTGTACCGGTGACCCCCAACTTACCTTATTTTGACTGATGCAGATTTTATGTTCATTCATTTTCAGATCAGATTTTTTTTGTTAATTTTTTGATTAAAGATCAAAAGATAATTAAATTATCAAGAATAAAAGAGCAGGATTCATAAGTGGTTAAAATGAATGATATTAAACTCCATGTTTTTCAATGAAAGTTGTAGGCAGTGAAACTGAAGATGCAATAGAAATGAGCAAAAATTTTATGTTACGCAACCGTGTTTGGGAGCCCAACTATTTCATAATCTGGGAAATTTATGTATGCGTGTATATGAGCATTTGCTAAGTGTACTTTAACTAGACTACAAGTACACCTGTGTTTGCTTGTAGGAAGTGCATCATGTGTCTCATTTTTGTCTATTCAGTGAAACATTTTTGAGTTTTTATACTCAAGATTTTCTGTTTATGAAATAAATTTAAAAAGCCCAGACTTGAATACTGCAAATGAAAGGCAGGAACCTTGCCACCTAAAAAGACTCTGAAATTCATAGCAGTTTGGAATGATAGGCTGAAGGTGTGGAGAATTATGAATGTAATTTGAGCCATATTTGATTGTATTTATTGAAATTTTTAAAATGTGAAGCAAATCTCGTTATCTAATGTAAAACGGGTAGTAGGAAACTTTGAAAATGAAGGATTAAAGGGCAAATACTATAAGATATATACATATTGTGATCCAGAAATAACCCTACCCCATTTTATGGCTTTCATCAACTGAGACTTTATGTAGCATTAAATGATAGGATGACTGATGAACAATTCATTAGAAACGATTTGGATGGAAGCAGTCATGGCCTAATCGAGGTACTGTCTCAGCATTTTCCTGAACGGACTGAAGAAACCCATGCAAAACTTTATTCAGGATGGCCAGTGTCTTGGCCAAGATTCATATCAAGCACCTACCTAAACCTGTGTGGTCCACCTTGCTGAATAACAAAACAGTGAAATCTCCATTCTCACTGTTAGAATGTTTGTACTCATGTAACATTTAATTTCATTGGTCTTGATGTTAAATTTTCTCAATTTAAGATTTTCCTTAGTGTAGCATTCAAATCCACTGCTCTCCAAGCCCCCACCCCCCACCCCCACCTCCAGTGAACAAGTTTCCCTGTGCTGTCATGGTCATTTTTAGCCTCAAGATAGAAACAAACCACACACCAGCAGTTGTGCAACTTCTGGTATGTTTGTTGGTATGCATAAATTGTTTACCAGTATGCATGCTAGCTATAAAAGGAAGTTTGTGTGTGTGTGCGCGTGTCGCACGCATGCAAACATGTATACAATAAAACCTATCTAAATCAGAATTAACAGGATTAAATGGAAATGTGTTATGGAAGGATGACTGAAAGAGACAGTCATCATATGGAAGTGACACATAAACATATAACAGTGCTTGTCACATTACAAGCCAGTGGCCACCATAAGAGTTAGAGAGACGTTGTTAGATACTGTGTTTTGTGTATGCTTCATGCTAAGGCTTAGCCTCAACATAAAGACCAATCCTTCACCATATCAAAGAGGAGGCCCCATTTCTCAAACCCTAAACATGTCTAGGAGAAAAGAAAAAGACGATGGTCAAAGTTTCAATGAGACCGAAAGCCAAGAATGACTGTGCTGATGAGGGCCAGCAGCAGTTTAGCAATCAGTCAATGAGTGAGGACTAGTGAGAGCCAGCGATAGGAAGTCATATAGCCAGTGAGTGACAAGTTGAAGACCAGTTAGTTGAAAGTTGACAGTGGGGCAGTGAGCTGTGAGGGAGTTGCCAGCCAATGGATACAGGAGCCACTGAACATGGAAGCTGAGGAATCTGCATTGTTGGAGCTATTACCAGGCAATAACTAGTGAAGAGGAACTTAGAAGACTTAGTGTGTGCTGTAATGAAAAGTAAAGTGCATGAATTAGTGAGAAAGTTGTAATTATTTGTAGTTACGAGTTGTAAGAGTTCAGTAAATCCAGTTATCAGTCCAAAGCCTGTGTCCGGTCAGTAACACATGACAGTATCTTAAAATTTCTCAGGTGCTGAGAAAATATAGTGAGAACCAATGTAAAATTACATTTAACAAGCAGAAACTGTTTAGCATGGAAAGAGAAATGCAAAATAACTACTTAATGGAATATCATATGTGTGACTATTTACCTTTTTCTGTGTATATAATAGATACTAACCTTGTGTAATTTGGTTTCTTGAATTTATTTATTTATTGAAGAAGAAACATTCTTGCCCTAAGTGGGAAAGAAATAATCACAATTGCCAACAAATTATGAGCTAGCGGTTAATGGGATATTGCAAAAAATGAGACAAACTGAAAATGAGAGTGTATGTGACTGAGTAACATTGTAATAAAATGTTTGTAATGTTATTTCCTGGCATATTATTTACATCTTAAATGCACAGGGTATGTATTCTGCAATATTATATAACTGAAAATCCTGTGTTAAACCAAAACTCTGAGATGGAAATAAGTTGTTGCCGCTTTTTGTATTTTATTAAAATAATATATTTCAGGTAGCAGAGATGCATGGAGAACTTATGGAGTTCAATGACCGCTTACATCGACTTCTTCAGCAAAAAGATGCTGCCTTGCGCCGATTACGTGAAGAGCTTGTTGATCTGCGTGGGCCTCTACCTGATGATGTTGCTACTTCCGATGATGATCTTAGTGTGACCAGTGACTATGATACTAGTTCTCTCTGTGCCGCTGCCCGGGCACTTGTTAACATTTGGATACCATCAGCTTTCCTTACAGGTGGTTCTTCTGATGTCCATCATGTGTATCAGGTCAGTGTGACATATCAAAATATTAAATAAATCGTAAAACTACTGAAGAGTTACTGATGGGTAACATTTTTGGCCCACAATTAATAGTCTACTGTTTTTCTGTAGAATTGTGTTTGTTTATAGATTGGGAAAAGTTTTATTTCCCTGTCAACCTTTACTTGAGTAAGAACATAGTGTATTTTTTTGCCACAGTTTTAACCAGTTAAATGGGTATGACATCTTAACATATTATGCGCTACTCTGTATTATAGTGTGTATGACATTTGTACGCTGGTCACGGTAGCCGAGCAGTCTAAGGCATGCACTGTCTTCGCTCGCTCGGAAGCCGGGATCGTGGGTTCGAATCTTACTCAGGGCATGGATGTTTGTGTGCATTTTTCTGTGTTTGTCTACAGGTAGAGGCCTTGCGACGAGCTGATCACTTGCCCAAGGAGTCCTACTGAATGTGTAAGATCTAGTAAACCGAAGTGAAACGGAGAGTTTCATGGAGGTAGGCCTAGGCCCAAATTGGGGGTTGTAGTGCCACAGAAAAAAAAAATGACATTTGTACACATCATGCATGATTCCAACAACACCATAGCAGATATAATGACAGTCAGCAATGCAAAATTGTACGTTGTGTTTGTTAGATTTTCTAGTTACTTCACAGTATGACAGGAAGGTGCTGATTGCTTGATATCTGTCCTGGGTTTGAGTTTTTGCAATTAAACATTATGGTAGGTCCTAGTAAGAAGATTTGTATGAGCGATGAGGACGTGTTACGTGAGCTGTTGCAAGAGAATTGATATAGTGATATTTCTGAGAGCAAATATAGTAGTGACAGTGAAATAAATGTGAAAATTCTGTCATGTGGTGAATATAGTGTCAGCTGTGATGAAGCAGAGAATATCAGTGACAATAGTAGCATGGCATATGGGCAAAGTCACATGGTGAGCAACCATGTTTTCCATTTATCAGCAAGCCTGGTATAAATCTTGATTTAGAAGACCCCAGTAACCCCCTGGAATATTTTGAGTTGTTTTTTACACCAGAATTAATAGCCAGAGAANAACGTCGGTTAACACCACATATACACGGCGCCAAATCCCAGAAGACTGCTTTCTTCACACCTAATGTGAAACTAAAATCTAGGATTCATTGCTCGAAGGATATGAACAGAATTGGAATAATGAAGTTGCTGGCATTCTTTCTGCTACAAGGACTTCACCAGAAACTGGATAGCAAGAGCTATTTTTTGTCAGAGGAAAATTTCTTTAAATGACCATATTTTTGGAGCTGCTCCAGGAGAGGTTTCACCTTCTACTCAAGTTTCTTCATTTTGTAACGAAAGTTACAATGCGGCTACTTGCGCTTCCAAAAGACTGTGTAAACTGGATCATCTAATGCCAAATTTAGGAGTATATATATCCCAGAGAGTGAAGAGTCTTTGATGATGTGGAAGGGACGTTTGTCATGGAAGGTATACATTCCTTCAAAACATGCCAGATTATGTATAAAATCATTTGAATTGTGTGACGCCAAATCAGGTTATGTATTAAATTTTATTATTTACATTGGGCAAGATACAATTTTGGATGGGTTCCTAAGAAAATGAGCCATATGGCCCAGAAGTAGTTCTGTAACTAATGGCTCCTCAACAGAATTAGGGATACCATATTGGTTTTCAAACTGCGATTTGTTCCATAAGCTGTGCAGGAAACAGACTGATGCTGTGGAAACCTTGCATCAAAACAGGAAGGGCATCCCTGCTGAAGGAATGCAAAACTGAAAAGGGTGGAATTATTTATAATGAAGTGGAAAAATAAAAGATATATTTATCTTATGAGTACCACTGATGATGACAAAATGTTTCCAACTATGGTTCGAGGGCAAAACATGGAGAATCCCAAAGCAGTCATTAGGGACCTCAGTGATACTTGACAAGCTATCACAGCACAAGGAAAAGACTAAAAAGATACTATCAAAAGCACTTCCGTCATTTGATTAATATCTGTTATCTGGAGTCATATTTACAAAAAAATAGCAGCACCATTTCCATGATGGAATTTCAAGTGGGAATTATAGAAAATTAAATTTCAGAATATCATATGACAGAAGAGAAACCATTAGGCAGACCACCAAAAACTGCCCCACAAACACGGATGAATGCTTCTCACTATTCCTTCTACATTGCTACCACAGTGTCAAGGCAAATTATGCAGTTGGAGATAAAATAGCCCAGGATACAGACCTGGCTTTTCATTATGTTGCATTGTTATTGCAGGTTTACATTCGTATACGTGATGATGAGTGGAATATCTATAGGCGCTATGCTCAGTTCTACTCTTTACATAAAGAGCTGAAGAAACATGATGCTATTGTCAGCACCTTTGACTTTCCACCTAAAAAGACTTTGGGCAATAAGGTAAGAAATACAGTCAGAACATTAAAGTATCTACCAATGCATCTGATGTGGAATAAATGCCACTGGCAGAGTGTAGGTGAAGATAGTTTAAATTGATTCTGTTTTGATGCTTTTAGTTTAATGATCATTGTAATAACATTGTGCAACACATTTTTTTACCTTAATGGGCAATTTTGGTGTGTGTGCATACATACATGCATGCATACATGCATGCATGTTTATGTATATATAACATAACACTGCGGATAAGTCATTACAGTTTCATCACATGTTGCCTGCATTTGTAATGCCTCCTGGTAGATTGGAACTATGCAAGACAAAAGAACTCATAAAGCCTCATGAATTTTTGTTAGTTTTCCTGACCCCAAAGAAATTAATGCTGCTAGATAAAAGAAATAGATATTTGTTATATCTGCAGTAGGCATCAATACTGAAAGATCAAACAAAGTACCATGAATAAACTGAAAAATGAGTTACCTAGATGCAAAGCAGTATTGCTAAAACATCATCTAAAAGTATAATTTTGGGCCTGTATTATTAAATAGTTTCCTTACATTAATAGATAGTTGTGCATTTATTTAAATCACACTTTGCTTCAAGCAATGTGCAGTAATATGTTTCATTTATATGCTGAAGTACCCAATGTCACATTCCAGAAGACAGTATCTTCCTAATTTGTATATATTGTTTCACAGGTACCAATATGGTCATTGTTAAATGTATGAGCAGGTAACTATTAGTAGACCTGTATAAATGATGCGTAAGAAATAATGATTTTTTTTTATAAGTCATGAATTTGGTATATTTTGACTTTGTCTTTTTTGAAACTAATCATTTATCAGTATGTAATTACTGTTCTTTTCTCAAGTTATATTGAGGGTAATGCTGCACATACAACTGTACATGTTCTGGTATGCTGCAAGATACTGAACTATATTTTGCCGTCATGTATCTAATATGGAGATGGTGTGTTATACGTGCAGGATGCCAGGTTTGTTGAGGAACGTCGTCGCAGACTGCAGCATTACTTACGTTGTGTAATGAATCATTTAGTGCAAACAAATATTGATCTTGCCACTGCACCGGACAAGGAGCTTCTCATAGGACTTGTACCGTTCTTTGGGTGAGTTTCCCATCTGTCTAGTAATATTATATGATGGCATTAGAAACCTTCTCAGGCAATCAGCCTCATGACAGTTGATGTGAAAACCATCTCATGGTTGTGTTGTGATGGATTCTAATAAAGATTCTTGTATAATAAACACAACAGGATGCACTCAATGAAGAGGACATCATTGGGAGACACTACTAAGCAACAGCCAGTGAAGACATAGCAAACTAAGAAGACTAACCTAGATAGACTAAGAAGACCTTCCTAATGGCGCATTCAAAAGAAAAGTTGAAAAGCATTGGAGATATAGCATCTCATTTTAGACCACTTTGGATAGGGAAATTATCAGACAAATGTTTGCCTATACGGACTTTACTATACATTGCATTTAAACACATTTTAATCAACCTAACTAGTTTCATGGATTCCCCAAACTCTATGAGAATATTGCACAATACTTCTCTCCTTACTGAATCATAGGCTTTCTTGAAGCCTGTGAATAGCTGATGTACTGTCTCATTGTGCTCCCATTTTTTTCCTCCAGTATCTGATGAATACAAAAAATCTGATCACTATTTGATCTGTTATGTCAAAAATAACACTGATGATCCCAATAATTTTGTCTACATATGAACTTTACCTTGAGAGAAGAATATTGGATAACATTTAGTAAGAAGTTGATAGTGATATCCCACAATTACTACAGTCAGTTTCAAATTTCTTGCTATAAATTGGTTACTAACACATGACAATATGCACAATATGGCACTAAATTTTAAATATAGGTACAATAATGTTGGTTCTTCTTTGAAGTAATTATAACATATATAAAAATAACGAATAATTCAAAATGTCATTGTCAGTAGCATCTGAACTGAAAGAATTAAAAATGTTCTTAGACTTCCATGAAGTCTGTAGATCCCATGCCTGCGGTGCTGCACTGGTAGCACTGATCTCATATCGTCATGTTCGTGACACTGTCACAGATTGAGATCGCGAAATGAATTTCACCAATGTGTACTCATGATGAATGGCTGTTTGTGGATCCCGCCATTTAACAGTATTCTAACCACTTGAGTTCTTTGGTGTCATTGTGTGGTATTTTTTAAACAGAGATGTGTGTAACAGTGTGGATGACAGAAGCCGACGAAAACGACCAAATTCACGCAACTTGTTCTCAAGACTGGCTCGTAGTGGAGCAGAAAACAACCAGACACTGGAGCATTCCCCTCACTACACAGGACTATAACAGAGGCGCAGTGGGTGAGTGTGACAAAATGGTTGTTGGTGTTCCCTTAAACATAAAATGAGGCTGTTCACAAGCTGTTCTGAAGTGTGTTATGCTCTATTTATTACTTTGATTTAGACATCCAAAACAACAAGGAGTAAATGATGGACCCTCTGATTTCTCCACATAATCGCCAGACCAACTGAGACATTTGTCCCAGTGATGTACCACATGTTTAATCACACAAGGATCCATTGTTTCCACCTGCACATGCACCTTGGGTTTCATCTTATCATCATGTCAGAAATTATTCCCTTCAGCAGGTTTCCTCAGTGATCCAGAAGTGGAAATCACTAGGCACAATGTCCAGGCTGAATGCTGGATAGGGAAGACTGTCCCAGCAATCTGTGAGAATGTTTTTATTGACAGTATTTTGGGGTATAAAGGACATCGTTCTTCTTCAGTTCCTGCATGGTGGGATCACAGTGAATGTTGTACTGTTATTACACAGCACTGTGATAGCCATTTGGTTGAGGTACCCTTCCCCGTGCAGCTGATATTACAGCACCACTCCTGGAGCTGTTTCAGTGGGGACATTATGTCTTGTGCCAAGGAATTTACACTTCTTTGTACCACTGAGGGAACACTTCAATAGAAAAATCTTCAGATATGAGATGAAAGGAAGATGTATCAATGGGTGCAAACACAGTCATTATTTCTTTTCTGTGGGAATTCAGCATGTGGTGTACCACTGGGACAAACTTCTGAGCCACTCTGGTGATTATGTATAGACATAGAGGATTTATTTCTTATTTCATGTTTTTTTTACTTCATTTCAAAATAATTAAAACAAGTGTAACACACCCAAGGATTCAGGACTACTTGGTTCTTGGACTTTGTCCATCATCTGGTATTCTATAAAATGCAAAAGAACGTTTTGGAAACTGGACCTGTTTCCATCCTCGGGTAAGGGGTGGGAGACATCTGCTCTTTTTGATCAGCTAGAATGAGCTAACCTCAATCACTGGACCATCAAGTGACTGAGGTTAGCTCTTTCTAACCAATCCAACAGAGCAGATGTCTCCAAACCCTCACCTGAGGATGGAAACAGATCCAGTTTCTGAAACATTGTGCTCTTTTGCATTTTATAGAATACCAGACGAGGGACAAAGTCAAAAACCCCAATATTCCTTAGTGTTATACATCATTGTCAGACCCTTGGATATTACTTATTGAACATCCTTGTGTTAGTATGAACATTACTCTTGTACTCATTCTCCAATTCTCATATGTGTAAATAATCAGTTATAAAGGATATACTGTTTTTATTAAAGATGTTGAAAGCTATACTTCAGACTTTTTAGTTATACATAATACAATAACTAGGCATGTTACAGTGCAACATAAATTAGACATGTTTCATACTATGGTCACTAGGGGATACAGAAGTCTTACCTGTATTCTTAATTTAAATTAAGACAGACATAGCTCAAGAAATGGTTGTGCTTAAATAAATACAGCACAGGTTAAAGTTATTCCTTGGAAGAAATACAACCATCAGCATTACTGAGAGGGAGATTATTGTTTTGGGACGTGTTGTTATCCTTGCCCTCATCTAGTCAGAACAAGTACGTATGTCGCCTCTACCTCCAATTCTGGCTTGTGAAAGCTCCTTTGTGACTGATTCTTCCAGTTTCTTAACACCAAAGTCTCTGTAATATTTCATTCGGACAGTATGACGGAGGTGACATATGATCAGCTAGATGCTGCTGTGCATCAACCAAAGGATACTGAAGGGCTGCATATGAATGCAATGGAACCCATCAAGAAGGTGACACAGGAATCCCAGTGTCTAAAGAGCTGAATGATGATCTCACCAGCGGAAGCACATCATGTCATTCCTTCCCAGACTCAAGCATTTATTGAGAAGAAACTAATAAGATACCAACATTATTATTAATTAATTTTACCTGTACCCAACTGTGGAATTTAAGAGCAGATGAAAATGCAAGCATATAACATTGTTTGCGGTTCAAAATGAAGTTATTTACATACAGTACATGCTTCATTCTTTGGAGCTTTAGTGTTACAGTTTTTGCACTTACATTTTTGCCAGTTATTGAGCTGTGTTTGTCAGTGATTCTACCGAAAATACAGTGTAATCTCGATATATCAAGAATTTGTAAAGTTAAAAAGATCCCTGTTTTAATTGTTACTTGCAATATCTGAAAATGATGAAATTATGAATATATAATCTTGAAGTCTGTCTCCCAACTTCTGATTACATGTATCACAGTACAACACCAGTATTTAAAAAGTATGGCAACATTTATTCTCTTTTGAAGTGACTATTGAAAGTATGAAAATAATGAAGAACAATTCAACATTCTCAATGCTTTTAGAATTATCTGAACCCTAAAGTTAAAGATGTTCTCATACGTAACATAACATCTTGTACCCACAACCAGTTGCGTAAGAGGAACCATCTTTTATGAACAAGTCTTGCCCACTATTTGCTGTGCACCTGCAGTATGTAAAGTTAAGGTGACTCTTACATAAGCACGCTACATTACAGCCCAGTTCGAAACTCAATCAAGTTGCCTGGCACTTTGGGCACTCTAATAACCCCCCCCCACACACACACACACACACACACACACACACTTTTTTCCCCTCTGACATGGGCAAGCCTCTGTTTGTACCACTGAAACCTCTCTATCTTTAACCATGCTGTGAAGTTGTTGGATGTTCCTTGATCATTTATCTTTATATCTGCCACATTCAAATCTAAGCACTTGTTTTTGTATTCCTAAGTAAAGTTGAACATTTTTTTAACTTAATTCACTGACAATCACAGTACAATGCATGATAATTAGCATTATGCATTTTTATGTTCGCAATGCCTTTTTATGGGCCACCACCAAATGAAATTTGACAGTGAGAGTCCTCAAGTATATGTTGAAAATCCAATGTTCATGACATGTTTTTTTTGTGACTGCTTGTTTATGAGAAAGACATTAGGCCTACCATTCAGGACATTATCCTTTTATGTTGCAATGCTTTGCCTGTAAACTTGATTTTCAAGTTTGGTCCTATGTAGTGATAATTATATAATGTAACAAAACTGTTCATTTTAAATGAGTATGTCTATTGGTCATTACTAAAATAATAATGTTGGACCCCTGAAAACATACAGGGGAAGAAATATATATGAGTTATAAGAAGTTCCTTTTCATAATCTATGTATATAGCAGCAACTGGAGCTGCATGCAGGGCTTGATACAACTCAGGATGGAAAGCCATCATTCTTTCTGTGCTTTAGATTTTAAGTTGGACTTATACAAATGAATGTTGTGTGTGTATGTATGTGTATGTAAGTGTATAAGTGTCGAAAACTTTATGGTGACCAATATGATCTTAAGGGGATGTGCACTTTATGCTTTGTTAATTACCCGTATATTTACNCTTATACAAATGAATGTTGTGTGTGTATGTATGTGTATGTAAGTGTTAAGTGTCTAAAACTTTATGGTGACCAGTATGATCTTAAGTGGATGTGCACTTTATGCTTTGTTAATTACCCATATATTTATATGTTGTCACGTGTTACTGTGGCTATAGACAGGGTTTGGATTGGTGATATGATTTATCGAACATATTAACACACAACTTGTGACTGCATATTACAGTTCACTCTTACACACACACACGCACACTAATGTTCCCAGTTAGTTACAGTCTCCACTAGTGTCCTGGTAACAGTTTCCAATGGCGGATGTTCCCTGAACTATCCCCATGCCTCAGCTACCAGCTTCTAACAGCAACAGCTCACAATGACTGACCTGCAGTTCTCCAACTCACTAACTCACCAACCAACTCTTCACTTTCCTGCACTGTACTGCAGTGACTCGCTCCTACACTGGCGGCTGTCTCACACCAACTCCTACTCTTCTGATCGTCTCCAACTCAGTTCTCATATTTACATTCTTACTGGCTGGCAAATGTCTCATAACTAACTCATTGCTCCGACTGAGTAACACTCAGGCTGGAGGCCATCTCACATCAACCTTTTACTTTTCTCTTCACTGACTGACTGAAGCTTCCAGTTAGTCCCACTTATAACATCTCAGCAAGGACCACAAAGAAAACACCACTTCACATTGTAGTTGAGTCGATTCCATGGGAACATGTTTGTTTGCGAAGCTGTTACTCAGCATTTGCTCTTCCATATTTGCTTATCTCACATTTGTTGTCCAGCCATGGGTCTGCATGCTACAATGTTTTTTTTCCCCCTCAAATACCCTGTGTTTTTTTTCTAGGCAACTCAAAATTGTGGTTCATGGCATATTCTTGACAAGGCTGGTAATGATTTGCAGCTTATTAATTATAGCATTCATAAGACTAATTCTGAATGCCATCTTAACTTTCACAACTTCTAAACTGCACTAAAATGAAGTCACAGTGCATGAGTGGGTGTTAATCTTTGAGATATTATATGCAATTTTTGTATCTCCTAAATGAATATAAAAGATTATGTTCTTTCANCACAATCAGTGAAAACTGGAAATAATACAAAAATTCAGCATAATGAATTTCACCACTGATAGAAAATAAAATGTTATTGAAAGTTGTATGAGAGATATTCTGAAAGAGAAGACAGCCTTTGTGAATACATAAGTAAGAAGCAGCATTGCACAAGTATGCCTTATCAACAAGAATGTGCCAGTTTCAGGCCTTAGCATTCACAAAAGAATGTGGACAAATTTTCAAGGCCAGCAGGTGATGGATCAAGCATTTGTTTAGAATAAACTATTTATGTAAGAAAAGAAGTCTCTCCCAATGGCAGTATATCAGATCCTGAAGAGTATGAGGCTGTAGTGAAAATAAACTAAGCATATGATTTCTTAATTTAAAGACTTTATGTATTCACATAGAATATTTACACTACAGTCCCATCAACAATGCAACCACTTTATTCCTTACAGTTTTCACTTTTTACAACATGTTTCGGCCCAAACATCTTCTACAGTGAGGACAACACCATACACTGGTGGACTGAATGATGTATAGACAAGGGCAAACATAACCACAGCAGTGGGCTTGCACATTTAAACAACAGGCTGCCGACACAAAAACAAGGACGGTCGAAATATATACTGTTTGGACAAGTGGGTGACACCTAGAGAGATGTAGGAAGTGGACAAAATTTAAGAAGAATAATTAAAAAAATTAAAAATGTAAAATTTAAATTGAATTTTAAAAACTTTAATGAAATTTTAGTTAATTGCAATAGAAAGTGAGTCATGGTGTATGGTGGATTGACTGATGTTAGCTGGATTGTAACCACTTAGACCACTGTAGGTCACTGTGCAAAGGCTGAGAAGGCCCACTCCTTATACATACATTCAACCATAACATTAATATGGTACAGTACAGTTACATGTGAAATCTATGACCAGTCTTTCAATGGAGGTAACACTTTTGGCAAATTTAAGTACCAGATGATGGCTGGTTGGGGCCGAAACATGTTATAAGAAGTGAAAATTCTAAGGAATAAAGTGGTTCCATTGTTGACAGAACTGTAATGTAAATATTCTATGTGAATGTTATAGAAATGCAACAGGATGCTTAAATACAATATTGTAAATAGACATGTATTATATACACTTACATATATACTCAACATATATATACTGTAATAATTAAATTCATGTATGTTTTTTCTGTTTCACAAGTTTGGGATGTGCAGGGTATTCCAGAAAATGTGGTATTTGTTTATATTAAGTGTTATTACATTTCCAGTAATGATGTAAGATGTCATGAATGACAGTCATTGCTTATGTACATTAAATGACATGTATACTCTGTAACGTTTATGACATATTGTGTCATGTTAAGTCTGTTTTCATCTATATTTTATCATTTGTATCATTCAAAAAATCAGTTATACATCCTTTGCTGAAATGGTATGGCAGCTGAGGGTAGACTTACATGCAGGATGTTCCAGAGAAGGGGTTAAAAGCATGAAGTGAACATGTTTTATGAAGTGGCATAACCCTTATGTTAATACAAAACCTTTTTGTGTGTGCACAGATTTCATGCTCTCATTTTGAAAATTCTCATAGTATTAAGTTCTTACCTTTCATCACATGCATTTTTCAATCAGATTTACGTAAGCATTCGGCTTTGTCTTTCCTGCTTTTGTATTTGTTTAATTATTTTATGCCTGAAATAAAAATATGAAAACCTACAGCACATAAAAACAGTCTCTTATAAAGGGCATATTATATATTAGGCATACATCTGTGTGCATGGCCTAATTTTTGCTAAAGAGGAATAAATCTGTGTAAGATTTTAAACTTTTGCAGTGAGTGAATGCACTAAAATTTTATTGGGCAATAGCACATAAAAATTTATTTATAAACAGTTTTGAAGACCTTCTCTGTCTCCATCATCAGGGTCACTGTGGGAAATGACCAGATGTTGCTGATATGTATATGTACGTATATGCATCTAATGGTCATTTCCCACATTGACCCTGATGCTGCATACACCGCAGGTCTCCAAAGTGTTGGTTTCTAATTCAGTTTTGACATGGCAGAATGACAGATAAGATTTTAATGAAAATGTTTAAGCTGTGCTTTTCTGTGTTGAGATGCTAGACTGTTTGCACCTTTGTTTTTATAGTGTTATAATTATTAGGAATTCAAGTGGACATCATGAAGAAGTAAGGAGGCTGATATGCCTCCAGCTGCCTACATCAGAATTTGATGTCCCTTTGACAGATTTGTAGTTGATTAAAGTTTCCTAGTTACAATTTTGATATTTATGCCATCCATCTCTTCTTTATTACAGTATAACACCCATGTAATATTCCTTGGTTTAAGGATTTTCCTCACTTAACCTTCAACTTCAGCAATCCAATTAATGTATAAAGGGTGGGCCTTCTCAGCTCTTGCACCGCAACCTACAGTGATCTATTCTGCTTAGCAATCCAAAGTCAAGAATTTCAGTGTAAATTTCCTCCATTCGAGATTTTCCTCAGATTTCTGTTCAAATCTGCTGCTTCCCAAATAAACCTTACTTAGTGTTTACACTATATTTACTGGCATATGTATAATGACTGATCAGAAATTCAGTAGTAAATGCAGCATTTTCAAGTAAATAAAACTTTGAAAGTTGACTGGAAAGTTCTCAGAAGAATAAACAGGTAGAAATTAAACTTGTACAGTAAACAACTGAGCAAGTTCTTTTAATCTCTGGTAAATTGTAACAAAACATATGCATGCATCAGTGACACAAAATGCTAAAATATGCTGGTAGGAGGGTTTGGATATTGAAACATATCTGTGAGTCTGTTCTGTAATGGGGTGATTAACAGGATTCAAAATTTAGACAAACTTCAGGGATAAATTATCTGTTATATGAGTCAAACTCTGTATAGTATAAACAGAGAAAAAGTATGTGGATTTATAGGATTTGAGGTTCCCTTCATTGTGGATATTTAAATTATGATCTTCTGATATATGACACAATGTAAAGTTTGCCCTTTTTAATGTTCAGTTTCAACGATCCCGCATCAATAATCTCAGTGTTAAATTATCTCATTTTAAAGTTTGCCTCAGTTCAATGTTCAGAGCCACTCCTCCCTGCCAAAAAAATGTTGATAAGAACTAATCACCTACTTTCCTTTGATATGACACCTCTAACAATTCTTCGTTGCGACAGGAATAATAGGCGGGTGCACAGACATTCAACAGTTCTCTTGTTGCATGTATAGGGGAGGGGATTCACAGACAGAATGGAAACTGTATAAGCCTACTTTAATTTTTTCAAAATAAGGAAGGTAGGCTAAAAATTAAACACCCTAAAAATATCTGGGCTGATAGCACCACACATCAAGGTTTCAAATAGAACAGGCAAAGGTTAAAAGATGTCATAACTGCTTCCTCCTGAATCACTCTCAATTCATTGCCATTCATCTTGCCATGTCATTCAACACCAAATAACCCCAGCAGGCAATACAGCATCATAAAGCAACAGAAGAAAATAAAATAAAATAAAATTCAGGGTTTAGGGATTAAACTTAAAAACTTGATTTTAACTTCACATTCACCATCTCGCATGCAAACTTGTGTTAAAATCATATAATTCACTCTAATTTTAAATTATGTTTCACAACTCTGGTGCACTATATGTTTTGACTGATGTCATCATCAGATGTTTAAAAAATTACTGCACTTCCACTAATGATACAATTCCAAAATATACTCTTGCTTATGCGCCAATATTTTACTGTATGTGTAACATGTATTGGTAATTGTGTTAGTATTTCCCTGTAGTATGCATTGGTGTTCCTTATAATGTAGTTGGATGTGTACTTGTAGTGCAGGGTTATTCCTCATACTTGTGTGCAGCTGTTTTTGAGCGTTCAGAGGAGAGCAGAGCATAAGCTTGCTGCTGGCAACCAGCTAGCGCAGTCATTCATGGTATCAAACAGTGGGGACCCATTACCATATATTTATTCACTTCTAAGACCATTATGTTTTTTTCTTTTTTAATATGATTGAACCTCCACTTTTATGAGAAGAGGGGTTTGTCTTTCTAAGTAGGTGTTCCACTTATTCCATCATTAACCAGGAGTTACCTTTCCGTATTCCGTATTGAGGGGGTGGGTTTCCCCATG
The DNA here is from genome assembly GCF_002891405.2 of Cryptotermes secundus. Lineage (NCBI taxonomy): Eukaryota > Metazoa > Arthropoda > Insecta > Blattodea > Kalotermitidae > Cryptotermes > Cryptotermes secundus. The sequence continues at coordinate 196,167 of NW_019734973.1, read as the reverse complement.
CACTTAGACCGGTTACTGGTCCATTGTGCGTCCCTCTTTAATTTCTACTGTCTCCATACCCTACCGGTACTGGTGCTTATTATCAGTCCCTTTCTGTCAGCGAGGTCGTTCCTCCTCTGGCAGGGGTTCCTAGTCCCTTTCTGCCAGCAAGGTTTCTACCCTCTACTTGGCACTGGTATCTAATACTCTAGTCCCTTTCTGTCAGAGAGGTCCCCCCTCCTCTGGCAGTGGTACCTGATACTTCCCCCATCTACCGGAGGAATTGGAAACTAGTTGGGCAGGAAACTTGGCCTAATTTTGCTCAGAGGTCTCCTAGAGACATGAGGTTCTTTTACATGCCGTAAATCTACGACACGGGACCCACGGCTTAAAGTCCCTCCCGGAGAACTTGTTCCCTGAATTTTTCTGCCCTTAAAAATTCCACGACCTCCGCCGGGTTTTTGAGCCCGCATACCCTTGAGTCATGAGGTGGGAACGTTACCCCTAGACTACGGAGGCCGCTAGGAGTTACCTTACTCACACGTTGACTAAGTAGGGGCATGTATACATTATATACACTAAATACAATTTGTCACTCGATTCTAATATATACAGAGAACTGTGTCAATGCAGGCTTGTACATTATTTTATGCCTTAACTTATTTAACCCCTCCAGAATAGCATTTAGACACTTGAATGGTTGTATGCCTGACCGCTGCCAAGTTTAAGCCTCTTGTATTTCCTATGTATGGCTTCTCCTTCTCCAGTTATACAAACGTTGGAGTTTGATGAGTTTGCATTGTTTGTGCCTGTCTCCTGCATAATTTAGTTATCTAATCGTACACATATGGAATTTTGAATGCCATGTGCAAATACAAACTGGTGTGCACCTGTGAATTGTCACCAACAGTGCAGAGAACTCTGTTAGTGTAATTAGTGCTGCATACACGATGAGTTTAATATTTGCGTTCAGATGCTTGTTTTTGAGTGTTGTGTCATGTATATACCCCAAGGCCTTGGCTACGGTCATTTTGATGCGTAGTCTACATCATTTTATCGAAGATGACACCAAGACGTTTTTCATTATTTACAGATGGATTGTTCTTTCCATTTAGTTTGAGTTTATCATGAATTCTACATCTTCTGGAGAAATAGATTGCCTGAGTCTCACCTTCCTTGATCTTCACATTCCAATGCTCACACCACAACCTCACAGCAGTGACACTGTATTGTAATTTGCTATGAGTGTTTATTGAGTTGGCTCTTTTTTATGTGAGGTAGATGGGGTATGCATGCTGCTTATCTAGTATTTAATTCTTATAGTGGTTCAAATATCATCTATGTATCAATTACTTTCAGTTTGACAAAAATATTGCAAGCAAGCCAAAGAATTAGCCATGGGTGCCCCAATGTCAGTATTAGCATAAATATACAAGTATTTCAATATGTGAAACTGAAAAACTGTAACAGCTGTCTAGTGGAGGTTTTCATGGCACTTTAAACTTATGATTATAGTCTTCTGGATTAAAACACTGTGTAGTCTTATAGAAGTGGCATGCAGTAGCATAGTTAGTTGAGGCACTATGCTACAAGCCGATGAGGTCACTGGATTTTCTCAATTTACCTAATCCTTCCAACCACACTATGGCCCTGGGGTCAATTCAGCCTCTAACAGAAATGAGTACAAGGAATATTCTTGGGGGTAAAGGACAGCCAGTGCATAAGGCTGACAACCTTACCGCCATCTATGAGCCAATTGTCCAGAAAGGTGTGAAGATGACCACTCCATCTAGTCCCAAGGTTAAGAATGGTGGAGCTATTCCTCTGTTCCCCCATAGGTTTTCCTGGTATGGTGCTTAATTAAGCCCAGAACAGCTTTACCTTCACTGTTCTTTGAAGATGTCTGTTGAAGTAAGTTAATACTCGTATATTACATAGTAATTTAATGTTCAGCAACAGGTTTCTAACAATACAGATAAAACTATTGACAGATAAGATGTTGTGCAAATATTGAAAATATGTCCCTATAATAGTAGCGATTTACTGTTACAGGGCTCCTTTTATCACAGATTTTCAGGTTTTCACAGCAGTGAACTTTTCAGATTGTGTTCTTCTGAGTTCTATTATCATGTAGTCAAATATAGGTGGATACCATTGTTTCAGAGGCCAATGTAAAGATGGAGGCAGCATGTTCTCTGAATATTGGTAACCACCTACACTAGTCTACAAAAGTGACAGCCCAGAAAGCCATGATCTGAATGCCTTCTAAGACTTGACATAATAACCAAATGCATGTATATAAAAGGGTAACCATCTGTCTGACTGAAAGTTCCTCACAAATAATTGTAAAGTAGAATGCCAGGTTCTTAGTCATTATAATAGCCCATAACATTATCTTGTCATGCTTTTATGACTGTGTACATTTTCATATTCTTTATTATGTATGTAATATATTTTAGAGATTCTTAGACACACAGTGTCATGAAACTAACATAAGGTATGTATGCCCACAAAATTACTGTACACAACCTACTGCCAGAAAATAAATTGTTGTTATTTGCAAAAGAAATTTATATGCACAATGCAGTATTGTTGTATAAGTGATACCAGTAAGAGTACAAAACGTATGTGTTACGTTTGTTTTCATAGCAGTGAATGTAAAGATTACAGGCTTCTAGGATGTGATGCAATGCAGTTTGGCAGATCAGTACCAGTATTTGGGAGGAACATAACCTTTATAGAGGTATGTATCTACCAAACTACATAGTATCACATCCCAGAAGACTGTAATGTAAAATGTGTGGTTAGACACTGGTTGATTTACCCGTGTGTCTGGTTTCACTTGATGTTAACTGTTAAGTGTGAATGTAACATCTCATGTATACAGGGGTGGCTGTTTTGCTTGATTAGCAAGCATTTGGTCTGTTAACTTGTACGACAATTAGAATATTGTTGTGTGTATGTGTGACTATTGACAGGGGTTTTAGATTGGATTTATTGACCACTTTAACACACAACTCGTAATTATACTTAATTATAGCACAATCACTGATAGCCATACTTTACAAATCACGCTCTCTCTCTCTCTCTCTTACACACACACACACACTAGTGCTCTAAGTGTATTACTAGACGTTTCCTGGTAATGGCTTCTGACAATGGCTATTCCTCTGCTTCCATGCTCAAGTTCTCCCAGAATGACAGCTCCCTTCCAGCTGCATCTTCTTACTTCAGTTGTCCTCCTCATAACCCCTTTGCATGGACTAGTAGGAAACACTGTTTCCAACAGTACCTCTATTATGGCATGTGTTTACCAAGCTGATGCCTGCAATATGTATGTGTAAAAAATACTGATATAAAGATAACAACATTGTCCGACTCCACTATCAAGGCAGAGTTGTTGCTGTACTTAATTAAGCACTACTCCATGCAGGCATATGGGGGGTGGATTTATAGACAGATATTTTCTTGACCTCAGCACTAGTTGGAGATGAGTGGTCAGCCTCATGCCCTTACCTGGGGAAAGTGCCCCCAACCCTACCCATTGGATAGGAAGCTGGCTGGGCCTCAAAGCCAGTCTGGATGACATGTAGGAGAGAAAATTCTTGACTCTACTGCATCTTCCAACCCCTCGGTCATCCAGCCCATAGCCAGTCCCTATACCAACTATGCAATCCCAGCTCCCAACTCCACTATCAATTTGGATATTTATGGGGATGAATGAAAATTTCATTCCAAAAGTGTATACATACATAACTCTTTTTAACCTGTGTAGTTGAAAAAGTATAAAAAATATACAGTAGACTAATCCTGTCATGCTTAATTGTAGTGCCATTGCTGTAGGATACAGCAGCAGTAATCAGCAAGGATGACAGTGATATTTATGTCTTAACACGAAGGAGAAGAATGATTATGGCAAATGGGAGATATGAGAAAGGAACATGGGATGATGGAATATGCTAAAGGTATGGAAGGATAATGGCAGAAACGTGGTGAACAATGAATATACAAAAACAATCTTGAAGAAGTAGGACAAGCTCCAATTTGTACTTGCTATTATACCCTATATATGAACAGTTTATTCCACAGAAGACTTCTGGGTAAATGTTAATTTTAGGAGTATATAATGTGAAAATTGTAACATTTACATTTTACCTATAAAACCTAAGGAATTGTAAAATGCATCATGCACACAGTGAGCACATTTAATAATTTTCCCATTATATGCCTGGCTGTCTTCCAATCCATCACTTTCTCATGTGAAATATGTTGGAAATCCATAAAAAGCTTTTATCCATATTTTTATGTCTGTAATTTCTCCCCTTCATGTAACAGCTACTGAACAGTGTCTAGAGAGAGCTTGGGGAAAAGATGTAGAGCAGGCACCTCATCAGAATTAGGATGAAAACCTAGTATGTCTTACTAAGCAAACATAAGGGTGTCTTAGATTAAATTAAAATACAAGATAGCAGATAGCAATAATAAAATTTATTAAAAATAATATATAAAAATATAAACACTCAAATTTAGAGATTACATATTACAGTGTTAGAAATATAATATTTGTTAACAAAATACACAGACTGCTATTGCAATGCATGATACAGTTAGACTGATTAGTGTAACAGTCTCATGTAGTATCCAGCTTCTTTCTTGGAATGTCTCAGTACAAGTTCATCCTTCACATTTAACTCTGCAATATAGTAATAATTTTGAACCAAACTATGCTCAAATATCTAACCGAGTTACTATGCAGACTGTTACTAGTAAGTGTAAGAAAAATGTAGTACTTAATATGTCACCAAAGGGCTATAAACTCACAACTCTTTACTTCAACTTAAGTAGATATAAAAATATATTTATATATCAGGAATTCAACATAGCTCACTATTCTCTGTTGTCTGTTCACTCTACTACAATGTATCAAAGATGTCATGTATAGCACCTGTCATAGGGACCTGCCCCTGGAAGAGACTATTCATTTCAATGTACAAATTAAATAATCATGAATTTCTGGTCAGTCAGTAGTGGTGGATTTATAAAACAAGAGAAAAAGTATGAATTGGAAGTGTCAGAAAAATGTTCAAAATAAAGGTTTTAAAGCAGTTTAGCTGGCTTTGGGTTGATAATATGACTTATGCTTATAATGGAAATAAAAATGTGAACATAAATGTTCAAAGTACTGTTGCTGTAAAAAAAATCTGCAATTTTTATAAAATTGGGCTGTGGGGGAGGCCTATATTAAATTGTCAGCATTCACTCACAATTGTAAACTTTCATTACAACTAGACAGTTAATGAGAGGTTTAATTCACAAATGTGAATGTTGTCTGGCGTGCGGGACCATATTTACAATGTTGGGGGTGCCAGGGCACTCAAATTATGGGAGGCCCTTATCAGTAACAAATTTAGGTTATAACAGCTCTCTTTTCTTTCATCTTATTTCTTACAATAACTAAAAATACTAACTAAATATGTCACACATTTCCAAGTGAGATGTGTAAAGTATTATTTATTATTATTGGAGAGGGTAGGTTTCCCCATGCGCCGCGACTAATAGTCTATTGTACGTTCTTTCATATTCTACCAGTTGCCATACCCTACCGGTACTGGTGCGTGCTATCAGCCCAGTTCAGCCAACGAGGTCGGCCCTCACTACCTGATACATCTACCAGAGGCATTGGAAACTACTTGGGCAGGAAATTTTGCCTAATTTTGCTCAGAGGTCTCCTAGAGACATGAGGATCTTTTACGTGCCATAAATCTATGACACGGGACCCACAGCTTAAAGTCCCTCCCGGAGGACTTGTTCCCTGAATTTTTCTGCCCTTAAAAATTCTATGACCTCTGCTGGGTTTGAACCTGCATACCTTGAGTTATGAGGTGGGAACGTTACCCCTAGACTACGGAGGCCGCTTATGTGTAAAGTAAGTTTTACAGTATATTAAGTGTTGAATCAGTAGTGAGTACGTTCTGTAATGAGATAAATCATGGTAATAATATATGTATAGAATGAAAAGTATTTAGAAAAAATGGATGGAATGTACAAGGGAGAGAAGTTCCTTTGCACATCCCACTTGGGAAGGTCTGATGATGGTACATAATCAGTACCATAATATGGAACCCTGTTAACCATTTCAATAAGGAAGTTGACTGACAAAAAAAAAACTAGTGACAATGAAGTCACTCACTGTGCTCTTTGTGGTGCTGATTCAAATAATGACAAGTGAATCCCACATTTAAGGTTTCTTTAGGAAGCAGTGAATTTTAACACCAAACTGAGGAAAATCTTTAGTGTAAGTAATTTAACTCAGACTACTTACATAATAATTGACATTGAAGATTAATGAGGAAAAATCTTACATATAGAAGCATAAAATAAGGGTTATTAAGGGTTCCACTCTCTTAGGACTTCATTTAGGGAGACATGCAGAATTACAGATGTTGAACAGAAAATTCTATCGGTAGTTGTGCCCAAAATGAAATGCATTAAACTGTTGACACTTAAAAAAAGTTCTTAAATAAATAACTTCTTCAAATAATTCTTCAGGAGCCAGGGCAGTTCAAGAAACATTTTTCATCAAGACCCAAGAAGCAAAGAAGACCACAGAGACAATGTGGTGTCCTAATCATGGCAAGAGGAACGACACTTTACAGGTGTGAAAAATGGGGTGCCAGTCTCTGTATTCAATGCTTCAACCTTAATGACTAAGGTAATGTCACATTCTTCTTGAGATGTAACAAAGTTTAATTTACCAAATTTCATTTGTAGAAGTGTGTAGCATTATTAATGACTTTGTATAGTATTCTGTATGTAATGTGAACATTTAAAAAAAAAGTTTCTAACAATTATGGTGCTTTGTATTAACTGTTTCGCTGTTTTGGTTTAAAACAAATGTTCAGTGTAGCACTGAAGGGTTAACACATTGCAAACTAGTCACAGTAATTCTCATGATTCACATGCCATTTGTCATGTACAGATACAAGAATTATTCTGCTTCATGTAGAGTTATTTTCTGTAAGATCTACCATTTCATACATACTGTTTGAATGGACAGTTTAACCAGGGGTCAGCAACATTTTTCTATGAAGGATGCATTTAATTAAATTTTATAACTTAACTAATTTAACACTCAATGCATGCCACCATTGTTCTGTTACACGTAGTATGTATGCTGATGTGTGTCTTAACACGTTTATTTGCTTTTCCAAATGATACTAAAAATGCAGAGGTTACATGTAATCTTTGGAAATTAACTGTTTGAATTAAGATTATGACCTTCTGTAAATTAAAAGCATATAGTTCAGCAGATATGTACTAGTGTTCCAGAAGAACCTGCTGCTTACATCTTCATAACTGAATATAGAACCCTGGAGACAGAAAAATGTTAGTATCTATGTAGCAGACTATGTGGTGTCACATATCAGAAAACCATAATCTTGTGTTCAGTTTTGTTAAATTCTGGTAGTTGCTGGTGTACCTAAGTAAAAAGTCGAGAATGCACAGGGAAACTAGAAGTAAAGCTCCACATTCCGGCCACATTACTCCCAGAGCCAAGTGAACAGAAGGAAGGCATGCCCCACAGATGGTCTGAATGTGCTGGTGAAGGGAAAAATTTCTGCTTCTGCCAGGAACTGAACACCAGCCATGCAGCACATAATCATTTATGTTATTGACTGAGCTATCCCTGCTCACTTTGATCAACAGAGTGAACGAAAAACTCTCAGTGTGGATTTACCTTTATGTGAAAGATCTCCATCTTACAGAATGTCCCAGTTCTTTCAGGAAAGAACAAAGTATGTGACACACAAATCACATACTGACTACATTATAACTTCACAGTGCTGCATTATGTTACACAATTTAATGAAACAGCTTCAGATGGAGACCACCAGTACCAATTATCTCAGTCGCCATCTGTGAATCGCTTTGATACGTCACTGTCATCTGTCATCTGGCCATTGCTTTGTATTGGTCGACGCAAACTGTGGGTTCGAATGGTAACCACACTTGGCCGTTCTTTTGTAGATGGCATGAAGCTCAAAGCACGTCTCACGCGATCTGACTCACGTACCTGAGGTGCAATTACCTGTAACCCACCATTATAAACTTCACTGTCTTCAGACACAAATAAAACAACTTTGTTGAAACAGGATAAGAAAAGTTAAGGACAGGAAACCTGAAACTGACCTTAACTTTATGGCACTACATACATGTTCTATTATCTTGTGTATACTGTGCAATTTCTGCATGTGAAAACTTGAGACTGAAGATCGACAAAAGTTCTGCAAATTCCTAAGCATATTGTGAAAATATCACATGAAAAACATCAAAAGCGGTTATTATGCATGCTTCCAAAAATGTGAGGCCTATGTACAGATTTATTTGATTTTATGATTTATTTAACAACACTGACAAGAGCTCAGATTATACAGCATGAAAGGGAAAGGATGTGCAAGGAATTGGCCATAGCCTAGTTTAAGGTAATGTCCTGCTATGTGCAGGACCTGACAGGATATCCAGCCTCTGACTAAGGCAATGCTGTTGCTTATGTTGCATATAACATCCTCAGATCAAAACTGAACATACTGCATTTCATAGTAGAATATGTATGGCTGAGTATAATGACAGATATGCCGAAGGGAAAGAAAGAGACCACAGAAAGCAAGAACAAGACACAAATTATCTTATCTGTACGATATCTGGTGTGCCGGAAATATGCAATAAAGAATGATAGTACAGTTATCCAAGATGGGGTGGTCTCCAGTGTTACCTGCATACAGTGTTTCACCAAAATCAATACATTATCATCTAAAATATCTGTAACTGTACTGGTATGGACAGATGAATGAACATGTGAACCTCACTGAAGAATTCCAAACAAAATCTGCATCTCTGGAACAAAATTCCTATTTGAACTTCTGATTAGGAATGTGTGAGAACGGTTTTTCAGTTTGAGACAAGATTTTGGAAAAAAATTTGTAAATGAACATATAAACAAGAATTTTTCTTGTAGATTAAATTTTTAATTGTAATAATTTATAACACTAGCTACCTCTTCACCGCCATCTTTGAGCCAATTGTCTAGATAATGTGGGACCCTCAACATCTCACAACCCTATGGGCCTTCACGGCCTGTTACAGGGATAGCTTCACTTCTTTTACTAGCTGCCTCTTCACAGTGCACTGAAGTGTGCTACCATATCAACCTTAATGCAAGATGACCCTGTACTAGGAAACATGTCTGCTTAGAAATTTAAATGTTATGAATTAATTTCATAATCTTAACAAAACACATGAAAGAAAATAAGTATTAAAAACACATTATACGTGAACTTTATTGAGTCACTTTCCCTCTTGAAGTCACTAGCCTTTATTCAGCTTCACCAGTCTTGTGTTCATCCTTATCACCTGTCCTAGCTTCAATGTCTTCACAATTCCCATCTTGTCCCATATTCTCTCTTCACACATGTTCACTGCCAACATTCCCAACTTCTTCCTCATCCTTCCCTTCCACCCAGTTCATCAGATACACATTTTTAAAATTCTATGACCATCGCACCTAGAAAGAGTTGTTGCCATGGACTTGATCTGATGGCACAGTGGTTTTTTTTTTCGCTTGTCCTCATGTCAGAATGTAGTCCCCTACCATGAGCATTTTGGAATGCATATGTTTCAAATGGTCATTATAAGGCTTATGCACTGGAGCGTAGCTATGAAGTCATATTTCCAGGTATCACCACAAGGTCAGTATTCATTGCATGAATCACAGATCTGGCATCCAGTGTTAAATGACCTTCAAATGTATCCAAACTAAACATTCTTTGTTTCCTCAACAATATTCTTGGTCTCCTGTTACAGACAAATTGTAACCAGTTCCCCCATCAGTTAATTAAGTTATCCATTCCTCGATTAGATGCATGACTGTTAGCCACAGCTGTGCCTTAGACTCAGATCTTTTGATTCAAAACTACACATAGTGGCAGTCTTGTCCTGTCTGCCAACTCAGTCAACATTCGTCACTCGCACATATATTTTTTTTAATTTGCTTAGTGGGGGGTGGAGTCCAGTTGGGTCCACTTGACACAGCGGCCACTGACTGGCCTACTGTACCTGCCCTGGGTGATTATGATGATGGAGAATTTGGTGGAATGAAGATTGGCAGGGGAAACCGAAGTACTCGGAGAAAACCTACCCCAGCGCCACTTTGTCCACCACAAATCCCACTTGACCAGACCCGGGTTTGAACCCCAGTGGCCGCAGTGGGAAGCCAGCTACTAACTACTTGAGCTATGGTGTGGCCTATACTCGCATATCTTCACTGCCTCCTGCTTTCATTGACAACAGATTTTGCGCTTGCATCATAAGTGGCATAAATGGATGGGATATCAAAAGATACTGGCATTTCATCACCAATGGCACAAAGTTTGATTTGTAACTTCTTGCAAAGTGAAGTCTTTCACTACAAGGAAACCCTGTTCCTCCACATCAGCCGTACACATCACCCTGAGCTGAACTTCAAATTTCAGCCTCTTACTGCATAACAATGTTGCACAAGACTGACATTCCATTAGGACTTTGAACCCATATAAATGACAATTTTCATGCAGAATTGGCAAGTTGCAGTGTTTGTTGTTACTGCCTTTGGATATCTGCCTCAGGAAGCAATGTATTTTCATGCCAAATTCACAGCTGTTAGTTTGTCCTCAATGTTTAATCATTTATAATCATTTTTAATCATTTATACGAACCATAACTGAAGCACTCGATTCTTTCTGACACGTTATTCCCTTTCACACTCATACTCTTCTTGACATGATCTACCATTTTTATATCGAGGAACATTTGTGTTAGCACAGAATCTCATGATATCATAAATTGGTGAATTGCTGCTTTTTTTTCTTCCTTAACTTTGATGGTACTTTAAGCAGGCTTCTAACCCTGAAACATATTTCTCTCTCACACTTGCTACTTTGCTATTTTCACAAGTATTGTAGTGCAAATTAGTGATCATGGTGCGACTTATGCTATAAACATGCTGAAAGCTTGAAACATATTGAAAGCATATTATACGAAGGCTATTTAGAAAGTAATCTCTGGTGAGCTGTTAACAAACAAGCAATGAGTAAATAATTATTATATACAAAAAGAAAATATATGTACATACTTAAGCTACTTCTCAACACAGTCACTGCCAGAACTGAGCCACTCTCTGTTTTGTGCACACCTGTGATCACTTCAGAACCCATCTCACACAAAACTTGTGATAGCCTAGCCTAACTGTGATGATTTCATAGAGAAGAGTGCATGAAGTTTGTGAAAATTCACATGAAAGTTCTGAAATTGTGAAATGCCATCTTTCACAACTCTTTTTGTCAACAATTTGAACAAAACCATCACCCATTATAGATGGCTGACCACTTCGCTTTTCATCATGAACATTTGTTCACCCATCTGAATATTCTACTCCATTATCTTACAGTTCCTTCACTCATTACATTTTGGCCATAAACTGCCACACATAATTCACAACAGATTTCCATATCACTCATGTTTTTAGCATGAAGAAACCAGTTACCAGTGCAAATTTCACAGCTGGCAGGATTATCAATCATAGGACACATCATAACTCGCTCTGTAGAGATAAGAGCAAACACCATGTGGCCAGTTATGTTATGCTCCCTCACTTACGCAAGCGTTCTCCTGCTTCTACATTAGTTGCCTCAAATAAACAGAGGTTATTTTCCAAATAGCCTTCCCATCTTCCTAGGGGTAAAGGGCAGCCGATGTGTAAGGCTGACAACCTCACTGCCATCTGCAAGGTGAATGTCTAGAAAATGTGGGAGCCTCGACATCTCACAACCCTATGGGCGTCCACAGCCTGTTACAGGGTTCACTCTACCTTTTATATATTCATTAAAATTCATGACAACCCACAGATCTGTACCATTTAAAAGGAAAAGAAACTTGTCTTAAATTGAGGAAAATAAAACATTATTCTCTTCTGGTATGATTCCAACACACAATGCAAGAGCAGCTATCACAAAAATCACAAAGTTCAAATTCAGATCAAGAATCCTTTTCCAATTTGATCTTGAAAATTCAAGTCTCAGGCATGCCTAACCCTGATTTAAAAATGGCCGTTAATTTATAGGAATATGCCTTAATATTAATCATAAACCAAAAACTTCAGTGACTTTATCTATACTGACAAATGGTGTTATAATACAGTCTGAATGCGGATCTAATTCAAGTGCAAGAAAACAGTTCTTAGAAATTTTATGAACTATGAAAATTTCAACAAGAGATTAAACTAAAGAGAAGTATTATAAATCAAGTTCTGATTATTATACTAACCCTGAGCTGTGCTTCTAGCAACTCTTTTGACTTCTCAGACATCAAGATCTTATCTCTTGCAGAATTAAGCTCTCTATCCAGCTGCAACCGTTCTTCTTCAAGCTGCCTCAATCGCTCTTCTGCCTCTAAATACCAAAGTAAAACTGCTTCAGGACATATCAAACACCTTGAAACTGAAGATTTCTGAGTTACTGAATCAAAGAAAGGGCTATGCACCACAAGTTCATACCATTGGATATCACAAACTGAACACAGGACACATGACAGAAACCCAAATCCAACACATTAATGCATCAAGCAAGTAATAACCCATAATCACATACATGATACCTTCAAAAACTTCTGGGACAAATGAATTCAGCAACCCTGAAACAAATTGGAAGACTGCATCTGTGCATTTCTCAACCTGCATGCCTGTTAGAGCAGAACTGTTCTGGTGGGTATCACAGGCTTTGAACTATGAGTGCAGTGTGTATATGAGGGTTTTCAACTGGGAGAATGAATCATCTTGAATAATGGACCAACATCAAATTTTGTCTGCACTTGGGAAAATCAGTGATGGAAGCTCTGCAAGTACAATGAACAGAGTATGGTGTCCCACTCCATGGTGCTTGACTGTCATCACAAGTTATAGGATGGCTGTGAGTCACTGGAAGACAAAGGTAAAGCAGATGACCCGCAATATCATAGAATGAGGATAATGTATGATGTGTAGCTGGTTACGAGCTCACGCTGTTGTAACACAACACAGACGACCACAGAAAAACTTGGAAATTCAGTTAACAGTTACCACATCATCCTCAGTTAGAATCTGCATCTGTCTACACATTATACCACGAGCACTGTGGTAATGCAACAATGGTGGAAGGCTGAAAATAGACTTAAAGCAACATTGGTTGCAAACATAATAAAGAACTCCACCAAAGTTAATAAAAGCATGCATAGAGGAAGAGATCTGGAAGAACATCCACACTGCACTCTTCAGAATAATGGAACAGTTCTCAAGAAGTCCCACAATATCAGTTGGAGCAGATGCTTGTACTCATAAAAGTGAGTTAACACACATTCCACAGTGCAGACAATTCTGGGGAGGGGGGAATGTGTCTTTCAAACTACGAAAAAACAGAGTTTTCAGTATTTTCTGGGGCATTGGTATGATGAATAGCCAAAGTTACTGGAAAATATTCTGTGAAGACTTCCAACCATTTTCAGATATGGTGAACCGTAAAAAATTTCATTGTATCAAGGTTACATTAAGTCTTCTTCTATGTGGAATAAAAACACCCTGCAATCTATTCCAGAACCTTCTCCTTACTTTCTCATGTCATCTTCGTAAACACAGACTCACCGTTCCAAGGGGTATCTCACACGTGGCATTCTGACACAAGAAATAACATGACTGAGTGAGTGACTGCTTACTGAACAAGTACAGAAAAACAGAAGTTGAAGCAACACTGAGGCTTGCAAGGTATGAATGTGCCAGCATATAATGTATAAGCTCACTTGCTTGTAGCTGTTTAGTATTTTGCTGAGCTCTCAATACTTAAAATAGGTCATGACTGACCACTTCTTCCAAATCCTTTCCAGTACATCATTCTAACATATGATATTACACAACCTATGCAGCTGAAATGTATTTCTGAATAACACTTTCTTTGGCCATGTTCATAATTCTGCCCAATATGTTAAAACATAACTTTATTCTTTCCTCTCATTTCTCAAATCTAAACAGACTCCCTAACAGGCCTGTAACACAGTGCAACCTTGATGTAATGAGGATTTATAAAATTTGTAAAAATGCTCATTACACTGAGTACTCATAATATCTGAAAATGGTTGAATAACTATGTATGGTGCTATATGGCACTATGATTTAAACTAATAATGCAAGCACCAAAGTAATTACTCTTTTTGGTGCATGTGCAGTGAAGACTTTTGAAAGTGCCTGTACTAGCTTTGCCATGTTTGTCTATCAATCTGTCTGTCTGCATGTAACAAATCTAGAATCATAAAACATATTTTCATAAAATTTAATATCAGGGAGTTTTACTAATATGTGTCAACATATTCCAGTCTCAGTTAAATTCTGGCAATGATGAAGAAAACTACCAAAATGTGTTTCTGCAACAATCATGTACGAGGGGGGACCCAAAAATAACCGGAAACGACCTGTTGCGCCTGCATGCTTTGTAGTTACGAGTTGTGCTGCTAGGTGGTGTTAGCTGGGGGTCTCCTGCGACTGTTAGTGAGCTGGCGTCAGTCTGAGTTAAGTGGTTTGTCTGTGGTGCTCTGTTGTGTGCGTTCCTGTTTCAACCCTTTGGCAATTAGTGAGATGGCTGACCAGAAGGAACAAAGAGTGTGCGTGAAATTGATGAAGATCATCGAAAGACCATTGACCAACTTTATGAGGAAACAAACATCTCATGCAGCACGGTCCAGCGAATTTTAACCGAAGGTTTGCACATGAGACAGGTGTCTGCAAAATTTGTTCCTCACTTGCTTGGAGATGACCAAAGAGAAAACCGTGTGAATGTTTGCTGCGACTTGAAGAGTGAAGTGCAGTTTTCCCTAACAGAAAGCAAAATTTCACGCACACTCTTTGTTCCTTCTGGTCGGCCATCTCACTAATCGCCAAAGGGTTGAAACAGGAACGCACACAACAGAGCACCACAGACAAACCACTTAACTCAGACTGACGCCAGCTCACTAACAGTCGCGGGAGACCCCCAGCTAACACCACCTAGCAGCACAACTCGTAACTACAAAGCATGCGCATGCAACAGGTCGTTTACGGTTATTTTTGGGTCCCCCTTCGTATACTTGCTGTGTATTTATCAGGGAAAAAGTTGTTTTGAGCAGAAGTTGTGGATTAAAACAAAACTCACATTTTCTGTCCAATATACTTTTCCCATAAGTTGTACAATTCTCAGGATAAGAAACAAAATTAATTGTATACTGTCTACAGATACTAACAGAGTGTTACATTATCTGAACATTTCCTAAGATGAAGTGGTTATGATATAGATATGAAAATAACAAAGAACAATGCAACAATCATGACTTCTTTTGTATTACCTGAACTGAGAAGGTGAAAATCCTTATATGATTTCTCGTACTTGCAACCATGAGCCAATGTTTTCAAATCACGAATTTGAACTGATGTCTGCTAAGCATTCAGAGTGGCAAATTCAGACATACAATTCTCAGATATTTTAATGCAATTTTTCCTGTCTAAAACAAGGCAGGTTAGCAAGGTGTGATGTAACAGTACCTTTACACACTGCCAACCATAAACAGCTTGAGAAGCACATCTGCAAGTTACAGTTGATGCAAAAAGTTGTGGCTAGCTAGGAATTAGTCATTATGATCAAAGTGTTGGAAAAATATCCTCATTTTTCCATATATGAAACTTTTAACAGTGACAGTGCTGATATATTTTTCTCATTATAATTAAGTTCCTGTTATAAGCAATACTTGACATCATGGTTCCACTGTACTTCCTGGTTCTTCAACAAATATAAACTATGAAGAAAGCAGTCTTCTGGGATGTGGCGCCGTGTAGATATTGTGTTAACCGACGTTTCAGAGGAATGTATCGCCTCCATCTTCAGGGTAGAAGAAAAAATAAAATCCACAAGCGAAGAACCAGTGTGAGTAGGTGCAAATAGACTTAATCTTACAAATACAAACTAAACGACTGTTGTGAGAACTGAGATTCTCAAATGGTTACTGTGAAGGCTACAGGCTTCTGGGATGTAACACTGTACGCTACTCACTAAACCTGATTTCCTCCTCCTCTATTCTTAGCTGAACCTCTCCCTCACATCCTTCTGGCCCATTGCTAGCACCGTGCCTTCCCCTCACCAACTGCATAGTTAGCTTAGTCAGACAAATCTGGCTGATAATTCCCAACATTTTGGAGCAACGTGCTACCTCCATTTTCAGGGTGATACATCTCAGAAGACAGAAATATGTTTAAACTATAGTTATATTCATACATCACTCTACAGCTCAAGTAAAAACAAAATATGAAACTCAAGTACAATATGAAGCCATACTTAGCAGCTGAGTCTCTTTCTCGCGTTGTTTAAACTCAAACTCCCGCCTCTTCTCTCGTTCTTGTTCAAGTAAAATACTTTGTTCTTCTTGTAATTGCTCCAGTTCCTCACGCTTCTCCCACTCCTCCCTTAGGACTCTGCACAAATATTATGCAACAATAATTGTCATATTTACCGAAGCATCACATGTCTCCCCCCACATCAGGAAACTGGTCGCGCACCATATCTGAGATAATGATTTATGTGACACACAGTTTTACACATGTAAATACAGTATGTGCCAAAATATGCAGTACTGAAACTCACGCATCTCGAACACACGTATTTGTCGATGGGACATAGCTCCAGCTGCATGTGTTTCCAGTAGTGAAAAGGAAGCTGTGTTGTGCAGTTGTTGTTGGAAATGGGTTACTCGACAGAGGAAAAAGTATTCATAGTTGAGTATTATTTCCGCTCATATGGAAGTGGTCGCCAGACAACTCGCTTCCTTGGTTTTGAGTGGCCAGATGTTATTGTCCAGAAACCGCTACATAGTACATGTGTGACGATATGCTGTGCCGTCTCAGCACACGGTATATTAGGCCCCTATTTCATTGAGGATGAGGAAGGCAATGTTCTGACCGTCACCCAAGAATGCTACAGGGACATGGTGATCAGACCATTTCTTCAGGATTTGAGAAGGTTCTGTCGTGAAAGGGGCCTTCACATGAATAGACAGGACGGCTTTTCATTTCAGCACTGTATTTTTGGTGCATACCATATATAAGATGCAGTAGAAGACTCTTCTACATAGTTTAAATGAGCTGTATCTTTGCTTACTTTGCTAAATATGGCATTCTCAATCACACTATTCTTTCATCCATGACAGGTTTTTAGTGCTGTTCAAGTCAACTGCTATTACAGCTGTTTGAAATGAACAAAACAAAGCATGTGTAATTGTATACTATCTGTGAAAGCGATTAGGATTAAGAGGCGAAGAAATAGAGAATCATGTCACAGTCAGAACATTTGATGAGTGAGTTACATCCAAGACTTAAAAAAAATCATTTCCTACAGAGTGGCAGTCACAAGTGGGCTTCTCTTGGGAAAGAAGTGAATTTCAGCAGATCTTGTCATTAAAAGTGATCAATGAAGTGGAATTTTGAACAGTGTAGACAGCTGATAGAATGTGGCACACCACGATGATGCCAATGATGATGATATCAATTTATATGGCAGCAACAGCTGAAGCTGAAGTATGATTGTGAAACCAGTATATTTACTTCTTCACAGACCAATACCTTAACATGGTTAGAGGGTTTGCTAATTTCAGTAACCCTGAGAGCAATGCCAGCTGGACTGTAAGCTCTGGGAATTAGAATGAAATATAAACAAGTTAAAAAGAAGCAAAAATGGGAAAAATCCTGGCACAAATAACGTAAATGTAGAACTAATCATGTATGCTCCAAAATAAATACATGAGCACATTTTAGGAACCATAAACTTATGCTGGCAAGAAATGAAGACTGCTGAAAGTAGGAGAGATGCTAGAATACTGCCAATTTTTAAAAAAGGGGGCAGAGAAAGATGTGAACATTATTGGAGAATTGCCTGTCGTGTTTAATTTATATCTGGAGGACGATGTGAGAAGACAGCCATCACAGCAATTACTTTGAATTGTCCATATAAATTTTGGGAAAGAAATGTTATGAAAAGTTCAGCTATAACCTCAAGATATTTACTGAGAAAACCACAGCAACAGCATTCATGAGGAAACACCCAATTAGATCAGAACTCATCTTGGAAAATCAAGTGACGGAATAGGTAATAAGTGTAATTTTTTGGGATGTTATATCTCATATCTGGGAGAACCAGATATAAATCACAAAACTGAAAAATTTACATGTGTGTGTGTGTGTGTGTGTGTCACACCATAAGAAGAAACTTCAAAAATAAAACAAGGACGGATATTCAGACAAAGTTCTATAAAACTTATGACAATAGGGAGCGGTCCATATGATTGTGAAACATGATAATGACATCAAGAGACAAAAGTAGATTGCAGACTGCTGAGTTGCGATTCTTAAAATCGGTGACTAGAAAACAAGACGAGATAAAATTTAAAATGATATTAGGAATAAACAATTACAGACGGAAAGTTTTAATGGCACTATTAACAAAGGCAGAGAGAATGGAAAAACCATGTACAGTGCATAACTAAAAACAGAATTCCACCACAAAAAATGATGAACTATTGATTTCAGGGAATAAAAAGCCATGGACAATCCATAAAATGATGGCAAGACCAAACCTGAGGAGCCACAACAGGCCTTGGGGCCTAATGTCTGATGCAGAAGAAGCTATTTTATCCCTTTTTCATGTTATTGCAGTTTATCAACCGAATAACGGCATGCGAAATGTTATTGGAAACTTCACNAATTTTGGGAAAGAAATGTTATGAAAAGTTCTGAGGGCAAAGTTCCCTGGATGGCTCATCTCACTTTGAGTGACATCCCGTGGGCAACGCACTCACTTGATCTAATGCCCTGTGATTTTTTTTATGGGGATACCTCAAGGCAGAGGCTTTTAAACATCGCCCCACAAACCTGCTTCAGCTGAAGGTTATTCAGCAGGAAGTAGCCCAAATTCCAGTGCACATGTTGGAACATGCAGAGGGGAACTTCAGAAAACGGTGGCATCAGTGCATAGAGAACAGTGGCCACCACCTTCAAGATATTTTGTTTACAACTACATGATTTAAAACTTTAAAGTATGTTCTTTCATTAGCTAAACATAAATTTTGTCTATCAGCAATAATTTTTCTTTTATTCGCCTTCAAAGAAGGAAGTTTCTGCACCTCACCCTGTACTTCACTAATTTAAAAGTTATTGCTTCCAGAAACATTCATCCCTGAAAAAATAAAATGTCAAGTTACTAGCTTTCTTACCATTGTGGCTCTAGCACAGAGGACAGTTCACTGCTGATGGGCCTCGTCAAATTGCAGTGAATACTGGGCCAAGAAGTGGTCTGAGTGCTTGGGGCAACTGGAAGCTGTCCCCCCTTCATGTCATTAGAGAATATAGAACTTACTCACCTAGCCTGCAAGTTTCGTACAATCTCTTCATCTCGCTTGGCTTGAGTCTCCTCTTCCAGTAATTTTTCAAGTCTGGCACGAACATTTTCCAACTCTTGGAGCTTCCGTTCTTCTTCATGATGTATAGCCTCGAGGGCACGGGCCTGGCTTTCAGCTGCTACTCGAGCCTATGAAATAAGTTGCATGGAAATAGCAATAACATTCTTATGCAAAGCAAAACCAAAACAATCAATTCAAGCCAAATAACTCAAGAACATATTTACCATTTTTTCAGCCTGCAACTGAGCACGGGTCTGTTCCATATCTAACAGATGGCTGCTACGACGGCGGATTTCTTCGCTGCGACGGTCTTTTTCTGCTACATCACGCTGCTGTCGGCGACGATGGGCCTGCAGACGCTGGTATCCAGTACCTGAGCTATGAGCAATTGCAGTCTGCAATGCAGATAGCCACTGCAAGCGGCTGCAATGGTCTAGCACGGCTAACTCAAAGTTACGTTCTCCAGTATACAGCATAAACCTCTGTACCTGTAAATTCAATAAATGAGATTTTACAAGGTGCTATCAGAAAGTTCCCCAACTGTTACTGTTGTAACTGCCTTAGTGAAAGAAGATGAGAGGGGAGGCCAAGGTCACACTTCCACAAGCCTATTGCATCAGTCTGCCACATGACACCACACTGTGAACATGCATTGTTTTTACATGAGTGCTTTTCTGGCTTGTTTCATTTTGTCTGTGATGGATGACAAAATTCAACAATGTGTCCCCGTCAAAGTTTGCATGAAGCTCAGCAGATCCACTACCAAAACCCTTGAAATGCTTCATGAGGCTTTTGGAGAACATTCTTTATGCCAGACAGCTGTTTTTGAATATCATTCACATTTCAAGGTGACCAAGCACCAGCAAAACGACAGAAAATGTTGAAAAATTTTGATAACTCATCCATGAAGACCACTGCTGAACAATACAGTCACCGCTGGGATCAGTTATGGAGTTTGCCTGGAGATCTTAACAGAAAATTTGAACATGCGCCACACGGTCGCAAAGTTTGTTCCCCCGACTCTTGACAAATGATGAAAAGCAGCAGTGCAAAAAAGTGTGTCTTGAGCTATGAGAGAAGGCTAACGAGGACCCAACTTTTAGCTCCAGGATCACAATGGGTGATGTAAGTTGGATTGACGGTTATGATCCAGAAACAAACCAACAATCGTCACAGTGGAAAAACCCACAATCATCAAGAGCAAAAAAGGCTGCAGCAGGTCTGGAGTTCAACAAAGAGCATAGTCATTGATTTTTTGATGTTAAGGTGATTTTTCACCCTGAATTTGTTCCTCCTAACACTAAGGTCAACTCTGACTTTTACTGTGAGGTTTGAGATGCCTGGGAGAAAATGTGTGACATAAAAGACTTGAACTTCGGCGCAACCACAACTGGGTCCTCCATCATGATGATGTGCCTGCAAACATGTCCCTGAAAACCACAGAGTTTGTAACTAACAACAACATGGTTAGCATTCCCATCCTCCCTACTCACCAGACTTAGCCCCCTTTCGCTTTGTTTCCCAAACTGAAAATGAACCTGAAGGGATGTTCTGAAACTGTCTTGATATCCAAAGGAAATTGCAAGAGGTACTCGACAGCATTAAGAAAAATGACTTCCACGGTTCTTTTAAGCATGGAAAAAATGATGGGATTGCTGTTTACATTCCAAAGGAGAATATTATGAAGGAGATGGCAGCCAAAATTGAGTAAGTTAAGCCAGCATTTCTTTTTTAATAGTCTTGGAACTTCCTGATAGTTTACAACTGTTGGCAAATAAATTGTAGAATTGTTCTGTTTTACAGCACTTTGTAACAATCCTGTTTCTAATTTTGGATGATCACTCCACATTGTGGTTGGCTGGTAAAAGATTTCAAGAAAGAAACAGCCAGATCCTCCAAAACATCACCAAATCATTCTTCCAGAATGAAAAGTCATTACTGAAGAACAAGAACAAGATTAACATAATTACATTTTGCGTGAAAGTAATGAGTGGTAAACAAGATTAACATAATTACATTTTGTGCAAAAGTAATTAGTGGTAAAGAACAGGTGTCCAAGTCTGATTGACTTTTAATTATTTAACAATACTCTTTTACGTGTGCTGTAGTACAGATATCTGTATGAACAGAAAGATGTACAGCACGGGTTCTTAAACTCTCAATTAGGTCAAAGATACCACTCAGCAAAACATATTACTGAAGTGGCTGACAACCCTATGCTCAAATGTGCATACTTCATTACATTTAAACACATAAGACAGATCTTATACACAAATGTAGTCCAAAGCAGGAAACACTTTACTATCATACCGACCTTATCCCGTCCACTGCTAGGGCAGGCATCCACATGACAATGTGCATTAAGCGTAATGGTTCCACACTGTTCCCGCTCATCCTGTGCTTTGTAATAGCTAAGTTCTGTGGGTTGCAGGACAAACCAGTACTCACGTAGAGTGGGAAATAAATAACCTCGCTTCAAAAGAGGACCTTTTTTGATTACATCATACAGATACGTGTTGTACATGTCTGTAACTGCCTCATCAATACAATCTTGCTCCACAGTGAAACTGTCCAGATCTCCACCTACGCATTTTGCTTCAAGAATAGCGAGAAACGTAGAGAAACGGAATGCCGTTGTCACACCAACTAATGATACAACTCCTGATAATGATGCATCATTTTCGGACATTCCCAATGCAGAAGCCAATTGGCAAGCTACGGCACGAGCTTCCGAAACATGGAGAAGAACCTGAAACAAGAATTTACAGCAAGAAAAGGATAACATTCTTGTGGCTTCATAGATGGAATCCATATAGTCACAAATTATATTATATTTGGATAAAAAGAGCTCAGAACCTTCTACTATCCTTACTTCAAAGAATCGTGTATTTAATTAGAATCTCTACATTCATTGAACTGCACAGAATGTAAAATGATTACATAACAAAAAGTTCAAGTCTGTTTGTCCATATACCTATATGCTTCATCTGTGAAGTTACTCAAGAGATTTGAACAAAATTTGATACTGAAAATGCTGCATTAAAATTTTCAAAACATACTTCAGTGACAGAATCAGTGAACTAAAAATACAGATTTTATTGTTAGTGCCTGAAGGGCATAAAGACCATAGAAAACATATATAAATATATCAGTGCACAGTACATAATGTACAATTACCTGTCACTGACATAACGGGTTGCCATCACAAGTTACAACATTTTATTCCCTAAGAAAAAAAAATTGTTGTAATAATTGATAACATTCACAGTTGACACCACTAACATCTTCACAGGGCGGTATATCTTCTCAGACAGAGAGCATAACGAGGAACAAAATGAGATCACAAAATCATATTGTTTATTATATGGAACAAGAATTGTAACAGTCAAAAATATTGGCACCCTAACTGAAACTTCGCCCAAACATTTCATCTACATGTAAACTACAGCTTTAATATCATTTTTACCTGAAAACAGTCATGGAAGTCAGTACTATCATCTGGTACTAATTCGGCAAGAAGACAAAAGATGCGGAATAACTTATATACACAATTATCTTGGAATACAGGGCGTTCTCTTTGATCCAAGTAACGTTTCTGACACACCAGCCAGCAAACTTCATCTATCTTTTCTTCCAAATCTCTCAATGCACTCAGAGACAAGGCAGAGTCAGGAAGGGAAGTGAACACCTGAAAAAAAGTTGCACAGCAAGTTAATCAACTATCAGCATTATTTACAAGTGCTGATTTCCATCCTCGGTTCACCATTTAATTCATCTCTGTGTAACATGATCAGCTCTGAGTGGTGAACATCCTTCTTCACCATGGATAGTATAATAAACCATATGAGCACACAATTCTAGGGAAAATTTGTAAACTAGAAAACAAAAGAAACCTCATATGCAGCAGTGAAAGGAGCCAAATGAGAGTTATGAATCTGCAAAGGTAAATGAGTCATTCCATTCCAAATCAACAAATGGTGGTGGCTGGATTTTTTATTTTGATGAAAAATTGGGCTGTTTATAGGCCATTGTGACCTAAGTAAAATTGTAAAATTCTGTGTCCACACTTTGAAGTGTGGGCACATATCATTCTTCACTCGGTAGTGGTCTCAATATATTAAAAAAATTGTAACCCCAAAACTAATATGTGGAATTCTGTGAAACTCAAGTCATATAAAATATATACAACAAACTATCTAATGGTATAGTAAAGTTTGTTGCATCCTACATTTTTCAAAGTGCAAAATAATAAAACTGTAAACTTGCATTAATAACATACAACTTCCATTTATGTAAAACAGCTTCAGTGAAGAACAATTCAATGGAAATTTAATGAGGTAAGAGTCACTGTTTTCCTACCATTTGGTGTAAAGTTCAACTTGTTTTTTTCAATCTATGTCTGAGCTCTGCACATTTCAAAGGAAAGAAATTTCTGTATCACAAATATCATGGAATATGAGGTGGTAGAGAGAGAAAGCGAAATTCATTCTCCGTGGCTGGTTATATTTGCTGTGCTTTCCTTTATACCTATACTAGCAGCACACGGTTCAAGGTTCAACATTATAATGATGATATGTTAGGAATGATGAACAGGAATATCAGTTTAACACCTGAACAGTACTTAACTGTATTATGAAGTGTGTTAAACATTATAGCGGCACTAATCTAACTGCCATGTTCCTTATACACAACTCTAAAAATGTATACCCATTCAACTGTTTATTAAAAATCACTACATGTTACAATGTTGCAATTCGAAAACACTTGTAAGTACTGTATCATCTGATGAAGATAAGGTGGATGATCGAAACATGCAGTGATTTTTAATATATAGTTGAATGGGTATTCATTTTTAGAGTTGCATAGACGGAACACGGAAATTAGATTAGTTTGATCACACAACAGGATGCACTCTATAAAGATTATGGCAGCACTATGTTTTGGACAATTCTTCTGTTCCTTATTTATAATGAATAATTATAAATATCATAAGTCAAGAACCACAATGGCGCCCTGTTCAACAGATGAATTAACGTAAAATGACTGCACTAATTATACTAGCCATCAGATGAAGAGAGATTAAGAAACCCAGTTCACTTGAAAACAGTATGTACATCTGCATCACCAGAAAAATACTGTAGGACATATACTCATTTGTTTGGAGGAAAACATTGCAATCTTTACCAGAGACCCAAGGCAGCTGTGAAGATAATGCATAATACATCATGTATTTTTTTTTATTGGCACTACAGCCCCAGTGGGCCTAGGCCTACCTCCATGAACTTCTCCGTTCACATACATCATAATATATCATTAAAATTTGCATACCAGGTACAACATTCTTCACCTACATCAGAACAGTCATTTTATTTAAAATGTTACATAAAAATTAAAACACAATAGCATTGGATCAGGTGATCCTCAAAATGATCTTGCATGCATACCTGAAGCACTGTCCACCACAGAACTGAGAAAGGCTATTCACGTTTTATTCTCTGAAGAGAGTGTTTCAACTATTAAAGAGAAACAAATGAGTAATGAATAAAAAACTGCTTTTGTTAAGTGGAAATTAAATTAGGTATCTTCTGCTGTAAAGGACAAACTTAAAGAAAAAGACTGTCACACTGGATCTAAGAAATTGTGGAGGATATAAAAAATGTAAATTGATCTGCCTTCGTGGATAAAATCACTGAATTCTCCAAAATGTTACACTGAAACTTCAGTCAGCTCTGAGAGCAGAAAAGTGAAGTCAATTTCACCGATACACCACAGATGGTCACTGCATAGATTTGTATGTTTCTCAATTCATTTTGACAAAAGGAAGAGCTCTGCAGCAATGTTGTAGCATTCTTCTGGAAGTTAAAAAATGAAAGGTCAGCTTTTGTCAGATGCATTATACAATCACCCAGTTTTATGATAACGATGAGTACAGTTGTCCGTGTCTTGGCAAAAAGGACTTTGTGCCTGTAAAACTGGAATTTCAAGAAACCACACACTCAGAACACATGAAAAGGAGATTAATGTTGTAAAATCTTCAGCAACTGTATGTGGAATTTTGTGAGAACAACAGGCTGTTTCAATTTAACTTTCCAAATCTGCTGCGTTGCTTCCAAAGAAAATGCCTTCTTGCAGGAGGTGCAAGAGGGAACCATATAGCGTGTCTGTGTAATTCATCAGAATATAACACTCGTGGTGCAATGGACACATCTCACACCTGATCTGAGCACAAAAACCCTTCTTGAAAAAATGCTCAACAGAACGTACATGGTTTAACACAGCGTACAAGCTGCCCTGAATCTGATACAAGTTACTCTTTACAATAAACAATTTTGGATTTGGAGATGGAATCATGTATAGACAGTGAGTGATGACAGCCCACTCAACATTAATGACTGTTGTTGTTCCATGTGAATACTTTGGTGATGATTTAACTGTTCTTATAGCTTTGTAGCTCAACACAAGCCCCAAGTCCTTCTAACCCAGAGCAAAGAAGGTTTAAATGAACATGAATATGGTGAGTTTTGCAGAAAATTACTCTCTCATGGTTCAGGATGCACTGCAAGTGCATCATTTCATCCTACTGATGCATATATATATATATATGTGCATCAATCTGGATCTCCAACTAAACCAAGACCTATTTCCTTGTGTATTGATAACGACCAAATAGAACATGTAACAAGAACATTTTACGCTTTTCAAAAGGTTGTGATTTAGTATAATTTAAAAAAATTCTACCCATTTAGAACAACTTTGGAAATGCTGCAGAGTGACACTTCTTTGCCACTGGTCATGAAAAAGTCTCGTGATACTGTAGGTGCCACAACAAAATAGCAGGTAGACACAGCAAGTCTTCAAGGTCCTTATGATTAACATAAACTGGCACACTAAGGTTTTGCATAAGAAAACATTCATGGAATAAAATATTTTGTTTATATCAGGTAGACATGACAGAAACTCAAACAGAGCTAAAATAATGTTTCAACAACTGTATGCAGATTCCAGACATCAGGGAGAAGAAATGTGCCATATCAATAAGGCTGAAACATGATGTGAGTTTTTCTAGTTCCTGATTCAAGCGAATTCCTTTATGCCTGTTTCTTATGGCAGTATTCAGCACCTACTCACATCACAGTAATGCTGCCTATACATACGGTAGGAAGTGATGGATCACTGTCATGATGGGATAAAAATGATGGCAATATGGGCTGCCTTGTCAAATTCACACATCCTGAGGATCCACCACCATTCTTCAACAGGACACAGAAGTGACATTTGTTGGGATGACACAGAAAGCATGCTGAAAGTGATACAACCACTGACAATAGGGCCAGAAGCTACAGTAGAGCAGAACTGAACTGTTCTACGAAAAATGAAGAAATATGCATTCAGTGGTTAGCGCACTCACATGCATGACATGGAAACACAATGTCAGCCAACGCCATGCTTACAAGTTTTATGCTGCCATAACCTGAAGAATGACCAAATGTGCACCATTGTGCTCAAACAATCATACCTCAGCCAGGGAGTGAAAAGGCGTGTTGAAATTTATACTATATGTAGGGGAAACAGTGATTGCTGTATCCTCAAATTTTCAATAGGTTGTCCTCTACCTAAAAAAAGTTATGTAACTCAAAACGTTACAATTTCTTCATGAGTAATTTGACCACATATTCTTTTTTACATTTTGAAAAACTCATGTTATAATAAAGTTGTGTATGTCATTTGGTAGCTTCTTATGTGAATTGTGTACAATTTCACTTTCATACAGAAATGGGAGATACAATGTATCGTTTAATGCTTCCATAATTGACGTGAAAACAGCCAGTATCATACAGACTTTGACATTCTCGGTCATCATAATCTCCAAGTAAGTTAAAGGTAAATTTGTTCCTGTGCTTAATTAATTAAGCACCACATCATGAAGATGTATGGATGAGTAGAAGTATAGCTCCACCATTCTTGACCTCATCATTAAACAAAGGAGACTAGTCACCTTCATACCCCAGCTGCTTCTGGGTTGTAAGACAAAATATTTTGTACTTTTGCTTGTCATACCAACCTATGGCTCTACTAAGCTTCATTCAATTAGAAAAATTCAGTTACCACATACTGTTGGCAAAATTTGTTGATTTGGCACGAAATACCTTTAGGTAAAGTTATCCTTGTGCTTAATTAATTAAGCACCATCACATGAAGATGTATGGAGGAGTGCAGATATGACTACACATTTTTAATTTTGGCACTAGCTGGAGGCTTTATGGTCAATTTTTCTCAGCTCAGTTGTAATGGAAATGGACAAAGATGTAAGAACAAAATAGAAGAGGAAAATTGTACCAATTTTTGCTCTCATCAACTATAATAACATATCACACGGTTGGAAAGGGTGTATACCACAATGTAAAGGTAAAGCTATCCCTGTAACAGACCGTGAAGGCCCATAGGGTTGTGAGACCTCAAGGCTCCCAAATTTTTCTAGACAGTTGGCTCACAGGTGGCGGTAAGGTTGTGAGTCTTATGCGCCGTCCGCCCTTTACCCCCAGAAACATTCCTGGTAATCATTTCTGTTAAGAGTCTGTGTCGACACCAGGGCTGTAGTGGGGCTGGAAGAATGAAGTAAATGGAGAATATCCACCTCATCAGTACTCAAACCCTCGACCTTCCTGCTTGTAGCATTGTGCCCCAACCATGCTACCACATGCCGCAGTATTGCACAAAATTCCAAAAATTGTTCTTTCCAACTTATTAATATTTTTGACCTGTTCATGAAATTTGATTAAAGTTTTACAATGTACATGAAAAGTTTATCTATAGCCTTAAGTAAAGCAGACATTACTATGGGTCAATATGAAGGTAAAAAAAAAAGCTATCCTCTAACAGGCCATGGAGACCCATAGGGTTGTGAGACATCAAGGCTCCCACATTTTCTAGAGAGTCGGCTTATGGATGGGAGTGAGATTGTCAGAGACAGACAGATGTGATCTCCACATATTCTTTTTTGTTTTCTGAAGAATGCCTAGGTGATATATGGAACACCACTGAACTAACACAACCAGTTTGACTAAACTCATGATGCTTTCAGATATCAGAATTAGTTTATTATTAATCTAAACGGTTCTTCCAACAGACAAATTGCATGACTATCAAATTATCTGCCTCCAGTCACTTTGTAACATCTTTATCAAGCATTTTGAAAAACTGGGTCATGACATGGCGCAATACAAAATAATGATGTGGTTCAAGTACATAAATGACAAATTTGTGGTCTGACCAAATGGTCCAGAGAGGTTATATGATTTCATCAGTCACATCAAGTTTAAGATGATACAGTTTGCCATGGAAATAAATCAGGCAGTACAGTTCCTCTTCTGGATGTACTTGCCATCATAAATGTGCTGGCACTGATAACCTAAATATATAGAGTCTGCCAATATTAGCCCTGCCTTTTTTTTTATTGCTAGTGGGGTGGGACTAAGTCCCTTGTACTGTGGCCACTTCTGGCCTATTGTACCAGCTCCAGATGATAGCTGAGGGTATTTGTCGAGCAATTCGTGGAATGAAGACTGGCAGGGGAAACTGAAGTACTCAGAGAAAACCTGTCCCAGCGCCACTTTGTCCACAGAGGTCACTAATGATAGGCTGATATTTGCCAATTTGAGTTTCCTTCTGCATCACTATTTTTAGATGACATGCTGAATTTGGTTTGACAGACTTATTTTTCATTCCCTGCTTTGTCTTACTTTTAGGTCTTCATATCTCCACAAGTTGTGGAGTAAATGTTATTATGTCCCTTTGATGGAACCTGATCATAGGTATTTATATAAATATAGTTGGGTGACTTACATTGTCTGATACATCACACAGACCTGAGGAGCCACATTCCCTCCTAATTGCATTAGCATGAAAACATATAAAACAGAGTGTCCTGTCTGAAATGCTACATAAAAGACAAAGATGAAGTATTAGGACACTGCAAACAAAAACAAAACTCCGTGGATTTAGTCCGCAAGTGAACTATACCGACCGAGCCACCACCACTTGCCGGAGAACTTAGTGCCAACTTTAGCGTGGTCGGCGCAACAGATCCCTACGCCCCTTAATTTCGGTTTTCTACACCGAAGCCGCTACTTTTCCATTCAAGTAGCTCCTCAATTATCCTCACGAGGCTGAGTGGACGCCGTTCCAGACCCACTACTTCACAGATAATCTGGTAGCGCCGGGAATCGAACCCGGGACCTCTGCATCCGTAGTCATGAACTCTCACCACTAGACCACACAAAAGCGGTATTAGTACACTGTACATTAAATAAAATCACAGCAAGCACATTGGTGTAATTCCATAATTTTATTGTTAGGTATTTTAGACAAACATATAAAAATTATATACTCATGAAAGTTATATTTTAATAATAACAACAATGCCCTTATGTACAATACCAGTACCTCTTTTTGAAGGTAATATTTGTAATGCTCGAAGTTTAGGCTTGATGTACTGCGAAAATGTTCCAACCCCTTTTCAACTCCATAAACATCTAACAGAGTGCCGATATTAGCAGTCAAGACCTGCAAAATAAAACGAAGGCAAATTATCCTACAAGCCACACCTGTTTTCGGTGTATAAGTTTCGAAATATGTATAAAAATCACACAAATGCTAAAGATTCATACATGTACATCACCTTAAGCTTAGATTTCATAACAAGTCCATTTCTATCTGTCGTCAGAGAATTAAAGGCATGCCATATACTATTCGTTACGTTCCGAAGAAGTACAGACATATTTAACACTCCCAAACACAAACATATGACCATATGACCATGACGACCATGACTAACACCTTGTACGCGAGTAGCTTAGCGCTATTCATACGTTCAGCGTTGCAAACGGAAGGTCGATTCACACCACAAACGAAATCACACCAGCGAGACGACATGGAACGTCCACCTATCGGTGAGATAACAGCATATTACCCCCATTTCGCGGATTCTAATTCATTCGTGATATCTGGAGTTCTCATGGCTGCGATTATGAAGATTTCTGTCTTTTGGCATGTGACGACCTGCAGTCTGAGAAATAGTTACCAACGCTCTGGAGGAAAAGTTGCCTCAATCTCCAAGTGCCTGCCTGTTGAGTCTACCGCCGAAATGCAGAGAGTAGGTTTCTCCGAAACGCTGGAAACTGTCTACCAAGCTACAAGGCGTCACATCCCCTAGTTGCTTTGTTCACATATTCTGTCACCTACGTGATACTGACATGTAAAGACAATCTAGAAAAGAAAATATTACATATCTGAGAGCTCTGAAAGGTCTGGAGGGTCTAAGCAGGTCCGTGTCGGCTTAGTGAGAACAAGCAAGCAGACGGCAGCTCTTGCTCAAATGAAACGGACGTAGACGAACGTACAGAATGCGCCAGCAGGCGCCAGTAAATCTGTGATTTATCGCGGCATGGGCGAGGGCTGATCGTACTAGAGAAAATGACTGATTCTATAAGTATATGGAACGTCCTTGGCATCATTCCGAAGACACATATTACTATTTTTCAGTCCCTACAAATTTCTTAATTATAAACGCGTTTCTTCTTTGTAGGAGATCTCTCTGGAAATGGTGGCAGTTGAGTGTAGTTACAATAGGAACACTTCATCGGCAAAAAGTAATAAAGGAAAATGCCTGTAGTAGCAGTGTATGGTAAAGCTTTACCAGGTACTGAGACCAGTAAGCTGAGACCTACTCTCTACAACCAGCTTCCCAAACGATATGCCTGAAGCACTCCCCTGTAACTATTCCCCCTGCATGGCCTACGAGGATAGTTATAAAACGCCCATCAGCATTGTTTGTTGCCCCATTCTACAAACCCACTCTTGGAATAACTTTCACAGTGTCGTACTAGTTTTATGTAAAAGGAATCACAACAAAACGGATTGAGATCTGTTGCCCCACAATAAACACAAGTAATAGTTCAGAACGTGTTCTATGGACTGGTTTTGTACAACTTCAACAGAGCGATATCTTTTACATATAACATTTTTGTAAACTTGAGAGTTTTATCATTGCCATTACCCAATTTCAGGTCACCATAGCAGCGAACTGTCTAATATTAACGTATTGTATAAACGTAAATTTGTAACAGGTCACGCACGAGCAAGCAGTGATTTCTGTTGGTGTATTGATAATTTTTATATGATATGAGAAGTACTATGTAAAGGAGACAGTTTACGATCGACTATTTGTGTTTGTTATTAATGGTAGATGGTGTTAAACATGGAGTTCGACGTATCGTTCTTTAACATTTAGGACTAGAAAGGAAATGAAAGGGAAGTATTAGTTAATAGTAAGAAATATTGTACAACAAATGACGAGAAATCCCGGCGAATTCTTAGCGGGTGTTACACTAATTACCCTAATTTTCAAATACGTCGAAAATATCTTTCCTCCGGAACCAGCCCTTGGCTAAAATAGCGTGTATACTTAAGGAAGATCTTGTATTCAAATTTGTTCAAAATAAAACTATTCAGAGGTTTTTTTCTCGCATAGTATGACGGAAAGTCGTGGTCAGTATCGTCAGTAAGTTACCAATGGCATTTGGTCGAATGAATCTCTGCAGCTACGAATTCTAATTGCTGGGCTACGCACTTACTGAAACGACCAATTCCAATACCGTTGCATGGTCGCTAACGTCGCAAAGGGGGGAGACCCTGGCAACCGGTAGAAGGAAAAGCGAAACAAGCACAAGGGCTGTTTTTTTTAATTGCTAGTGGGGTGGGACTAAGTCCCTTGTACTACGACCACTTCTGGCCTATTGTACCAGCCCCAGATGATAGGTGAGGGTGATTGTGGAGCAATTGGTGGAATGAAGATTGGCAGGAGAAACTGAAGTACTCAGAGAAAACCTGCCCCAGCGCCACTTTGTCCACCACAAATCCCACTTGACCAGACCCGGGATCGAACCCGGGCCAACGCGGTGGGAAGCCAGCGACCCCAGAGACTAACCGCTTGAGCTATGGCGCGGCCATAGCACAAGGGCTGTATGTGTTGATTTCTACTATCATTTTTGAGCACCTTTCACACTGATCGCTAATCTGTACCAATCACAATACACCTATCATATTTATCTGAACCAATCAAAATCCCCCAAGAAACAGGTGTCGTGCATGTGTTTCGTTCGGATGTTGTGGTGCTTGGATATAATTACAAAAAATTTCAAGCTACTGCTTATTCTCTGCCTGATGGTGGGTTTTTATTTTGATTGGATTCATTCAAATGTGCTCGGGTGATCGGTCCTGTTCTTGGTTCAAATAAGCGACGTAGGCGACTACGCGATACATCCCTGACACTAGAATTGCTAATGTGTGCTTCCTTGTATAACTCCTGTATTTCCACGTTTAGGTGCCACTAAGTGTAATCTTCAGTAATCCGTGCTTGTCGCAGCATTGCCCATAACATTCAGTAGCGTTATCTTTATTCCGCTACATTCCGTACTTCCGTATTTCCGTATACTGTGACGACCGTGACGACTGTGAACCTGTGACTGTCATTTGTCAATTGCGGTCAGTAGGGCCGGTAGTGAACGTAGTGTAGTGAAGGTTTTGAACGTTTTGAAGGGTTAGTACTCGTAGGGCCTGTAGGACTCCTAGTATTCAAGGTACCTAAGTTTGATATGTTGGTGATGGATGTTACATAAAGTTTATAGTTTTATATTTGTCGTACCTTGGCTGCGAAAGTTTCCAATCTTGTTTCAAGCTTTTGTAGTGGATTTTAAGGTCCCCGAATTTTGAAGGAGAAGCGAGTTGTTTCGACCAATTTGATTTCAATTCGAGGAGGTCAGGTGGTATCTGATTGGCTTTGTAAGTTTCAATAAATATATAGTCTAATATATTTGTGTTTCTTCTGTTCTCATCCTGCCATCTCTTTGTGTAGGTTATTATTGTGACAGTCGCCAAGTCATTCGGAAAACAATACAATATCATACTTCTTCTGGCTTATTTTGGACTTCATCCATCATCTGGTATGTAAAAGACAAAAGACCACGACGTTTCGGAGACTGGATCTATCTCCGTCTTCAGGTGGGTAGGGAAGGATAAAACCTACTCAGTTGGCCCCGTTAGAAAGAGCTAGTCTCATCACTGGACTAGGACTAGCTCTTTCTAACGGGCCCAACTGAGTAGGTTTTATCCTTCCCTACCCACCTGAAGACGGAGATAGATCCAGTCTCCTAAACGTCGTGGTCTTTTGTCTTTTACATACCAGACAGTGGATGAAGTCCAAAATAAGCCAGAAGAAGTACAGTATACACCATCGTCAGAATCCTTTCAAGTCTAATACAATATCACTATAAAATTTTGGTGTCTACAGGAAGGCCAGGAAAGAATTTGGAGAGTTCTCCCTTCAGGGATTTAACGCCTTATAGTCCGTTGAAAACCAATGGACGTTTCGGAGAAACATGCCGCCTCTATCTTAAGGATTGAAGAATAATCCAAGCAAGAAACCAGCATGTGAAGGCAACAGCAAAAGCGGCTCTACTTGCTGTCTGCTTCATGCTGATTTCTTTCTTGGCTTAAAATTGGAGTGGCCCTGCTTGCTACCTGCTTCATGCTGGCTTCTTACTTAGGTTATACTTTGTCCCAGAAGATGGATGTGACATTTTCCAAAACATCAGTTCATTTTCAACAGGTTATGTGGTATTATATACCTGAAGACAGAACTGTTCATAGTCACCACTGCGAGAACATAAAATCCTACATGTAAGAACCCTCATAAGTGATGTGTTCATATACAATAAACAGTACAGTACAGGAAATATGTTTCTCAAACAGGGGATGTAAGGTCAGTCCATGTTAGATTTCATCTATTTACATAATGTGCCACTGACCACATGTCTGATCTAGATGTTGGAAGTATTTCAGTACACACCTCCAGACAGAAGCTGTACTAGACAACAGCCATAGCTGAAAGCATGTTCAGTTTCATTGTGGTGCACTGGGGGAACTTGTGCAAACTAAAGTACATCAGGCTGTGACCACATTTGTTCATCTGTACATCCATGTTTTGAAATCTGTTGCTCTTTCTGAATGTAGCATTGTCTTCATGTCCTAACTGAGGTAGGACTGTTTCATAGTGGAAGAGATTCAAAGGCAGCTTTGAAGGTTTTCTTACTGTTGTCATCCATTTTGCCATTTTTTTGTGTGATCTGTACCATTTCTTTTAATCATCTCTTTTGTCTTCCATATTGGTTCCCTTTGCTGAACATGTACCACATTCATTATAACATTTTTGTACTTGAAATATTGCATCTCTAAATATCGCGAAAGTTATTCCTATGATTATATATTTCTTGGATATTAGGTCCAGTGCATTCACAAATCTTCTGTCACCATGGTGCTGTCCCACAATTCTGGCACAACTTTCATCTTATGTGTCTCCATGGTAAACTAATGAAAAATGAGTGATCTCTTATGGCTGCAAATCTAGATGCAGAACCTAGACCATAGTCAGGTACACCCACATGGTGCTCAACTGAGGCCCAAATGGCGGACACCTCAAAGATCATGTAACTGTTAGTCTGTACCACTGGTATGTTACTGCTGCCAGAAACTTAAATGAAATTAATGAAAAATCCCCTGAAACAGTGTAGACCTATGTATATGTGAGGGGCTGTGTGTGATTATTCCTACGATCGGAGTCTAAGATTGCAGCTTGACAGTGGTGTCAGACTTAAATGAATTTCCTAATTATCAGTGATGTCTGTAAGAGTAACGCCTTAGACATAATTCTTGACACTGAATTTTCTAAAGCATGTGGAGATAGTAATAGGTTTTGTATTGACTTCTGAGGATAATCTAAATGTTTGATGAAAAAATTGTTAAATTAACACGTATGCTTATGAAGCTTTATGTTAAACACTGCATTTCTCTGATTAAAATCGAAATGATCTTCATTCCCATTGGAGAGCCACATTAAATATCCTGTGGCACTGGAGGAATGATCAAGTCAAGGAGGATGAGGTGGGCAGGGCATGTAGCATGAATGGGGGGAAAAGAGGAATGCATGTATAGTATAGTATAGTATTTATTGCATTCAAGCAAATCCAATTACAGGCCAACACCACTGGACACAGAACAAGTCAAATATCTTCAACAAATGCTCCAACAGTGGAACTAGTCAACATAAAATATACATCAACCTAAAATATACATAACACTATACCATGTTTAATTGTAAATAAAATAAGTTAAAATTGTAATAAAAACACATTACATAATAAATTCATTCAACTTAGTAGCTTATATATCTCAAACCATAAAAGATCACAACATCCATCAACTATAATGAGGTATGTTTGTTACATGGCATACCAGTCAAGTTGGAGATTATATCTTACATGTTCAATACCAAATAAAACCAGTCAAGGTATAAGCTTGCTATATACAATGCAGGTATCAGTGCAATATCCTTGAATGTACAACTGCACATCCAAACAATGCATGCAATATTGAATGAACATAGTAAATTACTACTCATTTATACAACCAAAATATTCATCCAAAGTATAAAAGGATTTTGAATGTAAAAAGGCGTTTAAGGCCACTCTAAATACCTTATTATCATGTACTACTTCCTTTATTTTTAATGGGAGACAATTAAAAAGTTTAATTCCATAGCAATAAGGACCCTTCTGATGAACTGTTAAATTTGTCTGAGGGCAATATAAATCTAAACCGCGCCTTGTATTGAGACCATGAATCTGTGTTGATGTATGGAATAGACCCTTATTATTTACAACAAATATCAATAAAGAAAATATATATTGGGACTGGAGTGGCAAAATCCCCCAATCCCTAAATGCTTGTCTACAGGAATCCCTTGCTCTTAGCCCACTCATAATTCTAATTATTCTTTTTTGAATTCTAAAAATTTGTACACTAAACGAGGTATTGCCCCAGAAGATAATTCCATAGGTTAAAAGTGAATGAAAATAACAATAGTAAATCATTTTTAATGTTTCGGTAGGCATGATGGGTTTAATAACCCTCATTGAATAACACGCCTTACACAACTTAGGTATGAGTTGGGATATATGGGCCTTCCAAGTACACGTGCTTTCAACAATTATACCCAAGAACTTCACCTCGGTACTGTTTGGGATCACATTATTGCAATAATTAACCATAACTCCGGTATTAGGACAAGACTTAGCCGCAAATTGTACATGTTTAGTTTTGCTGAAGTTTAGGGTTAGCAGGTTTGACTTGAACCACTCATTAAGGCAGTCAAAAGAGATATTCACATCCCTATTATATTGTAAGTTATTATTGCTACTAATCACCAAACTAGTGTCATCTGCGAATAAGACTGGTTTAACTGTGCTATTAAAAATTGTAGAAAGATCATTTATATAGAAAAGAAATAGAAGCGGACCAAGTATGGACCCTTGAGGGACTCCATGCCTGACAATATCCCAATCTGATCTAATAGTGTTGCTCATTTCAGTATCTGTTATTAGTACTCTCTGATGTCGATCTGATAAGTATGATGCAATTAAATCATAAAATCTACCTTATATCCCATAATATTGTAGTTTACTCAACAATATTTCGTGATTCACACTATCAAACGCCTTCTTCAAGTCACAAAAAACTCCACCTACAACTTTTTGTTTATTTAATGCTTCTAGTATTTCATTGAGTAACACGTAAGAGGCTTTAGCAGTTGAGGATTGACGTCTAAATCCAAATTGCTCATTGACTCTTATATTTTGATCATGGATATGCTGATTTAATCTAGACAAAACTATCTTCTCAAATATTTTTGAGAAGGAGGTTAAGAGGGAGATGGGCCTATAATTAGGTGGATCATTCTCACAACCGCCTTTGTAACAAGGCTTAATTTCAGCATATTTTAGCCTATCCGGAAATACGCCAGCAGACAGCATTTTATTACTAATATATGTTAAAGGAGATATTGGTATTGTAAGATATTGGTGAGAAATCCATTAGGAAAGAGACCACTGGGAAGACCTAGGGGTAGGTGGTGGGCAATATTAAAATGGATCTTAGAGAGATAGGATGGGATGGTATGGATTGGATTGGTCTGGTTCAGGATATGGACCAGTGGAGGCCTCTTGTGAACATGGCAATGAACCTTTGGCTTCCCTAAAATGTTGGGAAATTCTTGAGTAGCTGCATATTTGGCAGGGCTCAGCACCAGGAAGTGATAATGAAGGATTTAAAAAAACATGTTTCTAATATTTAATTGCGTGCAGGCGTGAATAGATGTGCTGCAGGAGAAGAGCCTGCCATGAAAATAAATGAGAAGAACCTTGCTGCGTTTGCCTCTTCGGCAACACCAGTGGACAGAGAAGGCTGGCTTGTAAAGCGGAGTGAAGTAAACAAAGGATATCAGAAAAGGTGGTTTGTGTTGAAGGGCAATCTTCTGTTTTACTTTGAGAAACGTGGAGATAAGGAGCCCGTGGGTGTGATAGTGCTAGAAGGTTGTACCATTGGTAGGTATATTAACTGTACTTTTGTAACCTTATCTTCTTCACATCCCTTCAGTCTGTTTTACTGTCTGATGGAATTTCTTTATTAGCAAATGTACGGAAGTGGTGATGCATAGATTTTCTTTCTTGGTGACTGTAAGTAAGTGATACAGTAATCTCCCAGTTATTTGGTACCTGTGCATCCTGAATACTTGCACAGTTGACAAAATTTGAAATGAAAACAGACTCAAATTTACCATCTTTTGAAGTCATTAAAAAAATTATAATGCACACATTTCACCCATCACACAGTAGTTCTTCCAGTCCAGTAGCAACTTTACCCATTCTCCTTCATGCAGATGCCATTATATTAGACCAGAGCTGAATTTGTAAGTCCATTAATGCGTGTGTATACTTATATATATATATATATACACACACACACACACATAGTTGGAACATTAATAGTGGCAACACTGCTGTAGAGACACCATGCAACGGAACCAAATGTCNTTAAGACGGAGTTTGTCTCATATATATTGTGTGAGTGTAACAGGATGCTTAAATATAATATTATAATGTTGCTTATACCACACGTTAGTCACATACCTACCTTACCTCAGAGCAAATGGACTCTCTCTTCCCACATCATGTGCATGCACAGTGATGAGAAGAACAAAGCCTCGTGTTAGCTGGTGGTCTAATGTAGTGTTGTCACGATGTTTTCGAAACAGGAACAACGGAGTTGGATAAAGATTGAATGTGCCAGAGGCCGTACAGCACCACAGTGTCATCAGGGTCTTCAAGAGTCTTGCGGGGAATCTGCATTGCCTTACAGAACAGTGGCACGATGGGTAAAAGTCTTCAACGAGGGACGCCAAAATGTGGCAGACATGCATTGGGCAGGTCGTCCTAGTGTCAGTGAAGGAGAAGTGTATGTTCTTTCCGCATTACTGGAGAGTGATCGACGCCATACGATTTGTGAGCTGTCCCGAGAGACAGAATTAGCGCATATGACTGTTCTTCACATTCTGAAGGAACACCTGGGCATGAGAAAAATTGTATCATGACGGGTTCCACATGATTTGATGGAAATGCAGAAATGGCTACGAAACGATGCTGGTCGTAACCCCTTGGAATGCTATGAGCGCGAGGGGGAGGCTTTCTTACGCCGTATCGTGGAGAAAACAAAAGTAATGAAAATTTCGAGACAACCAACCCCAGTCACAATAAAGATAGACCAAAAACAAGTGGAGAATGTGAAATGTTTTAAATATTTGGGTAGCTTGTTAACAGATGATGGAAGGTGTACTTGTGAAATTAAATCCAGGATTGCCATGGCAAAAGCTGCATTTAGCAAGAAGAAGAATCTTTTTACCAGCAAATTGGACTTAAATTTGAGGAAGAAACTAGTGAAATGCTACATTTGGAGCATAGCTCTGTATGGGGCTGAAACATGGACACTTAGGGCAGTAGATCAGAAACATCTGGAAAGTTTCGAAATGTGGTGTTGGAGAAGAATGGAGAAGATCAGTTGGACCGATTATGTGAGAAATGAAGAAGTGTTAATTAGAGTCAGTGAGCAGAGGAATATCCTACATGAAATAAGAAAACG
Organism: Cryptotermes secundus; assembly: GCF_002891405.2. Lineage (NCBI taxonomy): Eukaryota > Metazoa > Arthropoda > Insecta > Blattodea > Kalotermitidae > Cryptotermes > Cryptotermes secundus. Next base: position 156,576 of record NW_019734973.1, on the reverse strand, counting down.
GAAGGCTAATTGGATTGGTCATGTTTTACGCAGAAACTGCCTTCTAAAAGAAGCTATCGAAGGAAAGATAGATGGGCGGATAGAAGTGACAAGAAGACGAGGAAGAAGACGTAAGAAGATGCTGGATGACCTTGGGGACAGAAGAGGATACTGTCATTTGAAGGAGAAAGCTCTAGATCGCATTAAGTGGAGGAATTGTTTTGAAAGAGACTGTGGACCTGTCATCTTGACAGATTACTGATGATGATGATGATCATTACGCTGGATGAGACATGGGCCAAATCACATGAGCAACAAATGAAACGCCAGTCGAACAAATGGTGCCATTACAGGTTACCACAAAAATCAAAAGTTTGTCAGAACCCCAGCAATGTGAAAGTTATGGTGATTCTTGTGTATGTCTGCGATGGTGTTATCCTACCGCATACCGTTCCCAGACAGCAGACCGTCAATGTGCAGTATTACCGTTCATTTTTGGAACACAACCTGCGACCAGCTTTGAGAAAGAAGCAGCAACACTTTCTGCAGAACCCACCCATCGTTTTGCAGGACAATGCTCGGCCGCATGCAGCGCAAGCCGTGGCTGATTTGTTCGATCGATGGGGCTGGGAAGTGCTGTACCATCCACCATACTCCCTGGACTTAAGCCCTTGTGACTTTGACTTGATTCCTAAGATGAAGGAACCACTTCGTGGCATTTGCTTGAGAGCTGTTCCAGAGAGTCTTCAGGCAGTAGACCGCTCCATTCAAACTATCAACACAACAGGTGCTGCTAAAGGTACCCTTCGACTTCCACATTTCTGCCAATGGGTTGTACACAGTGCTGGTGACTACATTGAAGGACAGTAAAACTTTGAAACATGCATCTATTTTGTATCAGTTGTAAATAAATAGTTGCCACTATTAAAGTTCCAACCCTCTTATATTAAGTGATTCCTTGTACCTTGAAACATTTAAAAAATTTGTTTGTGGTGAACAGTATAGTACCCCCACTAGCTAATTACTGATTACATGACCACAGCTTAACTGCTCCTCCTTGTAGAGCCAGAGAAACAACTGCACATTAGGATAATTTAGGGTCTTGCAATTTAACTGAGCTTGTAATAACCACTTGTGTAGTCGCAGGTCTGCATTCTCTGAAAAAAAAAAATAGCAATTCAGGAGGACAGATTGGTAATTTCTCATGCATTGTCCTGCGATCTTTTACCTTTTGCAAATATGCTTGTGTGATTTCGATATCCAGTTAACTTATGTCTAGAATTGCACCAAAATTTGAGTGCATTAACCACCATAATAAAGTGTGCTCTCATTGCAGAACTGGCTGAAGATGAAGAACAATTTGGATTCAAAATTGTATTTCATGGGACAGGTAATCGCAGTTATACCCTTGGGGCAGAGTCCCAAGAAAGCATGGAACAATGGATGAAAGCTCTTGCATGTGCAAGTTATGATTACATGAAGCTCATGGTAGCCGAACTTCAGAGACAGCTCGATGAAATGGAAGGTGAGAGGATCTGTTGTGTATATTTTTGCAGTTATTGTGTATAAAACCGTGCACTGAAATGCCTTTATAAACTACCCGTTGTTCTACGAAACATCTGTCATTGTAGACTGATCTTGTAAGGAAATATGGTGATCTCAGGAAGAGATGACAAGACTCTTTTATTATCCCTTGTTTCATCAGTCCTGATCTTTTCTGTGTCATCAGTAATTCCATCTGCATTGGTCCTTTTTCTGGGTGGTCCATGCATGAACATTATATATTTTGTTCGTACTTTCTTGTCTGTTCAGAAAGATGAAAACACATTGTTTGATTTTCTTACTCAAAACGTTTGGATTGAAAGTTTTAGAGATATTGCCCTTTCAGTTTTTTTCAGTCACTTCGCTGCTATTAGAAAAAAGGTAAAAGGTAAAGCTATCCCTGTAAGAGATCATGGAGACCCATAGTGTTGTGAGACATTGAGGCTTCCACATTTTCTAGACAGTCTGCTCACAGATGGCATTGAGGTTGTCAGCCTTATGTGCTGGCCATTCTTTACCCCCCAGGTAAATTCCTGGTGCTCATTTCTGTTAGAGGCCAAGTCTACCCCAGGGCCATAGTGTGGCTGGAAGGATTAAGTCAATTGAAAAATCCAGTGACATCATCAGAAATCAAACCCACGACCTTCCACCTTGTAGCATATTGCCTGAATCAACTACGCTACCTCATGTCCCACTTCACTGCTATTACTACAGTGAAACTACAGTAAAACTACAAAGAGTTTTGTCATTTTCTTATGTAGGCATTAATTATAACAACTCGTACCACTAAAGTAAAGCTAAAGAGGAGCAGATTTCATATATGCCAAAAGAAAAATATATTCACATATGCTAAAAAATACTGTCTCCATTCGTTTACTACATTACTAGAAGGTTGAAAAAGAAATAGTTTTTTAAAACATTTCATATATTTGCTTTCACACCTGACACCATGCTGTTATTTTTTCTGTGAAATATGTGAAGTCGTGGTAATGTGGGAAAAATTATATATTGTTCTGAAGAGTGAATATATTTTATAGCTCTGAACAAGTCACCTACTAAAACTTGATAGAGGAAAGTGAATGTGTTCTGATTGTTTTACTTGTACAGAATAGCTCCAATATGTTGGAAATCTTAGATTAAATGTGGCACACATTTAATATGTTATATGTTAACACACTGAGATCATATCACACTAATTGTAGTTCTGTTAAGTATTTCATTCAGGTTTGACCATATTCATCTTAATTTTTCAAATTTGAGATAACTTTAATAAATTTACCATTGGCCATTTAAATATTGAAAGTCACCTTTGGTGATGAATTGTTTGAATTTCTTTACATGGAGGTTTTACAGAAAATATATTAACAAATTTCTATCAACTTTTGTCTCATTAGAATGTGAAGCAGCAACCATGAGGCAGAATCAAGCTATACATATTAATTCCACCACTTTATCTCAGAACTCTGAGTCTACAGAAATGAGATCTGGAAATTCACCCATGCCTCCACCACGCCAGAGGCATAACCCATTCAACAGGGTACAACAGATAGGTAGTTTGGATGGCCAAATGCTGTCTGGTGGACCTCATTGCCGTTCTCACAGATATAGCTCTGTTCCTGGCAGGCCTGATGGAACCTCAAGGCTGATGGAAAACATTCCACGGACCAAAGTGACATTCAGGGAATTACACACTGCGTATGGGAGACGCGTTCTAAGTGACTTCAATGCCTGGAGACATGCAAAGAGACAAGAACAGGATAGAAAGCAGGGATCTGGGTTGACACAGGAATTATTGATAACTTTGTGAAACATAGAGAGAGTGATGAGTTTAGATGTTGAATATAAGGTTACCAGATTAAATGAGGNCCTAGAACAAGGATGCTGAAAAGGGGATTCACTCACGCATTGAGCTGAGCCCTTCTTGAGAAGCTGCAAATTGTGCAGCTACTCAAGAATTCCCAGCATTTTATGGAACCTGAAGGTGTAGTACTGTGTTCACAAGAGCCCTCCACCATCCCCTATCCTGAGCAAGATTAATTCAATCCATACCATCCCATCCTATCTCTCTGAGATCCATTTTAATATTGTCCACCCATTCATGTCTTAGTCTTTCCAGTGGTCTCTTTCCATCTAGCTTTCCCACCAATATCTTACATGCATTCCTTTTCTCCCCCGTTCGTGCTATATGCCTGGCCCATCTCATTCCCCTTGTCTTATCATTCTAATTATACTTGGAGAAGTGTACACGTTATGAAGATCCTCATTATGCAGTTTTTTCTAACCTCCCATCACTTCATCTCTCTTCTGTCCAAATATTCTTCTCAACACCTTGTTCTCAAACACCCTCAGTCTTTGTTACTCCCCTAATGTCAGAGACCAAGTTTCACACCCGTACAGAACCACCGGCAAAATTATAGTTTTGTATATACTAATTTTTATGCTTTTAAACAGCGGACGAGAAGACAAAAGATTCTTGACTCAATGGTAGCAAGCATTACCCTAGTTCAGTCTCCACTTAATTTCCTCCAGAATCAGGTTTTGATTTGTTACCATTGTTCCCAACTATCTGAACTGTGCCACATTTTCAAAGCAGCTGTTACCTATCTTTATTTAATGATTTTGCCCTGCATTTTGGTGATGAGACAGCAACATATACTTAGTTTTCTCTGTGTTTACTTCTAGACCAACCTCCTTACTAGCATCAGTTAAAGTTTGTGTGTTTTTCTTTATGGTATCTATATTATCACCCAGTAGACTCACATCATTGCCATAGACCAACAGCTGATGTGTCCTGTATAATTTCAGCCCCACGTGATTTTCCTGGACCTTCCTAATGGCATATTCTAAAGCAAAGTTGAAAAGGAGTGGCGATAAAGCATCACCTTGTTTTAGACCATTCTGGATAGGAAATTTCTCAGACAGCTGTTTACCTATATGAACTTACTATATGTTTCATTTAAACACATTTTAATCAGCCTAACTAATTTCATGGGCACCCCGAACTCCATCAGGATATTGTACAGTAGTTCCCTCCTAACTGAATCATAGTCTTTCTTGAAGTCTACAAATAGCTGAAGTACTGTCTATTGTACTCCCATTTTTTCTCCTATTTATGACGAATGCAAAAGATCTTATGTGTAGTTGATCTGTTACGTCGAATCCCACACTGATGACCCCCAATAATTTCATCTATGTATGGACTTAACCTTGAGAGAAGAATATTGGATAAAGTTTTGTATGGAGTTGATAGCAGTGATAATCCATAATAATTACTACAGTCAGTTTTATCACCCATCTTGTGAACTGGTACAATAATAGACTCCTTCCACTGATCAGGCAATTTTTCCTTATGCCAAATAGAAGTAATTAGCTTATGGATCTTAGATCATAATATTTAGCCTCATGCTTGTATAAGATCTACCGGAATTGATGGCTACCTTTTCAATTTTGCAATAGCACTTTCAACCCCAGAAGGGCTAGGATCAGGTACTAACATCTCAGCTGTATGTATTTCTATCTGCCTAGCATCACTGACCCTATGTGCATTCAATAACTGAGAGTAGTTCTTCCATCTTTTCAAAATATTGTGGGAATCTGCAAGCAGATCATCATTCTCTTCCTTCATTAAGTTACTTCTAGGTTGGTAACCTCTCTTAAAGTCATTTATTCCTCTATTCAGGTCTCTAATGTTTTTGTTCTTACTGTTTGTTGCTAGCTTATCAATTTTGTCTTTCAAATATTCTCTTTTCTATTCCTGAAATGCCTGCTGGTTTCACATCTTATATTGTTCAGATTATCGTCATTTATTTTGTTCTGACATGAGAGATTTTAAATGTGTTGGTTATTTTCCGCTCCAGATAATTTCTTGCCTTCATAAGTGAGCCATTACACATGATGAAATTTGACTCTAAAATAAAGGATTAAAATATAATTTGCACTACAAAAATAAAAAATAGATTGAAACACTAGCCCTTGAAGCTGAAACAGTAATAACTAACCTCGATATAGCAGAACAAAACTATTATAGGCATGTGGTTGCAATAAAGATTAAAGATATTAAGGAGAATAATAATATAATTAATAAAGAAGAATGGAAACTAATATTGAACATAAAAAAAAAACAAAATTTGTAAAAGAAAACTGATAGTAATGAAAGCAGATAAAAGGAAAACACTAGTAATATTAACACAAGAAGAATATAAGCATAAAATAAAGGACCTGAAGGAAGCAATAACATCATACAAAGAGACCATGGAGGTACACGAATATGAACCCCATAACTATTAACCTCCATGTCACAATAAAACTACATAAACAAAGTACACCCATTAGATCAATAATCAATTGGAAAAATGCCCCTGCCTATCAGCAAAACAACTAACAAAGACACTACACAATTGCTTACAGTTACCATACACATACAATATCCAAAACTCTGTCAACCTACTGACAGACCTACAAGCCATTAAGCTTAATAAGAATATGAGACTTTGCTCCTTTGATATAGAAAATATGTATACAAATATACCAAAATTGGTAATATAAACGTAGTAAATACAATACTACAAAGAGACAAATACACGAAGAGAAATTATACACATATTAAAAATAGTAACAGAACAAAATTACTTCCAATTCAACCACGAATATTATAAATGAACCAAGGGATTAGATATTTGAGCCCCAACATCATCAGTACTAGGGGAAACATATACAACATATGGAACCTACACAAATATATCCCATCCTAATAAAACAATAGATAATTGCATATTTCGGATATGTCGATGACATACTGATAATATTCAATCAAAACAAAACAAACATTTGCCACACACTTATTGAATTTAATGAACTACAACCAACCATAAACATCACAATAGAAAAAGAAGAGCACAAATCCATTAACTTCCTGGATCTCATGATATATCTGAATGACAGAAATTTTGCAGTTTTTGATATATCAGAAACCTACAGAAACTGACATAATATCAAATAGCTTTAAGCCAAAATCGCTTATGAAAAGGAATGAATCAAAGACACCAGCCACTATTTGTGGACCTTTAGGTATAATATATCACACAAATGAGAAAGCCAATGTGATTGTGGATTATTTTAGAAAGCCACTTCACATCTCATGACCTCTGTGACATAAATCATGAGCAACAGGTGGTGACTAGTCCATGCTCTGCTCACACCTATAGACAACACCCTGTTGGGAAAAGTAAGACCTTGTGGCATGCATAAATTAGCAAAGTCATTTAAATTGAGAGGTGCTTGTGGACTTGATGGTATTCCAAATGAATGCCTTAGCCATCTTGCAGGAAAACCACCGATACATCTGACACATTTATTTAATCACTACCTTTGGCTGTCCCATTTTCCAAAGCCCTGGAATGAAGCAAAAGTTATTTTACTGAAACTGAATAAGGACCCCAAATTCCCTCAAAATTTATGTCCGATTAGCCTCTTGTCTACAAGAGGCAAGCTATTTGAGGTAGTTAATCTGAAAATAGTCCAAAGGCACCTTTAAGAAGGGGGTCTGCTCAGTGAAAACCAGTTTGGTTTCTGTCCCTGTTACAGAATGATACTTCAATGTCTGAGGCTTATGGACGCCACCTTAAATTTCAACAATAACGTGTGTACAGCTGCTGTATTTTTGGATATTCAAAAAGCCTTTGATGCAACATGGCGCCTTGTAAATTATTTGAATTACAATTTTCGACCAGTCTAATCAAGCTTATTAGCTCTTTTCTTTCTCAGAGAAAATTCAGAGTTTTGGTCAAAGGTGAAAAATCTATGCCAAGGAACATACAATTACATGCAGGGGTATCACAAGGTTCCATCCTATTCTCCACATTGTACAATATATATGTATGTATATAAATGATATGCCCAAACACCTGGTGTTTGTCTCAGTCTCTTTACTGATGTCACCTGTATACAGACAGACCACAAAGAGGGTTATGTTCTCAGAAAGCTGCAGTGAGGTCTCACTGCTATTGAGACATGGTGTGAATGCTGGAACATAAAAGTCAAAGGAGAGAAGACTCGGGCAGTCTACTTTTCTTATAGACTTAGGCCCCTTGAGGCTTATCTTACCATAAATGGACAGACTATCCCCTTTATCAATCACGTAAAATATCAGGGTGTAAATTTCAATCGGAGGATTACATGGAGACTGCACAGAGAAACAATTAAAGTCAAGTCCTTCAGAACATTCATTAGAATCTGCTCCCTATTCAAAAGTGAGCTTTTAAGTGCCTATATTAAACTAAACCACCATAAGGCACTGATCAGATTGGCAATGACTTACGCTTGCCCTGCCTGGGAATTAATGGGAGACACCCACCTCTTAAAATTGCAGCACCAATGGAAAGTTTCCAAGGTGCACACCAGTCTGTGATTTGCACACAGCTTTCAACCTTCCATATGTATATGTTTATGTAACAAAATTGTGCAGGCAACAAGCAGAAGTCATACAGAATAATGAGAATGAATATGTTCATTATATAGGACAAAGTGAAGCCAGACATAGAAAATATAAGAGGCTTAAACTTGGCAGTGGTCAAGCTTACGGCTGTTCAAGTGACTAAGCTGCTGTTGTAGCATAATATACGTAAGACAGGCACGATCTGCTTTGCAAAGCACATATTGATGGAGGACTTGTGTATACTGCAAAAGGAAGAATATTCAATAACGTGCTATATGTGTGATGTGCACACTTTATGAAAGGCAAAGTGTATTCATAAGAGATAAACCCATCTTCTCGTCAGAGAGGATGTTACATAAGGGCTATAAACACAGAGGTTCAGTAAAAAAATCTCTGTTCATGAGTCTCAAGGAGCTTTATGCCAAGACTGATGGGTAATAAACCGCCAGTTGTAAAGTAATATTGACTTGTGACTCTGGTTGGTTGTGGGCCTGTGCAGCTCAAGTGCTTTGTGTGGTTCCTGCATATGATTGTTATAGTAATAGTACTGGTAACTCGTATCATGGCTAATGTACCAACCCCAGAATTTCAGAAGCTCTGGTCAAACCTGATTTTGGATCTCATTTATGCTGTAGTGGTTTGTTAAGCGTGTTGAATACCATTCAGTACTGAGAGTGATAGTGTTATAACAATTTATGTTTATGAATTACAAGAGTCCATTAAATCCAAACCCCGTGTTTAGTCACAAACACGTGACAATACGGTTTCTCCTTTCACAACATTCCCAGCTGTTTTACATACATACATAATTTCACAGATCCATTGTCCGGAAACCGGACCGGATATTGAATTCGTCAGCAAAATGCAATCTAGTCTCAACAATTAAAATATTCAAGAATTATAAAATGAAAAATACAATAATAAAATAAAAAGCAGTCATATAACAAATCTAGATAATACATAATCTTGGAAAGACAACAATAATGTATTATGCTTGTGTGTATGCAATGTATTGATCTGCCAAATAAAATGCATTTAAAATAAGATAATCTTTTAGCCTTTGTTTAAAAGTATTAATATTGCCTTTCAAAGAATATATAATGTATGGCAAGTTATTAAATATTCTAATGGATGAAAAATGCACACTCACATCGTTATTTGACTGCATAACCTTATGTGAAATTTAAACACTGGGTCTGGAATGGGATTATTTTCTTTTTTACTTCCCGCGCTGCCGACTGCTACCGACGATATGAAAATAATTTTCCTACAATATCATAGATGTCAGTGATGTTTCATGCTTGCAGCGTTATGCAGTAGAGATGTGTAGTCGGTGATTCATGGTCAGAGAAATCTTTTTTTTTCCTCTTTCGTGTGGAATTTAGACGCCATCATTTGTTGAGAGGCTTGTATAATATTGGTATTTAGTGCATAATATTCATCAGGTTTTGATCTTGTTTTAATTTTTGCCTTACTATAACATGGGTAGAAAGAAGAAGAAGCAGTCGAAACCTTGGTGTTGGTATCCTTTAATAAGTAAAAACAACGTGAATTCACAAACTGTCAACATCCACTCGAAGGCGGAATTGTTTACTTCTACTGTAATAAATATGTATATACCAGTTAATATTACTTTCTCCTTAATCCCATGTGGGAAATTGATGTGGTTGTTTTGATAGTGGACATTCTGACAGTACAAAATAATATCGTTTAAAGCAGATTTACAAGTTGCTTTTCTTTGAAGACAGTTGCGGAAATTCAGGTCAGCTTCAAGTACTTCAAATACATTTTCCAGTAAAGTATCAAAAGAAGGGGTAAAATTAGAACTGAATGGTCAGTTACTTAAATTATAATGTTGTATAAACTTTATAGTGAACCACATATGGTCAGCAGTAGGCAGTTGCGGAGCAGAAATACGGGATAATGTTAGTGACTGAATGTATAGTATGGCATCAGTGGATATGTTAATAATAATAATAATAGTGATATTTAAAGACAATTTTAAAAATTGAAATTTCTTTAAACTAATCGGTCGTGATATCCATAGCAATACTATTAATACTGTTAAGCCACATGCTTTAAGATAATTTGTGAAAGTTATGTGGAATTATAGATTTGCTTAAAATTACGTTATTTATTATATTGCCCTCTTATATTTCTCTGTAATGCAAGCAACTTAATTACTTTTTGGTTGAATCTTGGAGCATCTATAATTAATCTTTATGGGTACTTGGAACAGCTGAAGTTTTAAGGCATTCTTGTCCAGTGGGTGTCCATAGGTAGGATTTTAATCTTTCATAGTGTTAAAACAACGTTCTGAGTTCGCAGTTGATACTACTTTATACACTTCTGAGAGTTACTTCATGCATTTCACAGAACTTAATACAATTAAATATCCTATCCAAAATATGTTAATTTTTGGCAGGAGGCTCATTGTGATCCTGGGCGGATATACAGTAGCACTCATTTGCCTAGGACACAGTGTCTATAGAACTGAAAATATTAAATTTTACATTTTCAGTATGCTGGAAATTTGTTGGGCAATTCAGTGCTTGAAGAAACATGAAGCAGTAAATTATAAGCATACACTATGCCCCAACAACAGCTAAGGAAATTGATAATGTGCCTAGTTTCTTAAAAGTAAAAGCTCATCAAGATCTAATGAAATAATAATAAAGACAATGAAAACCTCTGTGTCCTGATTAGCGAACCTTTTAAGCCAGATGTAGGGCTAATCATTTGTTACTGGAATTTTCCTAATTTTTAATGGTCAGTAATGAAACCTGTCTACATGAGAGAGGACTCATGTATGGGTATAGGTCAGATTTCAGTTATTTCTGGAACTTAAACAGAAATTTATCCACTGTTTAAATTCCAGTAACTTTCTGGTTAAGGAATAGTTTGATTATAGGATCCACAAAGAAAGCTACATACAAACATGTACATAAAAGTAGTATATGTACTTAATATTGAATGCTATGTATCAGGAATTGTGTATGACCTTTTCAAGGCTGTGTTAAGGTATATTAGTAACTACAAAAGAAAGTTGCAGTAAGTGATTTACCAGAGTTCATGAAGTCTCTGTATGAGTCTTTTACCATTTTGTATATTAACAACCTGTGACCAAATATGCGAAGCCTCCACACCTGTTCTCTTTACTGATGATACTAATATAACAATTAGTGAACCAGATGAAAACTTACATATGGAACTTTCAAATTATACCCTTGTGGTCATTAGCAAATGGTTTCCAGCTTACTCAGAATTTTGACAAAATAAGCTTCATAAAGCTTCCAAGTATAATTAGAATGAGCAAGTCAAGGAGGATGAGGTGGGCAGGTCATGTAGCACGAATGGGGGAGATGAAGAATGCGTATAGGATATTGTTGGGAAAGCCAGAAGGAAAGAGACCACAAGGAAGACCAAGGCGTAAGGGGGTGGACAATATTAAAATGGATCTAAGAGAGATAGGATGGGATGGTATGGATTGGATAGATCTGGCTCAGGAGAGTGACCAGTGGAGGGCTCTTGTGAACATGGTAATGAACCTTCCGGTTCCATAAAATGCTGGGAAATTCTTGAGTAGCTGCAGAATTGGCGGCTCCTCCAGAAGGGCTCAGCTCCAGGAGTAAGTAAGCAAGCAAGCTTCATAAAGTTTATAAGTAGTCACTAATGCCTGCCTGTCTGCATCTTTAACTGATCCATCAATCCATCTATCTACTACTGTTCAAAAGTATACAGATGTTTAACAAAAGCTGGTCCATGTTCTTCAACTGTGTTTAAAGAGTGATGATTTTGGCTAAGTATTTTTATATTCAAATCTGCAAAATTGAGGGCATGTTGATTTGATCGCAGTTGAAATTGGAGCTACTTAATTAGCAGTTTCTCTTAGGTAGTTCTAGGGTTGTGTTGGAATATGTGGCTGGAAACTGAGATGATGAAGATGATGATGATTATGATTATGAAGGTTGATTAGAAAATTGCCTGTAGATTGTCATGAGTGTTCATTATTTTCCTTAATGTATGGAAGGTACTGTAATCGTGAATTTGATGATGAAAAGATCCTGATTCAGCATCAGAAAGCTAAGCACTTTAAATGTCATATATGTCATAAGAAGTTATATACAGGTCCTGGCTTATCAATACATTGTATGCAAGTAAGTATTTTGAAATTACTTGGTTGAATTAAGGTACTGACTTGAAGTATGGGATGATTTATGATTAATTAAGACATAAAATTGTGCTTTAAAATACTGAAACAGTGAAAGCTGTAAGTTCTGACTAAATTAATGGATCTGAAAGCAGGTCTACATGAGTCTTGTCCAAAGGTAGTTGGTTCTGAATTGTTCACTGACTTGTGTAGGTGGGTCTCATATTTGGAAACTCAAATGTATAGCTGATTTACTTCCAAAGACAAAAGTAACACCATCCAGTGTGACTATTGAAGTTTTATCACTTGAAAACTCATTGCCCTTACATGTTTTGATCCCTACGGATCTTCCTCAGAGGGCATCAATACTTTTTTCGGAAACTACTATTACAGTAGGTCTTAAATTATGTACATACACATATAATATCTGACATACACAATGTCCACAGTGTTCAAACTTTCACAGTCACAGCAGCCTTCCTGGTGTTAAAATTTTTAAAGTTTCTTAAAAACTTTGTTGTTTAAGATTAAAATTATTATAAACCATGGAGGTTTGTGTCAATTCTCCTATTGTCTTTCTTGGAGGTATCTGATCTTGTGCCGCCTGTCTATCCTGAGAAAGGAGATTCTTAGTATTGTCCGTGTTTATTCGTGGCTTGCTGTGTTGTTTACACTCTGTTGTTTGCCCTCTGAGGATGATCCGTTGGCATCGAAACATGTAAGGGTGATGAGTCACACTGGACGGTGTTATTTTTGTCTTTGTAATTGTTAGTGTGATGGACCAGAATGAAACAAATCAAATTGATTTACTTCCATTTCACAGGTACACAAGGAAACAATTGACAAGGTTCCTAATTCACTACCAAATCGTTCCAACATTGAGATAGAGATATATGGAATGGAAGGAATCCCACCAGAAGATATCAAGGAACATGAGCGCCAGAAGCAAGGAAAGCAAATGCAAGGTGGTAAAAGAAAGAATTTAATCAGTTCAGAGGCTTTGAATAAAGCAGTACTTTGTATACTTGGGTTTGGTGTTGGTTACTGATTCACACTGCTACAGCTTTCCTGTATTCACACCATTTTTCATAGTTGTTTTTAAGATCTGAATAAAGCAGGATATGGCAGAGCAGATGAATAGCTTTAATTTTAAATTAATGTTTTATTCATAATATAGTATAACACTTGGAAATCAAGTGTTTTATATATACAGTAAAACTTGGTTGTAGCAACATCGGTTTCTGCGACAGCTTGTCTATTGCGTCAAATATTCAATGGTACGAACTAATTCCTCATAAAGCAACTGTTTTTATACCTTGCTTAGTACGACATGCACAAATGCATCAACCTCGTATGTAACGTCATTTTCATTCCTGAATTTCTCTGATATCGTGGGAAAGTTCGATGTGTCTGCCCACCCTCACTTTCTCTACTTGCTGACGTGACTGTCCTGGAAGAATATGACCGCAGGCTGCAAGAGGAGCGTGGGTTTTATGCGAAAACAAGGGTGTGGGGTGGGACTGCGTGAATAGTGCAAGAGGACGCGGCATGTTGTTAATTGCATTCCTTTCCTAGAATCTCTTCTAACAGGACCTCACATTGTCTACTTACCCTATAGTGTTCCTGCCTAAACCCAGAGAAGTGCAGTAGCGAAAACATGGCAATGAAA
>NW_019734973.1:72474-141901 GCF_002891405.2 Cryptotermes secundus | reverse complement strand
TGTAGTACAAGATGTCGGCACACTGCCTCCGCTCGTCAGACCCATGTCGAAGAGAGCCTTCGGCTGACAACTCTCTATTCTGTTTAAAATCAGAATTCCAAGTCTCTTGAATTTCCCTCATTTATAGTTTTAATTCGCTGATTCCGCGTGGACGACAAGGGGGTAGATAGCTCCTCCCTTGTGTTCTAATTTCCTAAAGTTAGGTTTTCATTGGGTCTTATCGGGATGTGGGCAGACCCCCTTGCGTCTGATCGCTGTGTAAGCGATCTATTCCGATTCTCCAGTGCCCGAGTTAGGCAAACTTCTAGCGCTGTGAGGACACAGCCTTGCTGAGCCAGCAAATTCTTACCCTACTTGCCATTACTGATGTTTACATGTTGCGGCAATAGCTGTGCAACACTGTTCGCTCGTCGCGAACATTTTGGGCAGTGGCTTACCTCTACTATCTCAAATTTGGGGCACAACACTCACATTGTCTACTTACCCTATAGTGTTCCTGCCTAAACCCAGAGAAGTACAGTAGTGAAAACATGGCAATGAAAGAAAGTTTTAAGCATTGAAGAGAAAGTTAAAGTGATTGATGAAATAGGAAATGGAAGGAAAAAAGCTGATGTATGCCGCAAATTTGGTTTGGTGAATTCTACAGTACAAATGATATGGAGAATCCATATTAATTCCACGTTAATGTTACGTTAGTCTGTCCTTAACTATGTATTTCACTAAAAAATTCAACATTTTAAGTCGGTTTTTGGTAGATTTTTAAGTGACTAACATAAGGCTACTGTGGAAGTGCCCATTTCGGTTACGACGACATTCGTTTATAACGACACTATTTTTAGGTCCCTTTGATGACGTTATAATGAAGTTCTACTGTATATAAGATCTAAAAGTTTGTGATGATGGTACATTGCTGGAAGTATTGTGTTTGTGGACGTTGCCCATCCTGTCTATTTTCTAAAAAAACCGCCCTGTTTATTTTTCAAAACAATGTTTCGGAAGCTGGATTCTGTCCCCGTCCTCAGGGAAAACCTACTCAGTTGGGTCCAATAGATAGAGCTAGTCCCTATCTCTGGATGATTAAGAAGTCCATACATATCGGGTAATGAAATAATGCCTGCCCCCCAAAAATATTTCTGGTATTTAAAAAGTCAGAATCAGGCAGTGCAGCCTGTAAAGTTGTTTGAGGGACTGAAAGTCTCAGGTACTGTTCTCTGGAATTTGACATCATGTAGCCTGGTAGAAAATTCCCAGCATTTCAGGGGAACCTGTGTGAAATCCCAGAAGAAGCCATGCTCTGAGAACCTAAAATCTTAGACACTGAAAGTTCCTATATGAGTTCAATTTGCGTTTGTGTCGGTAGAATCCAGATATACCGTGTTACATGCAAGTTAAAAAAATGTGATTTTCACTTAACTAATTCAGACCAATTTCTCTTAATAGCACTCATGATAATGAGACTTGCTTACTGGTTAATCACAGGAAATTAGGGTGGAAGGGGAAATAGAGTATTGCATGGGAGGTGGAGGTAGAATGCTGAGGGAGAATGGAAAATTGTCCTAGCCATTTGCGTGCTCTTCCGTTTACTTTATGTGATTTCACCCTGTGTGTCTTCTTCGTGACATAACATAAATCATTGAACTGGATAAGCTGAAATTCTTTTTTTTCGAAAACCAGATTATCATACAGAAGTTGATATATTGTGTTATATATGACATAAACACCGTCCCAAGTGCAGCAATTTATTGTAGTTCTTTTGTCTTGCACTTGGGACAGTGCAGCAGGATGCTTAAATATAATTTTGTGTTATCTGTGCAATATAGTGTGATTACCTTTCCTGAACTAGATTTATGCCTGCAGCAAAGAAACATCAAAGGCCAGTGTGGTATAAAAAATGAAATTTGAAATATATATGTACTGCATTGGAATACACCCTTCTACCCTTATTTAGCTGTCACTGAGCCTGTTTTATATTTGTACAGGTGGCAGACCAGGCTCCCCTAGCAGTGGTGAAGATGAACCTGCTCCAAAAAAGACTAAGCCAGAAGGGTTGCTTGGTAATGGCCCTGGTCCCCTACCAGGACCTGGAGGTATGATGCAAGGAATGATGCCTCCACAGGGCCCTATGCATCATCATTCTATGGCCCCCATGGGTCAGTTTGGTCCTCCTATGGGTCATCCTATGATGGGCCCTATGGGACCTCCCATGGGACCACCATTCATGGGACCTGGGTAAGTGATCATTCATGGTTCATGTTTCATGACTTGCATGTTAAAATTTTGATGCATTTTTTGTATGAAGTGCAAAATGAACGCAGGAGAGTGTGTCTGTCTCTCCTTATGCACGTTTCAGCTCCAAAATTACCATAATTTTTGATGAAATTTGATATTGTGTTTAAGCCAGATAGTTGTTAGTCAATTTTAATTCTGGTGTATGAGTATGTAATCATTAATTTACATGGAGCTCAAATACAGCTTCATCAGTTTCTAAAAGAAGGGTTAATCATATAGATATCAATATTAAACAAAATGTACATCTTATTAAGATCTATAACTTTTGTTTGAAACTTCTTGCAGCATGGTGTATATTTGTTGAAATACCAGGAAAACTAATTTTTTTAATTTGTGCAATATTCTGTCGTTGGTTATTAGCAGTCTTAGATTTCACTCTGCAGTAATGCAGTGAGATATTTTTGAGTGCCATTCAAATTGTTGAACTGCTTAGGAAGAGGAATCTGCCACTCGTTTCAACAAATCAAGCCAGTAGAGATCATAATGCTAGTGAAACAGCCAAACATACACTTTGAACACATTACTGATTGAATTTACCTAGATTGTGGCAGCTGTAAATACTCACCATTGTTCCACATACATACATACATTGTTTAAATATATGTGTGTTTGTTTTTGTTGGGGGAGAACCCCATCTCAAGATCTTGTTCCTCTGCTAGAGAGCAGAGAAATTAAGCTTTCAGTAGAACATACGTTGGAGATGAAACAATATGTAGGGGTTTAAATACTTGACGTGCATCATACATGAAATCGCTCCGAAGGGCTAATGTCAGTACTCTGTTCAAATAATTTATCATCCATATTTTTGGATGGATGTTACATTGTGCCAATAAAGCGTTCGGTGCAACTGCGAAACAAAATGAGTTTCAGCTGCTTTTTGACACGGAACTCCTCAGCTGCATAGTTTGTGGTCCAACACGCCACACCTCACCAGTATTGGCAGTCTCATTATTTCACTGTGAGACTTTATATTCAAATCTTGTTTTGTTACATGTGATACCACATAGAGCGATTGACCATGGCCTTCACAGTGAAATTAGCCATCATGATTTTATTTTTGATGTATTTTGTTTCAGAATGTCTATGATGGGTCCCATGGGGAACATGGGTGGCCCTCCACAAATGAACATGGGTATGAATCCTGGCAACAACCAACCCCAGCAGAATAAACCATTGTTCCCTAGTACAGCAACGGTTTGTACATGTTCCTGTCCATATTGCCATGAATATTAATACTTTGAAAGACTTGTTATTAACCATTGTAGTTGGAGGGTTGTAATAGTACCATAAAGGAAACAAGCATGTAAAGCATCATAGTTTTCACCCATTTACATATTTTGGGTTTTCACTGTTGAGTTCTCATCAGCATTACATTTAAATATGTATGAGACAGTAATTGTAGCATCAAATGTTAACCACTAAGACATTTTGGTAGAGCAAGACAATATAACCAGGTTTGTCAGTGGGTTCACATATCATTTTCCAGTCACATGACTAACTTTGCAGACAAAATATTCTGTAGAAGTAAATGAGAACCTGCAGAGAATGTTTAGATGTATGTGTGCTTCTGTTTCAGGCTGCTACCACAACAGCTTCTGCTCCAGTAGGTGCTGATTTCAAACCGATCACTTCAACCGTCAGTACACCGATTGGACCAGTGAAACCTACGTTTCCTGCATATAGGTACCATTTCATTTGTAATCTACTATAGTGATCTTCACTGGCAGTGACAGTGTAAAGTATGAGGGTAAGTCAATAAGTAAGTTACAAATGGATATAGAACTTAAACAAATAAGAGTACTGATTTGAAAAATGCTTTTATTTCTCAGCATAATCTCTGTATACATTGAGGCACTTGTTCCATCATTTCACAAGCCCCTGAAAACCAGCAGCATAAAATTCTTTGGGCTGCTGTTAGAACCAGGCGGTGACTTCCCTTTCTACAGCTTCATCGTCGGGAACATGTTCAGCCAAAAAATGATGATTAAGAGGGCCAAACAAATGGAAGTCACTTGGAGCAAGGATGGGGCTATACGGAGGATGCTTGAGGACTTCCCACTTCAAATTTTGCAGCGTCTCATTTGTCTTGTTGGCGGTATGGGGACGCCTGTTGTCATGCAAGAGCAACACGCCTTTGGTGAGGAGTCCTGGTCGCTTCTGTTGAACGGCCTTACGAAGTTTCCTGAGGATGTTGCAGTAGGAGTCTGCATTTACAGTTTGTCCTTGAGGCTGGAATGCGGTGAGCAGTATGCCTTCGTGATCCCAGTCACCGCCTAGTTCCGACAGCAGCCCAAAGAATTTTATGCCGCTGGTTTTCAGGGGCTTGTGAAACGATGGGACAAGTGCCCCAATGTACAGATAGATTATGTTGAGAAATAAAAGCATTTTTCAAATTTTTCTCATTTGTTTTAAGTTCTATATCCATTTGTAACTTACTTATTGACTAACCTATGTATTATGTATACAAATACATGAATATATTAGGGAAACTTATTTGTCTTATATCTTGTCTGATCATTAGGCTTATTATGCAGAAAGGGATTTTTAGCATTGTGTAATTGTAAATTATGAGAAATGAATACATTTATATGTATTAATATTATAATCTTAGGGATTCGATGCTCTGTTTGGTAAATAGATACCAGTGTTTCAGAGGAATGTGTAACCTCCTAAACATTAGTATTTTTCTGCCAAAGAGCATATCATGTCCCATATTCGCTGCTGTGAGAGCATCAAATCTCATTTATGCATACTGTTTCCAGCATGTTATAGCAATGTAAAGTACAGTTGCAACACTGTAATGTGAGCTTTTTTCCCAAGTTTCCCTACAAAAGAAGGTATTACTTTAAGTTTCCTTGAAAATAATGTAACCAAGAAACATAGAAGCATATAGCATAGACTTTCATTGCGTTAAATGGTTTGGCTTTATATCCAGCTCTTGCAATCTGTGCCGCTCACATCCAACTCACTAGCTGCTTGTAGAACATTGATTTGACACATTTCCAGTGACACTGCTTAATGAAATTGTCTTGTGTCATTTATATAACCAGCCAGACATTCTTCCATTATAAGATATTTCATGACCTTCCTTCACAGTAATTATTCCAGAATTGTTACTTTCAAATGATGTATTCCTCTTCATCCAATCTGTGATGGAGGAGTCCAGTACGTCATACTTCCTTCCTCCTACATGACTCCATACATCTTTTTCATGATACTTTTAGTTTCTCATCAATATTAAAAAGTTTGTTGCTTAGCACATTCTGTATATGATAACATTAGCTTGTGTAATGGAACATATCTGCTTACTAAGGTACACTCTGCTAACAGCCATAGCAACATTGGCATGACTACACAAGTTGGATACCTATCTTATATTGAAGGGGATAGGACATTATGTTACTGTGTTCATAAAATATTGTTGAGAAAATCCAATATTAATACTGGAATGTCAGAGTAGCATGTTAAAAGAGTCTGTCTTCTGGAATATGTCACCATCTAGACTGGTGAAAGCCAGACAGTGTTTCAGAGGTATGTATCACCATCTTCAGGGTCAAAGTGTAAGCGAAGCAAAAACCAGCATGAAGCTGGCAGGAATCTACTTGCTGTTTGCTTCATGCTGATTTTTCGCTTGTCTCCAAACTGCTTGTTGTCTTCTTCATGCTGGCATATTGCTTGGCTTACTCTTTAACCCTGAAGATGGAAGCAGTATGTTCCTCCAGCATGTTGCCTGACTTCTGCTGGACTGCATAGCAACCTGAAATCCAAAGAAGAAAATCTACTTAAGGGACATGAACTGTATTTTCTAGAGTGCTAATTTTAGGGACTGGGCAGTATGTAAGTGCAGTACTTACTCATGGAACTGAGCCCTTCTGGAGGAGCCTGCAATTCTGCAGCTACACAAGAATTTCCCAGCATTTTATGGAACCCAAAGGTTCATTACCGCGTTCACATGAGCCCTCCACTGGTCCCTATCCCAAGCTAGATCTATCCAATCCATACCATCCCATCCTATCTCTCTAAGATCCATTCTAATATTGTCCACCCACCTATGCCTTGACCTTCCCTGTGGTCTATTTCCTTCTGGCTTTCCCACCAATATCCTATATGCATTCCTCTTCACCCCCATTTGTGCTACATGCCCTGCCCATCTCATCCTCCTTGACGTGATCATTCTAATTATACTTGGAGAAGAGTACAAGTTATGAAGCTCCTCATTATTCAGTTTTCTCCAACCTCCTGTCACTTCATCTCTCTTTGGTCCAAATATTCTCCTCAACACCCTGTTCTCAAACACCTTCAGTCTATGTTCCTCCCTTAATGTCAGAGACCAAGTTTCACACCCATTCAGAACCACAGGCAAAATTATAGTTCTGTATATTCTAATTTTTATGTTTTTGGACAGCAGATGAGAAGACAAAAGGTTCTGGACTGAATGGTAGCAAGCATTACCCGAGTTCAGTCTCCTCTTAATGTACTCCTGAATTAGGTTTCGATCCGTTATCGTTGTTCCCAAATATATGAACTGTGCCACATTTTCCTATCTTTATGTCATGATTTTGCCCTGCATTTTGGTGATGAGACAGTAACATTACTTAGTTTTCTCTTTGTTTTCTTTATGGTATCTACATTATCACCCAGTAGATTCGCATCATCGGCATAGACCAACAGCTGATGTGTCCCGATGTAAGTGCAGTAGTGAAATTTATTTGTAAGGCAGTGTCTGAAAGTTCACCATGTATATTATAAACCTTGAATTCTTGAAAATGTACATTGTTGCATTTGGAGGATTGGCTAAACATAATTTCAAAGAACAGGTATCTTTTAACATGTGTTACAGCTATTTAGGCCTCAAAATTGTATTCATGGAATGCCTTGAATTGTTCCTACATCTTTTATCTCCTAATGTATGTCTTTTTTCACACTTCAGTGCTACAAGCTCTTTAAGTAGCCAGAGTTCAACACCAGTAACTTCCAGCAGTGATATACCTCAGAAGGTGGCACTTATAAATACAACAGGCGCATCAAGTAAAATTGTTCATCCTCAGGAGGACATCTCTTTGGTAAGAGCAATAACAGTTGTGATCCTTGTACAAAAAATGAAAGCATTTTCTGTCTTTTTTCTTCTGGGGTAAAGCAGCCAAGGCATGAAGCTGACTGACTGCTCACTTCTATCTACTGTCGAAGTTAAGCGTGCATGAAACTGTACTTTCATTCTCTTGTATGCTTTCATAGCAAAATACAGTGTTCTTTCAACTTATGATGCCATCAGTTAACCATATTTCAGCTAATGATCTGCCTCTCATGGGCATCCCATTGTTTCTGCTAACAGTATGTTGGCAGTATTGTGCAGCAACCAATTTCAGCCAGTTCGAAGGCACTCAAGTGCAGTTGTCAGTCCTCAGCCAAGCATCGTTTTATGGGCATTTTCAGTGTCTGATATGCGTAGCTTGTGGTAAGCAAAGTGAGGAAAACAATCAGCATACAGGTGAAGCAGGAAAGTATTGAAAAGAATGAAAGAGATGTAAAAATACGGGCTCTGGTTAGCGAATATGGCTTGCCCCAATCCACCATTTGTACAGTTATTCAACAAAAGGGCAAATATAAAGCAACCAGTGTGAAGGATACCTTGACCAGGATTTTGAAGGTAAGGAATAATTATATGATACGGATTCATGAGAAGAAATTCAAGGTGAATTTGTTAAGTTCCTAGTTAATTTGTGACAAAGCTAGACAATTTTTTGAAGGCTTAAAACAGATCACCTCTGTCCTTCTCACAGTGTCAAGAACCTTAAACCAGGAAATCGTTGTTAGGCATGTGGAGGCTGCCAGTACAGATTAAGAAGATAAAAGAGAAATTTAAGGTAGAATTTTGCAGATTTGATGGAGAAGGAAGGCTGTCTTCCTCAACAGATGTCCAGTGTTGATGAGACTGGCCTGTCCTAGAAGATGCCCAGGAGAACATACATCATGAAGGATGAAATTACTTTGCCAGGCCATAAGTCGACGAAGGACAGGCTAACATTGTTGGTAGGAGATTTCAAATTGAAGCCCATGCTTGTGTGCCATTATGACAGTCCAAGGGTCTTCAACCAACAGAATATCATCAGAAGTGAACTGGGTGTCCTTTGGAAGTCCAACCAGAAGGCATGGGTTACCAGGCTTCTGAAACTCTCGAGTCCTACCTAACCAAGAACAAGATGGAATTGAGAGCTGTTTTACAGAAGGCACCTGAACATGACTTGTTTCCTCTTTGACTGTCGAATCATCCATTGTCAGTGAACTTTCTGCTGGCTAACACCACATCTTTGGTCCAGCCCGTGGACCAGCAGGTCATTGCAGATTTTAGGAGGCTGTACACCGAGAAAGTTTTCCACCAATGTCATGAAGCAGCATCATTTGATGACTGCATAATATTGAAGGAATTCTGAAGGACAAAATTTAACATTCTGTAGCTGGTAAGGAGTGTTGTGGCAGTAAAAAGTTTCAGTGTGCTGCTTGAATGCTGCATGAAAGCTTCATTGGCCAGCAGTTTAACAAGATTTTGAGGGATTCAAAAATGTTGTTACTGTTGATAAGGATATAGTTTCACTTGGAGAATGAGTGGGGCTTGAAGTGGACAAGGTGATGTGGAAAACCTTTTTCAGTCCCACAGTAGGGAACTCACTATTGAGGATTTGCAAGAACTGGCCAGCTTCACTGAGCCCACAACAGTTGGGAGGAGGAACACGACCAAGGTAATACCATGTCAGCTTCTGAGACCAAACTTCTAACTGCTTGGGACAGTGAAGTGACTGACGCCCAGACTTCCAGCCATGGAAGAAACATAGCTGTTACTCTGAAGTTTCGAGGGCAGAGGGATTATCAGTAGATGAGGAAGCCAACACAGCAGACAACTCCTGACACACAAAGAGACCATTATTGGTACCATCTGCATCTCAAGCCAGTACCTCTAATGATCCCTCAGTTTTTATTATATGCCCTATATCTGGACCTTTTTATACTCTGTTTATTATTTCTCAGTCCTCTTTAATAGTAGTACTTCATAGGGTTCATTCATTAAAATTGTATGTAAATATTATAAATAAGGTTTTAGGAGGAAAGGGATCAACTTCTGGTCATGTTTGAAGGCATTAGGACTTTGATGTGTATTTCATATATTTGTTTAATGATGATTTTTGTGGAACCAGTTAATGTCATTGACCACAGGCCCACTGTACTTAATTAAGCACGAGCATAACTTCACCTTTT
The DNA here is from genome assembly GCF_002891405.2 of Cryptotermes secundus. Taxonomy (NCBI): domain Eukaryota; kingdom Metazoa; phylum Arthropoda; class Insecta; order Blattodea; family Kalotermitidae; genus Cryptotermes; species Cryptotermes secundus. Next base: position 132,361 of record NW_019734973.1, on the reverse strand, counting down.
ACCACCCATATTGAAAGAAAAGCAGAGGTTTCCAATATATAAATTGAAATTGTCATGAACAGATAAATAATCATTGAGTTCAAGATCAAATCTACATTTACACCTAGAAGTTGGAATAACACCATGTGTTCAAATGGAACAGATTTGTCTGTCTCCAGAGTATATATCAGGAAGTAGAAGACCACTGTGGAGGCTCAGAAAAGGGTCCAGTGACAGTTTCTCAGGAAGATCTTCATGAATTTTCAGGTTCTGTAAAAGGCCAGGGATTTCTTTATCAGCTGAATGACTGTTTGTTTCTCAAGAAGGATCTTGCACCATGTTAACATGCCTTGTGTTTGTGCAGGAGGAAGTACGTGCCAAGCTACCAAAATACCAACGCCAGACACCAGTGAAGACTGTTGATTCCTCCACTTCAACTCCCCAACCTCAGGTGGAAGTACGTACTAAGAAATACTTATACACTGTCTTCTCCTCACCAGGAAGCCTACTGTGAATAATAGAATATTCTATTGTATTTAGAATATGCATCTTTATTCATACCCAGATATTAAACAGTGAATGAAATTAAGATACATTTTTTCATGACTGCAAAGTTTTTCCGTGAAAAAGTTATATTTCTGAAGTCCTACCTAAACTCCCGCAAAGATAATGTTAATTTTTCCGACATATATAAAGATCCTTTGTAAAAATGTTCCCACTTTAGATTTTTATTTTCTTCTGATTTTATACAAAAATTCTCTGTTTCATATGTTTAAAGTAATATTGATGAATTGCCCACAGTGGGCAAGTTCAATCATAATATGCTTAAAAGGCTTTCAAACTGCTATTTATTTCTTAATAGTTGAACTGTACCGTAGTTGATAACCAATTGCAGACCACTTCATAACTTATATCAGACTTCCTGACAGATCATTTCCAGATCCACAGTTTTTGTTATTCACCATTAGTATGTGAAGTGTTGGAGTAAAGTAATTTGGATTAAATATGAAGGTAGTTCAAATTAAGTGGAAAGCAATGACTTTTCAGGAGAAACATAATGTTTTACAGAACGTGGAAGCAAATCCAAATACAACATGTGTTCAGATGTTTGTGTTACTTATATAGAGCTTTTAGGTGGTCTGGATGTATATAGCCAGACTCCCATTATCTCTGTAGTGACCATAATGCAAGATGCCCTTTTAGTGTTCTGTAACAGATGTTCACTTCCTTGCAGGAAGAGCGACGTGCTGTAATGCCCCGCTATCAACCCCGGCCTCCTATGGCTGTGGCTGCAGTACCAGTTTCTGTGGCTGCAATTGCCCCACCTGTAAGCAGTGTGGCCATCATGTCACCTATGGCTGGTCCTCCTATCATGAGGCATGCCATGCATTTGGGCCCCCCAGCTGCCATGCTAGGAGGTAACATGAACATGATGCGACCGCCCCCAATGGGGCTTCCTCCAGGTAAGTCCACCAGCGACATGGTGCACCATGTCATGCCATGCCGCAGGGAGTGGCGAGCCTCACTCACTCTTACATTCAAGGAAAGGTTGGTTTTTGGGTAATGATGTATTACACAAAACTTAGGAAGTTGAGTCCATGACATAAATACCAAATAGACATGCATATTTTCAGGATATACATGAAATACATCATTTGGAATATTGTGGCTCTCCTGTAAACATATGCAGATAGAAGAAATGGAATGGATGGAGCTAAGCCAGTTGGTGATTGGTGCAGATTGAACTTTTTACATGGACAGTATATTTTAAATATTCTGCCTTCTTGTCTTCTTCAGGCATTAAGTTGAGAAGCCGTTATATTGTATAAAATGTAATGTCCATATTGTTTGATTTGTGCAGCAAATACCAGTCAGGTACCTGAAAGTGAATGGTGTGGTTTTCGTGTTTTATAAGAAAAGCTTCATCCAATGTACATACCAATTTGTTCAAAAACCTCTACATTTACTAACAAATTAACACATTGCCTATAACTGGACCCTTTGTCTAGTTGCCAGGGTCCACTGTCTAATGCTTGGATATGTTTTCATGCCACTGCTATGCATCCATTGGTATGTTCAAACTTGTAAGGAAGTTTGTCTACTCTAACTTACGTGTATTGCAACACTTAGTATGTGTGATAATTCACAGTAGCTTAAAAACATGACCTGAGACAGAAAATATTAAAAAGTCATGGTGACAGTCAGTGTGATGGTGATGATTGACTGTTGGTGATTAGTGATTGTTTCTAGAGATCATTGAGTTTGATTAAGGTAATGGAATAGACACCATGTTTGTGCATGAATGTGCCACACACAGATTTTTAGGTCAGTAAATAATAATACTATATAAGGTGCTCTGGAGTTTCCTATATGAAAGCAAAATAATTGCTCTTGCATTCATGGCACTTTGGTTGTTGATTTCACCATTTACAGTAATTTTCCCATGTCACAGCCTTCTAACTTCTGGGAATCAGTGGTGTTGGCTTCTCTCCTCTAATAAAAATACACCAATATCACTTGACCCATGTCAGTAAATATGCATCCTGAAAAACAATGTATGTTATGGGAAAATTAAATTCATTCTACTGCCAGCAGAGAATAATGATTTATGAGACACTTCATGTCACAGCAAAATATGACATTGGCTCTGTCCACATTAAGCAAAAGACTCAACGTTAAATATAAAATTCAAATGATAGAAATTATACAGCTGATCTCCAACCTTGTGGTAGCATGACAGTGATTATTGATTCAGCGTCATAAATATTGAGTACACATTGTCAAACACTAATAATTGCTGCTGGGTATTTCACAGTATATTATACCAGCATTCAGGCTCAGTCATATACAGAATAATGAACCCCCCTCCCCCAAGTGTGTAATGTTCTGTGTATAAGCCTCACCCATACTTGGAAGAATACATTTAGCAAAGAAGTGCATTTTGTTTGTGCACAAAATACACTATTTTTATACAAGGTAGAAGGCCCATAGGGCTGTGAGACATTCATGGTCCCACATTATCTAGACAATCGGCTCAAAGATGGTGGTAAGGTTGTCAGCCTTACGTGCTGGCTGCGCTTTATTCCACAGGAAAATTATTTATTTAATTCCTGGTATTCATTTCTGTTAAAGGCTGAGTGAACCCCAGGTCCATAGTGTGGCCGGAGGTATATCAAACAGTTGATATTGAAATTTGAAAATGTTGTGGACCAGAAAACCAGATGGTATATTTGTCTGAAAGAAAAGAACAAATCTTTTGAGTTGAGAGCTGTTGCTGACTATAATACAGTCCCAAGATTACCTATAAGTGCGTATGGTTGTAAAATGAAGGAATAAATCCAAAGTGTGTGTAGTTCATTGTTTTATGGTGTTGGATCAAATGTAGCGATGATTATTAGAATGAATATTCATTCATGTGCAGATTTTTGATAGCCTTATAGGATAGTCTGTGACATAGCTGAGGTGGTTGGGTATTCATAAGCTATATATCACATAGGCCTGGGTTCATTCCCTGAGTAGTCCATGTGATGTTTGTAGTGGACAGAGTAGGACTGGGGAAAGTTCTGCAAGCACTTCAGTTTTCCCTTACCACTTATCATTCCACCAATTCAATAAGTATGTAATAATATACCCTTCAATAAAATAAACGAACATTTTAATAATGATATCTCATACATCAATTTTATGATCACTGGTTTTGAATTTTATATGAGTTTACATTGTGTAAAGTTTTAATATGACACTTGGAATACTGTCCAGTTTTCCTCCCACAAATTCAATTTCTTTAGATTTTAATCTTGAATTGAAGATCTTCAAGGGGAAATTTTCAATCATCTACAAATATGTTAATTTGGTGTGCCAAGAATTGTTTAAGAAATGGTGGAAAATGATACCACTTACCTAGATGATAACTGGAGCAAATATGAGTTGTCTTTGAGTTGCAAGAATATGAGAGGTCTGACTGTCAAGTGAATTATTTTTTACTGTAATATGGCTATATAAGTTGCACATTTCTATAGTTCAGTGTGCTAAAATACAGCTTCATGCTTATTCTTAATACTCGATAGTGTGTGCATTTTTGTACACCTTATAAAGGGATAGGCAAACTATTGCCAACAGGCTAAACCAATCCTTTCAGTTATAAAGAGCGAGGCATTCCTATTAAATCAGGACTTTAACTACAGCATTTTCAAACCTCTGACCAACAGAAAAATCAGAAGTTTTCTAATATGACATGCACACACTTCTAAGCTAGAAAAAATGTTGTGAGGCAAGTCTTTACGAAAGATTTCGGTTCTATTTTAAGAATGTATGTATGTATATATATATATATATATATACGTACGTACATACATACATACATACACAGTTGTTCACATGTGGAAGTGTTGAACATGTTGAATACTAATTTCTTCCAATCATTCCATTGGGATCACTGATACAAAAAAGTGTTCTCATATGTGAGAGATTTCTATCAGCAATGAATACTTTTCTTATTGACTGAGCTCTGAATGCTGTGGACTCATAGCAGTTTTAATATTTTGTGTCCAAAGCCAAGTAAGAGGAGAGTATGAAAAAAAATGTACCCATGTCAAGATGGACAGTATGAAAGTAAATGTGGAAGTATCTGCAAACAGTGATATAGATGAAAGTGATCTTGAATTAATAGTAGTGATATTTGCATTATTGAGAATGTTTTAGCTGTCTGCAAAAAACCATCTGTTTATAAACATGGTGCAAGAAGTGGCTGGTTATATTTCGCTGTTAGTGATAACAGTCTGGTGATTATGTAAATGGTGCAAATAAAAATAATATTAAATATTCTGTGAGAGTTCCCCTCTACTTCATTCAGGTATGTAGCTTTGTTTAGGAGTTCTTTATATTTTTGTGAGTATGTGTGTGTGTGTGTGTGTGTGCATGTGCAAATCAGTTTTTCTTAGGAAGTGTTCAGAAACACTAATTGGTGCAAAGTGTCAGTAGAGATGTATGAAACATGATTTTCATTTCTTATTCCGCTTTGATACCCATTTATTTTTAAACATTGGTTTATAATAGGCTCTTTTTCAAAAACGATATATCGCATTCTGTCATATAGTATGCGCCCAAAATCTGAGTGCATGATGTATGTCGCGTAGACCATTGCTTGGGTGAGTGAAGAAGCGTAGAGATTGTTCTACTCTCAATTCTGGAAGTGTCATCATACTGTAATAAGCATGAGCAGTACATGTAGACTCATATTTACAAATCTTTCTCACATAATAATAAACTAATACACCGATAACATTGTGTATATTATTGTTATAAAATTGAAGTAATTATGTGCTAATTGATTCATAAAGCCATGTCATTTCCATTATTCCAACTTGATCTTTTCACATCTTCACACACACACTGATAGGAAGTTTCATCTACCAGAATGATGTGGTAAGATGCAGTATCTAAACTGTTGTAAATGTTGGAGGTAAATTTTGAATTAATTTTTCTTTCACCCATTTCTCTTTATTGTTTCTGTTCATATGATGATACCGTTTGTTTATTCTGTATCGATTTTAACATTAGCAGAGCATTCAACGAAGCCTTTTCCTCTCTTAATTGAATTATGATTGCTGGTCTTTAGGCAGAGGTGCAAGTAAGCCATCATTTCTGTCATCACTGTAGACCTTGTTAATATGCATGACTCGTGAACATGTATAAACGCTGTTTCAGCTTTCTGTCCTAAACTGATTGTTTCTCTAAAGTATAAAATTTGTTTCTGTGGTATGTCGTGGCTTTCTGTTAGAACTGGCCTGTTGCCTTTTGTTTTCTCCTGTTTGAATCCCAGTTGGATAAGAATTTTTTGAGAAATTATTTCCTCCCTAAAAATATATTGATTTTGCTAGCTTCTCTTGTGAGCGCAATACAATTGGCATTTGCTTCCCTACTCTGTAATTGTTGCACACTGCTTTACTAATTACTGTTGCAATAAAATCATTGATATTGCAGGCTCATTTCTTTCATTGGTCACATTTAATAACTGAAACTTGAAAGAAGGAGTTTCCTTTTCTGACATCATTTTGTTCCTCCTCCTCTTTTTTTATATTCAGATTGTAGAGAAACTGTCTTTAGTTCTGCTGCTTGTTTATGTGCCAGTTAAATATTCATTGTAAATGCTCCCTCATTGACTTCAGTTTTGATAAACTTAACAACACTGCAGTGGCTGTGGCTGTGGCTGTGCTTCTGGCAGGCAGTGTTTTGTCCCTCATGCAACCTACAGTACATGTCATACCAAACGACTTGTACTTTTGTCTACAGTAGTCTCATTTAATAAGAGAAATATAATTGGTAGATACAGTAGTTTATGTTGCTAACATTATTTCAATAGAAACAGAAACTGTATGTCATCTAACATTGTATTTCATCATGATCAGCAGTTGACAAATACTGACTCAGTTCACCTGTTGAATAAAAGTTTTTAGTAACAAAAACTGCTTCTACCCACATCATTGTAATTGCTTTGCACCAACCTGCATAGCATCACATAAGGTGTAAAGTTCTGCCCTATGTATCTGTACCTCAGATGCATAAGGGCTGAAGAGATGGTATGGTTGTATGTGCACCAGCCCTCATGCTTCTCATGTACAGCTATATATATACAAGATTTTATATACTGTTCACCATCTGTGGTAAAATATAAAATAATAAATCAGGAAGAAATATCAATGAACAGATTCAAATATTTTTCCATGTTTCTGCCTTGATTTATATCTTATGGAGAAGCAGGTGAGCAGGTTTGTCAAGTCCTGATGATGATGTTTTGCTGATAGTAGAAGAAAGAGACAAGTTTGTGCTCGAGCATCACCATTATTAATATGATATAAGTAAATTCTGTGTAATTAATACCTTACACAAAATAATCGTCTCTTGTTTGTATGTATTTGCTATATAATTCCATCTCGTGAAGTGTGTTTCGGCAATAACTGCATATTCATATGTAGTATTACTGGGTTTTTCCACTTTGTCCATTTTCTGTTACACCAGAGGAACACAACATTTCAGAAGATGCTTCACTGTCCAAAACTATCTAAAATGCTAGATGATGAGAAAAGTCCAGGAACTCAGTAATACTGACTGTAATGTGTCATTGTCAGAACCCTTTATGATTGATACATGTTCACATGTCATAATTTATTGCAAATGATAAGTTCCCTTGTCACCCTCTCCTGATATTACAGCAAGAGGATAATTTCGTATAATATTTGAGGCTTTCACAATGACTAAAAGTGATGAGATCTTGAGCGAACAGCCTTGTCAATTTGGAGTCACAAGACTTGGGGATCTTTTCTGTCTCCGTTAGGGAATGATCATTCTGATCAGACTGAAGACTTGGGGCAGCAGGTTCCTCAAAAACATTGGTACCTATTTACAGCAGACCATAATCTTTATGCTAGTTCATACTTCAGCCACTAATGCATTGTATATGCATTATCAGTTGTCATTGACCTGATCCTTGTATTGTTGTGTCCATGATGCATAAGTAATTTCACTTAAGGAGGGTATTATTAGCATTCCTGAAGGAAATAGATTTTTATCTTTTAGTGGTAATAGTGGTGACTGTGAAGATATAAAGGGTATCTCATGTTGCATGCTCGACATATTTTGTAGAAAATAATTTAGCATTAAGGGGGGCCACCACAGAGTTTCTAATGTAACAGTGGAAAGGTTACATAAAATGTATTCCCCTATTAGTTAATGATGTTACAGCAAAACAACACAAATCAGACTGATATAAGAAACTATTTGTACTACATATCATTGCTGCCCTACTGTGGATATGTGAGTTTATGATAAAAACTGCTTCTGTAGTTCATCAGAATAATACTTCTGTTTACTTGTAAGTCACAGTTTTTACTTGTATGTTGATATAAGCATGTATATTTGAAGCACAGCATTCCACTGATTGATACAGTTGTTACTCACTTGCTGCATCATTTAAATGTTACTTACCAGGATAGGAAAAGTGAGAGATAACATTGGTTTATATGGCAAAGTATATTGGCAGAATTTTAGTAAACACATTACTCTTTGGCATGTCTTGAAAACAGTTATTTTATCCTGGCATGAATGAATTGAGGCTTGAGTAAATGTTGAAGATGTAGAATTTTAATTCTGTGAGATTTTGAAAGAAAAATCACTGCTTTGGAAATTGTGAGGCATGATTGATTTGAAGTTGATAATCATTTTATCTTTCTAGTTATTCTTATAAGTTACGCATGCAATCCTTCAAAATCTGCTGTGTTAAAAATGCTTAGATTGTAGGAATTCTAGTCCTACCTCTCATATTCTGTAAGGAAATTATGTCTGCATGTATGCTGTCCCCCCTCAATCACAGTTGACATGTATTCATGAAACTTGGTGTGAGCATCAAACCATTAAAGGCCACCCCACGTCTGTATTTTTTAATTTCAGGAATACCAACATGATGGTCATATGAACATGTAAGGAAGGACTCACTGGAACCACTTAATTTTTATTGGGCAAGCCTTGCACTACTGTAACAGAGCGTGCAAGTAATCCAGTTGGCTGAACTCAATAAATTTACCCTTCAGTTAAAATCCTGCCATCAGCCTTAACATTACCAGGGATTTTAAGGTCCATTTTTGTAGATTATACAGGTTAATATAGATAAATATTTGGTAACAGTGTACAACAAAACAGAGAAGTTCTATCTTCTCGTTAGATGAAATGTTGGTGAATCTGATAAATTTTAGTGTGACAGATATCAGCCTGAGCTTGTAGTAGTTACATTGCCTGCCATTTTGAAGGTGATGGAAATTAAATACTTACGTATGGATTGTAATTAAGAGGTAACGAATGAAATACTGCTTCTTCCCCCTGCCCCATCTTATAACTGATACCTAGAGCTTTTCAGATCAGTGACCAACAACAGTCAGTATATTAGGGTTCTAGTTTCCTTGGTAGCTGTTTTATATATAAAATACCTCGTGATGAAAACTTTTGCGACCTTCATCACTGACAGCACCCAGGTGTGATGGCAGAAAATTTAAACGTGAATGCAGAAAATATATCTTCAAGGACATACTGCATCCCAATCTTGTAAATATATCCAGTATTTCTTTAACAATATCAGTTTCTTCCCTCTTGACTCTTATATTGGCAGTAACCATTTTAAATGACTTCCATCCTGCTAATTCATATGGGTTTAGTGTGGCCTTAGATGTGATATCCTGCAAATAGTTTCTGATGTGTGGGTTTATGAAAATGTCTTCACCTATTCTTGAGAATTTATTTGTTAAATGTGAAAATCCATCTCTTTCCCTAGGCATGGCTTGTGCAAAGTATTTTCATTTAGCCAAATTTAATGTGGAGGGAGGCAAAAGAGCTTTTTCTCTGTTTACAAGAGGCTGATGCAACCTAGAAATTCTGTATAAAATATCATTGAACAATTACAAACATGATGACATTGCTAAATTTTGAAAAGATTATAAAATCTGTTCTTCAGAAATTCTTTCCATAAAGATTATGACGATGATGACGGTAGGTCTGTAACATGTGTACAGTTTCAAACAATAAATAATTCTGGCTTGTGTAGGTTTTGCCCATATGAGCATCTATGCATGCTGAATTTTGCTGTTTCTCTGTAAGTGTATAATTGTTTTGTATAATAATTAAGGCAGTAAGAACACAAGATTTATAGGAAATCTGCAGTAGGAAAGTAGGCTTTATAAATTCTACCTGAAACTCCTTGTTTAGCATCACATTATTCCATGCAGGATCTTCAGGTTTCATATAACAGTAAAGGTTTTTGGGAAGAGGGCACTTAGAAGAATAATCTGACAGAAGTGGGTAGAAGTAATTGGAAACTTGGAGAAAATTGCATAATGAGTTCCTTGTACTCTTCACCAGATATTAGGTTGATCAAATCTAGGATGATGAGGTTGACAAGGCATGAGAAACATATACTGAGAACCCCCCCTCCCCCCCAAATCTCATAATAGCATAGATGGGAAGAGAACATTAAAATGAATCTTATAGGAATAGGATGGGAAGGAATGGAATGGATTAATTTGGTTTAGAATGGGTGTCTTTTTGGAACTCGATAATAAATCCATTGTGTTGCACAAAATGCAGTGAATTTATTGAATGGCAATGATTTGATTTCACAAGAAGGACTGTGCTCTGTGAAATTATAACAGTAAAATATTGTACAGCTTTTCATTATTGTTTTGTCAGTTTGGCAGAGTATTAGATCACATAGTTTTATGTTAGCTAATTAATGAGAATGTTGTGATATAAGAATATGCATTTGTCTGTTTTGTGTACAAAATATATATGTATTGAAAGAGAACCATCACAGTAGTAGGACCCTTTTAGACCTTGTTTTGACATTTAGGGGGGGTGGGGAACTTTTAGATATTAAATATGTGTGCTTGTATAGAGAGCAGTTGTGTTGTGATGTGTGATTTGGTTATATACGTTCCATTAACCACCTTGTTCAAACTGAGATATTTCTTCTTTTACCATGTAAAGTTTATGTGATTCACAGTCCTGTTGGCACATGTATTTCCCAATAATATTATATTTTAAAACTATATATCTGTATTCTGTATTGTATCCTGTTGTATGTTTTAATGTGTAGAATGTACAATATTACATCGAACATAAGGTGCAAATTTTAACATTTATTCCCATTGAAAAATTAAGGTGTGTCTTAAATTCAAGGGATTATTCACCAGTTTGCAAACTGTCCATGTGGTAGTCTGGAAAGAACCTAACATAAACACATTCGGAGTGAGTCATCAAGCCACATCCCCCCCCACTTTGAGTTAACTTTCAGTTCAGTCATTGCCTGACATTCTTATAATTTAGGTATTTTCAGTTTCCTGTCAATTTTTACCCATGGAAAAGCATTTTACATATGATGCCACATTCAGGAGAAAAGTTAGTTTATATGCTGAAAAGATAGGTATTCATGCAGCTGGTAGAAAGCATACAGTAAGTGAGGCATGTGCACATCATTTGTGAAGTATAAAAACAAAACTTTTCATGTCTTGACAAATAGGATGTCTTTCTGGACCAAAAAATGGTAGAAATCCTCAGATTGATGCATTTGTTTTGGAGTATTTAAAAGATTTATGAAACAAAGAATTACCTTTAACTTGGGAAACCTTCATGTCAGAAGTAAGATGCCTTTCAATGCTAGTCATGGATGGTGTGAAAATTTTATGAAGAGAGAAAGCCTATCATTATGACAGAGGGCAAAAATTGGTCACAAACTTTCTTTGGAATTTGAAACTAAATTGATTGAATTTCAGCGTTTTATGATTGGACTGTGCCGAAGGAATAAGTTTCTTTAAGGCAAATTGGCAATGCAAACAAAACTGCAGTTTTTTTGACATGCCTTGCAATTATACTGCAAATTTCAAAGGGAGAAAAAACAAGTGGCAATGAAAATCACAGGCTGTGTAAAGTTATATGTTACTCTCATGTAGTGAATGCAAACGGCAATAAATTTCCACCATATGTAATAGTGTATGCTCCCCAAAAAATGCATGAACGACATTGGAGTTAATCAAAGACTGGCTTGGATGTGTATGGGAACGTCAGCCTGGTGCATTATCAAACCATGGAGAATGCTGGCAATGGGTGCATTTTATGGCATCTCACCAATAGAATCAGAAATAGTTAAGGAACAAGAACACTGATCTAGTGATAACCACTTGGTATGTCAGTTGACAAACCATTCAGGCATTTTGTTTGTAAACACTGGGATGCTGGGCTGAATAAAGACATTTGAGTATTGACAGCTAGTGGCAAAGTAGAGCATCAGTGTCAGTAATAATGGAATTGATATCAAAAAGTTGGAAAAAAGTGCCAGTCAATAATATTCCAAAATTGGTTTTGAAGTGCTGAATGTCTAATGCGGAAGATGGAATGCAAGATGACATTTTTTTTGGACGGTATTGAACAAAATGGCAAGGGTGCATCATCTTCGGAAAATGAAAGTGCAACTGAAGGATATTTGGACGAACTTTCTGATTAAATACAAAAGATAGAAAGGAATATGCATGTATTGAAAATTTCAAATTTCCGTTTTCATTTTGAATTTGTTCAAAATAATTTCCTAAACTCCTCTTTTAAAACTTAGGTGTATTTTAAATTTGAGGGCGGCTTATATTCAGAGTACTACAGTATATTGCCATCTCACATAACACAATATCAGTGATGATATTGTCGGTATTCGTAGTGTTTTAATCACAGTATTTCGACAGTTCACACAGAATGTTGTTATTCCCTAGTTTATAATACCCAGTTGTGAACTGTTGAAATGATGTCATGAGTAAAAGATTATAACTGACAGTTAATATCGTTGTTGTGTTGTGTAGTGGTAATATACATTCATATATGGTCTACAGACTTTTTTAATATTCTCTTTGGAATTATAAATTAACATCCTCAGTTTTTCAGAAATTTAAAAGATGATTTTGCCAAAGTTATATTAATTCATATCATGTTTATGCATAATAAATTGGTAGGTAATGTGCATCACCCATGTTTTCTGACTTGTTTTACTTTGCTATTCTTTTTCATGATGTAAATACCTTAGCCTAGATCTTACTTACATAATTCCCAGTCATGAGCTTAGGAATTGTTGCTTTTCAAATTCCTACCATAATTTTTAGTGTATACTGCCTTGACATTTATTGCAGTGTAGCATTTGATATAGTGTACTATATAAAATAAACTGAAATAGCGGTTCATAATTTTCACTAGCCATTGATCTTATGTGTGTTTATTTTATAGAGTAAAGCAAAGGTATCCCTGTAACAGGCCGTGAAGGCCAATAGGGTTGTGAGATATTGAGGTTCGCACATTTTCTAGACAATCGGCTCATAGATGGCGGTAAGGTTTTCAGCCTTATGCACTGTCCGCCCTTTACCCCCAGGGCCGTAATGTGGCTGGAAGGATTAGTTTATTTTATGGCATATTAAAATATGTATTTTGAATATTTCCTTGTTGTCAGCATATGAAGTCATATAAACACATAGACAAAATTCTGTATGGTGTAATATTAACATTTTATTATTTTATATGTGTTGAAAGAACATAAGTGTTTTGTATTTACGAGTGGGAGATAGTAACTGATGTAGAATCTCATGCAGTGGCTGGTAGTGGCTGAATCTCAGTTCAGGGGCTTGGTTCGTATCCAGATTTTTTCTCCAGCCTTATAGTTCGCATTATAAACAATAACTGGTAGAGAAATGGAGAGGTGTGTGCTCTGACATTTTCATTGTTATGAAATTGGATAAGAAAATGTTGGCACAGCCTAAACCAAGAAGCAAAGATTTGTTGAAGGTAATCATAGTAAAGGCAAGAAATGAAGTGAAGAGTACTGTCTTCCACATGAAATGCCGTGTAGTCTAGTGGAAGCCATCTGAAACGTTGGTGGGCTTCTACTGGACAACGTGACGTTACAACCCAGAAGACTGGCCTCTTCATAGTCACCACTGTGAGAACCTCAAATCAAACAAAGAAAGTGATTATGCATCGGAAAAATGAAGGTCTCTTAAAGTGCTCTTTCTCCATATTGAAATTATAACAGTATAATGCCATTCATGGAGGGCAGGCATACATTTTTATTCCAGTATCGTGTGAGTGTTCAGATCATTGGCCACCAACTTGTGCTGCAAAGATCCCATGCAGCTTCAGGGTTATTTTTCTGTACCCATAAGTCCTTGTAACAGAATGTTGTGGTCAGAAATTGTGATCACAATGGTCAAAGTAAAGAAGAAAACAACTTTGCAGCTGAATTATGGTTTTGTGTTTTTTTTTGTATTGTCTGCACATTTTCAAGATTTAGCCTATTTTTGTTATTCTCTTCTTGTCTACATTTTTTAACACAATAGATCATAGGTTCAGTGACATGTATTGTCACATTTCCCATTAATTATGGTTTATTACATTTGTGATTATTAGTTTAATATTTTCAAATTTATTAATATGAAACCATATTAGCCTTGTTGCATGATATTACTCATAAAATAAGAGGTAGGTTATATTTACATGATTTTTTTTTGTGTTCTTCTCATTTCAGAATGTGGTACTTATTGCATATGTGATAATTTGGTATGGGCCACATCAAAAAAGATTGTGAACTGATGTTTCAGATGATGTTATGGCCATTGTTAAAGATTAACTTCAGATCAGTTGTGAGCTATTCTAGTCCTCCCATATAGGAAGAAACATTACATTGTTAACATGAAACAAATTGTTTCAGGTTTAATTGGAGCACTGCCACCAGGTGCCATGCATCCTTATGCTGCCCCGCCTATGGCATTTCCTGGGCCCCCCATGCTCACGCCTATGATGCACCCACGCTTCAGATGATCAGGTTTGTTGGGGGGGCTCTGGCTACTGTGGTGTGGAAGCCCCTAGATTGGCATCCCCTTCCCACTGCACTACATATACTCACGGTCAATCGCCCTGCATCTTCCTTCTAGCTGACTTCTTCAGTGTTTCCACAGATGTGGTCTGCCACTGTAAGAAATTATGTGTTACTTTTTTTTTAAGTTCCTTTCTCAACATTTTTAAGCATGGATATCGTCGATTTGTTCCTGGACCTGCTTGGATTGGGATCTGATGTGGCTAGATTGTACTTGGTTTTTACTTTTCTGCAGAAATTAAAGTTATATTTCAACATAGTTTCATTGAAGTGTGTGTGGGAATAAGGAAAAAGAACCAGCAACTTTCCCCTATACAGAGCAAATTATAATTATGAGTACACATCGCTCTCCTCAGCTGATTTCTTGAATGTGATTTCAGTATAGTTTAATATAAAGCTTTCGAGAATATTGCAATATGAACAATGTGGTTCAACCATTTCATAGTGTCTCGTGAAAAAAATGTATGTATATAGACTAGGTGTTTCAATATATTCCCACGAGCTATTTCCAAATCAGACTGTTATGCCATAGTGTGAACTTCTAAAACTGCCAGCATAATTATGTATGCATATCAAGAATAAAGTGTAAGTGTACAAGTTGCCCATATTTCATTCAGATTATAGTAGGATTCAAACATTACAGCTTAGTGATTGATTTCTCTCAGAGAGAGAGAGAACTTCACAGTTACAATATTCTGAGATGATCACCTTGTCCGTAGTTACAATCATACATATCAGCAGTTTGTTGTTGCAATATGGCAGTGCTACACAGGTCCACTATTTTCTGCCTTTCATTTGAAATAAATTAAACAGACACCTTAAACACTAAGTCTTTTGCTTATTTTTCAAAATATGATGGTGCCTTGGTTTTTCATTTTTGAAAAAAAAAAACAGTAAAATGTACCTGAATTGAAATAACCCCAGCAGAATTGTATTTTCAGAAAAAAAGAAGCTGGAATATTTTGCTGCAGGTTCAGCAAAATATCTCTGGGCTCTGTTGGCTCTTACAAATACAAATGTGGGTTAGGCCAATCAGCCAAGCTATGGGGAGGGAGGGGAAGACCTCCAAGTGATAGCTCATAAGGAAAAAACCCAGTCCTTCCCCTCTACTTTTTCCATCCTTTGTCTTCCCTTCCAAATTTTCTTTGATAAAGCTCAGGCTTAGAGATACCTTGTGTCAAGTTTACCCATTGACTTGAATTGTGTTATGGGAACAGTGATGTCAAGGTTGCTGTACTGAAATTCCTGCTTAGCACATTTGAGCATGAAAAAAGTATCAGCAGTTGTAGTACCTGTTAGGGGTATTCTGACATAAGTAAAGAATGTTGTTTGGTTAAAATATCCTTCAAAACTAATGGAATTTTTAATTTCAAAACATCAGGATGCAACAGTTATGGCTTTTTGGGTATCTCGACAGTTACCTGGAGTGTCTTAAAGGAACTCATGTATGCCTTGTAATTCACATTTGTGTTGTATGGATTACACTATAACCTAATAAATTCCTTAATTAATTCACAGCCTAAAAAATTCCAGGACTGTTGTTATTGCAAATTTTCAAATACATTTTAACTCATTTGTTTGTGGGTGTGTTCATGCATGCATGCACACAGTAGTCAGTATTCTCCCACTTATGACACATTCAGTACACAATTTTGTTTATGTGAGTTTTCAGGTTTTTCACACTAGTTACCATTATGATTTGGTCTCATACCTCATTAATTTTATCAAGATCTTGTTTTACAGTTCAGAAAGTAGAGAAATCTTATTGGTCATAGCCACAGATTAACAGATCACACTATTTAATTTGGCCTATAACGGAATAAATACACCCATCAAGCATAAAATAAACTCTTTCAATCTAGAACCCAAAATAGTTAAAATGGAAACTTTTTTTTTTGGGTCTGTATTAATTTATGAGAATCTGTTACATTCAATTAACAGATAATTGGGCCACTTTTATTTACCATTTCAGTACATAGGGTGATTTGCTGGTTCTTTTTTCCAGATATATATTTTTATCATTTTAACTTATTTGCTTCATGATGTGTCAGTTTGTAAGACACACAGTTTTCCATCTGCCGACCTTCACAAGATAATGTAAGTGTTGCTCAGGAGTTGCTTGAATTAAAACAGACTGCCAGTGCAACCAAATAATCAGTAAGATGAAGTAAGGAGATCGTTTTGTTGCAATGATTTCCATTTTGCGTTAACCTTGCAAGGGGAAAGAGATGCAGAAATTGAAGTTATTGATAATCATAGTTAGCCTTACTGGCTAAACTGTCTTATTATAGTTGGTTGATGGTAATGATATGCCATATTTCAGGTTACACTTGGGCCAGGGAAAGAATCATGGGTGGTAGGAATTAAGTCAGCTGCTTACTCCCCCACCCTACCTACATTTCACCCCTTCCCTCCATCAACACCAATAAATTAGAATGCAAAGGGGCAAAACCTGCAAACAAAATGGAAGAGAATGCAAATGACAACTGATTGAAGTTATGAATCTTGAAAAAGGGTGGTAGCTGCTAGGCAGGTTGTTCAGCTTTTCCCTGACCTGAGTGTAATGAGTAGTGCTGATGAAATGTAGTTTGGAATATGGCAGTAAATATGTGTGCCTATGTTGGTTCTGAGTTTGCTCATCATTATATGTTGCAAGGCTGTCCACCACTAACATGCAGTTGATCACATCTGTCTGTTGCCACAGCAAGCATATGCTCAGTATAGTGTTGGTGTGTGATGATGAACACAGATTTGTGTGTCTTGTGGCAAAGCTATCGGCATGTACCACTCATTATTGAGGGTCTAGTGCATCACTTGCATCACCCGCCTCTGTGCAGGTAAAAGACACTTTCTATTATAGGGTTGTCAATCGATGAATCTTGTTTAGTTTGACTTTTACAAACATACCAAAGTAATGTACTAATTGATATGTTTAATTCCGTAACTTATTTTATTTTCTCTCAAAGGTTTTATTTCTTTCCATTTCATGTATTGTTTCAGAATTCATTATTATTCTTGTATTGATTATACCATTTACTAGTACCCTATCTATCGATAGACAACTCTGTTCTCTAATCTAAACTGCAGTCGTCACATAGCATCATCGTATTCTGGTATACAACTCCAGGTTAGTGTGGCAAGCCTTACTTTAATACAGCTTATCTTTTATCTATGCACTGGCAATAAAGGTAAGGCTTGCTGTGAAAAATAAAATCTGTATGCCTTTGGAACAGATTACAGTCGCCATAGTGTTACATAATAAACAGGACTGGAAGTAAACAGGGGTTATTTCACACTGGATAGTTTATATAGATTTACATTAGAATTTGAACTGTTTAGTCTGGATGCTTCCTCTGACTTTCGTTTGCTACTTGTAGCTTCAAGACATTTCAGTAATGCTGCATTGCATAAGACAGAACACAAAATTCTGTGACGGATTCTTCTAATGAATTTTATCAGCTTTAAAGGAGTCTCATCGTAATTGGATACAGTGATTCCAGTGGCCCCACTTATTAAAGCACTTCTACTACCCTTCATTTGGGATGTTGTTCACTTCTTATGTTACATTATCTCCAGCAAACTTCCAGCCCCACTACTGGTCTGAGTGGTGAATAGGGCGAGTAATGGATCAGGGAAATATTATGCTTGGACTAGAACTGTCATATGCAGAGCCCCAAGCGAGCCAGTATATCTTCACTGTGGAACATCCACAGATCCATCTTCCAGTTTCCCCTAAACTCCCATACCTTAGACAGGCATTTCAGACCATCCATATAAATACTTCATCATGTGCCTGCCACTGTGAATTATGTTATAAACATCAGTTTCCCCTCATTATGTGATGGTGAACGGCAAGGACATGAAGCATCTACAGTCAACCAAACCACTCAAATATTGTATTTCATTGAGAGTTTCTTCAAATGTAGATTTACGGGATCTGTGTACATAATTCTGGTTTTCACACTGAACTTGACATATATACACATTGTTCCATAATGTCATCCATTTTGTGGTGTGACAACCATTGTTGTCATGTGTATATGAAACGGCAGTTTCCTCATAACTTCCTCCAGCAGGGAATTTTATGATTGGCCAGTGTATGCGTTCTAGTTTGTATTCACTTCTCCACGTTTTGCTGAAGGTTTTCACAAGTAGGTTTCAGCTGCTTTCACCTCTGAATAAGCTAATGATTAGACATCAACTTTCTTCTGGTGGACATCCTTTCTAATTGTTTTTTCACGTAATTCCCATGCCAACCTTTCATCTGAACATGTATGCGTTCTAGGAAAGTAGGATACTATGACTTGTTTCCAGTTTTTCAGTGCTGTACTGTCATGACTTCTGCATCATTACATTTTTATGTCTTGCTCAGGCGATATTTGAAAAAGGGAAAAGTTAGTCAGCTTTGTGAGGAAGGATACTGTCATATGTTAGTGGTGTGAGGTAGTGAACTGTCTTGTGCCAGTGGTATGAGATAGGAAACTAGCTTGTATCAGTGGTATGAGGTGGGGAACTGCCTTGTACCAGTAGTATGAGGTAGGTGCCAGAAGCTTGACAAAAACAGGATTTTTCTTTGTTTGGTATTTTGATTTTTACATCAACCTGAAAAAGCTCATAGTTGACTGCTTTTGTTTATGAAATTTCATAGTTCAGACATGCAAGCATTGCAATATGCTGTAGTTCTGCACTCAGAAATGAGCTACAAGAATGTCATAACCTGAAACAAAGAGAAGTCTTTATTTTGTCCTCTAAAAACCACTAACATGCTGGACTATTAATATGTAGTGTTGTTGAAGACATTGTGAATGTTGCCCTGTTGAGCTTGAAAATGATTGCAGACATTTAGTGAAATGAAAATTGTTGGCATTATATAGTTAGATATTTAGGTGCATTTCATAATAGAACGAGTGAACAGATTTTGATTAATTCTCTGTTTCAGAACTCACACAAAATTTTAAGAGTAAAATAATAGTGGTAGTTATATGAAACATGCCTGTCTTGTGTAACAGTTTGTCATCTGTTTTAATTCTGGAGGAAATTACTTTTTAGTGTATATTTTGACAGTCGTGTGATAAAGTAACAAGAAATTATGATGCGTCTTTTATTTCCATACTGTATAGTGAAATTTTTGTTTCATAAGTCAGAAGAATTACCATAAGACTTGCTGTACATTCACACTGTAAGATGTGATCAGATTTTGGGCAGCATTATCCAGAAAAGAGGTATGTCTTATGCTCTCTAAAATATGGTAGTGAAAATGTTATTCCAAAAACTCCGTGCGGTAGTTTAAATCAGTTTTTTCTGCTTTAATTGAAATTACTGCTGGTTGTTTTGTTTGTTTTAGATAGTAAATGTTATAATTAAAGGAAAACTGCATAGTTAAAAAAGTCTGTATCTTATGCTGATCAACTGACCACTAAATGTTTGCATTCATGACATGGATAAAGACAACTGCTACTATTATTAGTAGCTTTTGGAAGTATCTTATATATAATGTATAAAATTGTGAAAATTGTGTGGTCATGCATTGTCATGCTTCAGAAGTGAAGTTAAGGAGCTTACTGTATGCTGTTATTGGTATTCCAGCGTAAGTAATTGGCTGCTGGATTGTTGTGTTGTGTGATATTAGTTTGGAGCAGCAACATTTAATAGAGGTAATACTGTCAGCTAATAAGTTGTTGTGGAGTTTTTTTCCTCTCCTCCCCCACCCCAACCTTTAGAATCTGCAAATGAACGTCAGTAATATTAGGTGGATTTATTACAACCTAAGGGTTTTGTGTCAGATATTGATGTACAACCACGTGGCCACTGAAGCTGTTAAAGTTCATTAATTGAGAAACAAATGTGACATAATTCAAAGTTTTAACCTTTTAGACTCTAGGTCTTAGGGATACATATATATAACCTGAAGTAAAAAGGTGAAGTTAACTAATTAAGCACTATGCCATGAAGACATGTGGGAGAGTGGATGTATAAATCCACGTTTTCTTGGCCTTTGTACTAGCTGGAGGTGAGTGGTCAGCTTCACACCCTGGCTGCTTTTCCCCCAGGAAAAGAGCCTCCGGTACCCATAACAGAGAAGGCTGGGTGGGCATCATATCCGATCTGAATGACAAGGAGAAGGGAAAGTTATATAAGTTGAAGTGTGAAGGTTAGTTTAAATGTGTGTAAGGAATTTATGAACAGACTGTATAAGAGTTATGTTCATTCATTTTGCTATGAAATGCTGTTTGGAATATAGTCAAGTGATGTTCAATTGCAGATTTTTAATATGGAGCCACAATTCCATCAGTACTATACTATCCAGATGAGAATTAGACATAGAAACCTATAATGTACAATGTGACTCAACTGTAAGGGATTAACAGTCATCTCAAATTCAGAACATAGCCTGGTCCTTCTTCCATTTTTAATACAGTAAAGCTAAAAAAGTTCTTTCAATAATTTAGTTTTGTATTCTGGAATTGGTTGCAAGTATATCTGAATCATTCTCACAAAACCTTCAGAAATCTAGATTTCTGTTCTATAATGGAATGATTATGTGTCAAATGAGATTCATTAAGTTTTTCACGTTTGTTGGCACAGAAAACAGTGTCCCATGTGTGAACAGATAATGCAACATTTTTCATAATCCTAAACCGAGTGAAATTGATATAGAAATGGTTGTGATTATTTTGTTTTAATTTTGCTGTTACTAGTAAGTGTTGCCTTGGAAAAGTTCGGAATTCTGTAACGTGCAACCACATTAATGGCCTCTTCTTTTCAGGCCTGTTTTTCATATGTATTTATTTCAAGGCATNAGGATATTTTAAAAACTTAGTATGCATTCTTGGAACAGTGAAACTCAAAAACTGTGGTTGTAGAAAGGTTCTTTTACTGTAGTGAAGATTAATAATAGGTTTTAGAAACATAGTTGTTTATATGGTGTTCAGTAAATTAAAAGTAATTGAAGGTAAGTTATACTGGCCATGTGTGAAGCCCCAGATTTTATTTTTAAGGAATGCTTCAACCAGATTACTCTTAGTTGTGAATGATGGATATTGTGATGTGATGTTCTGTACTATGTTATGGTTTCTGACTTTTGGCGCAATTGTTGGAGCAGATATTAGGATGCATAATGTTGCAGAATTTCATATATAATTGGCTGTATTTAAATCTGTGTCACCAAAGAACATAGTATAATGTCATGTTTTGCATATTGTTTAAGTTCTGATGCCAGTAAACATCCAGCCAATTCTGATCATACATCGTGCTTGACCATAGTATTAACAGTGAAAAAGTAGCATGTGGTAGTGCTCTGTTCTGCCAGCCTAAAATTCACAGAAATCTGACTAGTTAAAATTTATTCTTTCTTTCTTTTTTAGCAGCATGAGAAAAGAAAGAATACCTTTACTAAATTTTAAGAATGAAGTGATTCATTCTCATGTACCATTGAAAAACATAGGAAACAGTGAGTGACATTCAATCAAAAATATGGAAGTAGTTTCAAAGTGTCATGTTCGTAGGTGACCTATGAAAGTTGTAAATAGGTTGAAAGACCACACATGTAGAAGATCTGTTGAATAGGTAAATCACTATAAGAAATATACACACAGGCATGTTCCTCCAACAACTGCTTTTTTTGAACTTCTTTGAAGTAACTTCTCTTTTAAAATCATGATTATTTTTCTATAATGTTCTGTATGAAATATGAAAAGTATAAAGAGTAATTTTATGAAATTTTTGTATCTCACAGTGATAATACTGAAGATTACTGTCTTGGATCTTATGCTGTGTAGTCTGTTAGATCATTACCACCATTTTGGAAGAGCCTCCTGCCTCCATCTTCAGGGTACCCTGAAAGCAGAAAATGCTTCCTAAATGTTGATAATGGTATACCAGTTCATGAAGTGTCACATCCCAAAAGATTGTAATCTTAACAGTAGTATTGTTTTGTTCCTTTTTGAAACATAGCCCTGGCAGCACAGAAATTTAGCTGGCAGTTTTAAGGTTAAATGTGTTGCTGCTTCCAACTGATATAATAATTCATTGAAGGTTGGTAAAGCAAGGCTAAAGATTTTTAAGTAATTCACTCCTGAATGAGGTAAGCACCATCTTTGTGCTCACATGGCAAGAAAAGCATGGAAAGGTCCCAATGTGCTATATCTATATGAGCTATAATAATTATCTATTATAGTTACAGCAGTTGCACTTCAGATAACATATGGCCTTATGCTTAAACTTAGTTACCCTGAAATTAATGGCATTAGTGTTTAATTCTCCTCAGTATTGTGAATTGGGTACCAAAGAGGTTTGCGTAACAATTCTAGACTTGTATCCAAGGGGTGCTTAGTTTAAATCTCTTCCTCAGCACCAGGTGTCCTGAGGTTTTTTTGTGGTTTTTCCATGGTCCCTCTTGGCAAATGCCAGGATTGTACCATCATTAGACCACATCTGCTTCCTTCCATATCTATTTCAATTCATTATTCATACTGTTTTTCGATGTTACATAGTCTCAGTACTAACAGCATCATTAAATGACAGCCAGTGAACCAGTCTGAACCAGGTTTCTCTCAGGTTCAGAATTAAAAAAATAATGAATTTCATATTTGCAAGGCAAACCTAGAACAGACAGATGGAATTTTCACTACCCCTCTCAAGTTATAAATTGATTGTTACTTCCATATCCAGATATGTGCAAAGGTAAAAAATAGTGATCCAGATAGGATAAAGTACAATATAAAGGGAAATGATTATTCACTGAAGTATTCTTCGGTTGTCATCATCAGTTCAAATTAAAACCAAGACATTTCAGTCTATCACACACTGTCACGTCTAGATTAAGCAGTGTTGATCTGCTTCATTTATGGGATGGGGATCGCTTTACTATGCCCACTGATCTCCCTTTAACTAGTTCCTGAGCAGTGAAGTATATTACACCATGTGTATTATAGAGGTCACTCTTTACATCAAGTCCCTGATGGATACAGAGGCAGTCTGTGACATACAGTTTAATTTCATATTGATATTACTGATTATTGCCCAAGAAGACTTCAGTGTAGCAACAATGAAAGCAGATTTTATATATGAGGAAATAATCATATTTGTTTTTGCAGTTCAATGTTGGTGGGGGTGGGGGCTTACTTTTTTCTTCCTTTATGAAGGTTCTGATTAAGTGAAATTTACTGGAAAGGCAGTGGAGCCAGAACTAATTTCAGAATATTTGGCATTGTGCTCATGTACAATTACATGTTGGGATCTTGAGACTGAGAAGGGGATAGGACACTTGTAGTAATGATTATAGCATTGTTCATTTTGTTGTAATTACACCTGAAGGTGGTTTTTTGAAATTGTTTTAAAATAGCTTTCCTAAAACACTACATGAATCTAGTTTTTAATTTTGTCAGAATAAACTGAACTGTATGAAATTATCATTCTTATCTTTATTCCTTATCGCGAGGTAGGTGCAAGAAAGCAGAAATATTGTAAAGTGGTATTGTGCCTCATAAAACAGAGTGATGTCCTATTCCCTCTTAAGACCCTTGATTTGGTCAGCTATCTTCCAAGATGTTCATAATTTCTTTGCTAGCATATTATTTTGTGGCATTTGGTATGTGGTTGTATTGTTTCTGACATGGAAAAATATACTGTGATGCTAGTGAGCTGACTAAATTGGAGGTTGTGTGGGGTAGCATGAATGACAGGTGGTGGCAATGACCAGCCAACCAGCGACAATCTGGACCAAGTCCCAAGGTAGTACCAACAATCACAGCTAGAGGCAGCTGTTGGACTCCTGTCCCCTGTCTTCCTGACAGGCGATTGTATTTTGTATCTCTCACTTGCTCACATGTCTCAATCACAGCACATTGCTGTTGGACTGTTGTCAGTCCCCTGTCTTCCGACAGGCGATTGTATTTCTTGCAACAACCAATCACAGCACGGAGCTGTTGGACTACCTTTAGTCCCCTGTCTCGAAGGCAGGCGATTGTTTTTCTCCACAAGCAATCAATCACAGCACTGACTGCTGTTGGACTGCCGTGCCAGTCCCCTGTCATTATTGACAGGCGATTGTTTTAATTATTCATCCAATCACAGCTTGATGCTGTTGGACTACTCAGTCCCCTGTCTCTGTTTACAGGCGATTGTGTGTTTTTATCTTTTCTTCTGCTTTTCCACTGTCATGTCAGTTATAAAACAATATACATATAGAAATTTGATTCCTGTTGCAAGCAACTAGGGTATTAATAACATTCAAGAAGTCAAGTAAGTTGAAATGTTTGTATTTCAGTCCCTGAAGATTGTTTTGTCTTTTGCTGTTGACTTGCATTAGCACAGTTAATTTCATTGTTGTGTATTCTTCACTGTATTTAATGTGTAGAAACTTCAGGAAAAAGAATAAAATCATTTGGAAAATATATTTCTTGCTTATTTTTAAGTATTATGATAATGCAATACATGTTAAGTGCCTCATGCATTCTTTTTTATTGGTGGGCTGTTGTTCACAATCAGAATATTGCTATTTTTTAAATGGGCATTGTGTATGCTTTTAAGTAGAAAGTTCTTGAAATCAAAACTGTAGGATTAGTCATTAAAGTATTTTCATGTATTGGCTTTTGAAATGAACAGCCTACTGGTTCCACATCGCTGCTATCAGAGTGGGAATGATTAATATCTATATGCTTAAAACTTTCTACTTGCTAGTGTTATCATGTCAGGCGCTTTCAAATCTGAAGACTTTTTATCTCTAAGGCTAATATATTTGAGAAATGTTGCACTCCAGTGCACTTTAAAATAAAAGCATGGTAACATATAATTGCCATGAATTCCTACAAGCAATAAGCATTTCTTCAGAAATACATAGGAAAACTTGTTTCAGAAACGTAGTGTTGTAATTTTGATTTGTGATGTGATGAGCTCAAGATGCATAGAAACCTAGAAGTTCCTAATATCTAATAGGATTTTGGAGACATTCAATTTTTGGAAACTCCAGCCCAAATCTGTTAGGTGGAAACTCTGTCGCTTTAATTTCTTGTAATAGTACTGAGTTGTGATCATTCATTTCACCTTATATGCTTGTGGTTTGAAAGCTTCAGATCTGAAGAGGAAATGTATAGACCTTAGATTATAATGTGGTGGATCATAATATTATTACCCAGAGTGCAGCGTCGGTAAATAAAACATTCAGAACTTAGAATGCAGGGAAAAGACATTTGATAGCAAGCGAAAGAGATTTAATTAAATATGTAGATCTTTACAGTTGATTTATACCCGTATGTCCTAGCAATATATTTTCTTCAAATACTGTGACCTGCAATTACATGAAAAATTATACGACTGGGCTTACCAAAAAGTATAGACGATGTTTCCCTAATTATTAGGTATATTCATATGACAGCTACGTAATAGTACATTATCTGAAAACCAAAAGGCTTGAATATTTTTATGGATAACACAGTACTGCCTCAGTTCTTATAATCTGGACTCCCTTTGGCTTGAATTTTCATATTCTTTGTATACTTTCGCAACCCGATGTCCACATAGTGATCCAAGATTTCCAAAATAGCAGACCTGATTGAGACATAACCTGATATTGATCTTTACCTTCCATATTGTCAGTTTCTTGAGACAGTTTTTCCATATCAACCTTTGTTGTTGGATGTTTATTTACTGACAGTTTCTCCCTAATTTGGAAGCTGCCAAATATTGACCAGTAGCATGAAGGTATAAAGGTAAAGCTATTCCTGTGACAGGCCATGGATGCCCATAGAGTTGTGAAACTTTGAGACTCCCACATTTTCAAGACAGTCAGCTCACAGACGACACTGAGGTTGTCAGCCTCACATGCTGGCTGCCCTTTACCCCAAGGAAGGTTCCTGGTACTCATTTCTGTTAGAAGCTGAGTTGACCCCAGGGCCATAGTGCGGCTGGAAGGTTTAGGTCAATTGAGAAAATCCAGTGAAATCACAAATCAAACCCATGACCTTCTGGTTTGTAGCATTAGTCAGCTTTTTTGAAAGACTAGATGAACATATACTTGAATGCCAGATGTAATCATCTGGAGTGTGTGTCTTTCCATCAGGTGAAGTCCAACCATATTGATTAATGTTACAATGTGGGAACATTGTACTGTTGATAATTACATGTTTGGATGTGGTAAAGTTTACTATTCCACTATCATCCCTAATTTCATCTAGCCTCCCGTTCCAAATTGTCAATGTGAAAATAACGTTTTTGCCTACTTTGGCATTGAAATAAGAACATTCTCTGGTATTTACAGAGTTTGATTGAATACTTGGTCTAGTTCCTATAGACACTCCTCTTTGCATCATCTTTTTTATCCTCGGAACAGTATTATCATCCAAACATCTTGGTATTGTGTACTAGTCGATTTACCCAGTGTTGCCTTAAAATAATGCAAGATAATAAAAATTGACATATTCTTTGGAAAAATTTGAAAGTAAGTGTCTCAAAAATTATAAAAGATAAATATATAGAGTAAGTCGGTCCCTCCCCTGTACCACGAGTTCATTCAATTGCAGAAAACCTCAATATGATAGGACAAATGGTTCTCAAAGTGTAAGAAAACTGAACCCCCCCCCCTCAAAAAAATTGGTTGTGATCCTGAAACTAAACAGTATCTAAAATCTCCCTAGGAGGCTGTCTACCATTGCACCAAGTTTGGAATGATCTGCAGCTGTATAAAGAAGAAAGACTTCAAATATATATGGAAATGACAACCCACCACTAGGAAACTACCCTCATAACTGCTGATGTGATTCCTCATGTAGGAAAAAGGCTGACCCTAGGATACATAGTATAAATACTGAAAGTGTCATAAAATAATAAACATAAGTGATGATTATCATTCCTATTTATATAGAAAAATGCATAATCATCTGCTAGTTGAGTGTCATTCTTGTCACATCAAACCACCTTGACTCCATCTAAATCTGCTTCACTAATTCCATTTTGTTTGGACCATAGTTATAGAGTTCCTCACATTCCAAGTTCCAAATCTCAGGTAAATAAGTAAGATTTGAGGTTTTCATGGTGGTGGGATGTGACGCTGTGTAGATCTTGTGTGAACCAAGGTCACATAAGATCTACATAGCGCCACATCCCAGAAGATGACATTCTCAGATAAATAAGTTTTCCATTATTTAGACCATTCCAAAGAATCCATCCAGGGGCTGCCCCACCCACCTCCCAAGCTGGAGGACCACCTTTGCTGGCTGACTACAGCTTCTTAATCAGAATTATTTGCAGCTACCCTTCATGTCTGCAGGACATCCCTGCATCTGCAACTTCAGGACACACAATGCCATGGTAACTAGGACCTACTTAACATGGCTATTTCTTAAAAATCTGTTTTAATATATCCTTGCATTTATGCCTAAGTGCCCAAAGTGTTTTTATGACTAATTTTATGTACACTTCCTTCCCCTCCTCCTTCCATGGACGCCACATGCTTCAACCATCTCATCCTCTGTTATCATCCAGTTACTTTCTCCATCTTAGATCCAGTGTTCTCCAAAGCAGCTTGTTATCAAATGCTCTCAATCTGTGTTGTTGTTGTAGGGTGAGACAGCAAGTCTCACAGTCTTAAAAACAGCAGGTAAAGTATATAGAATTTGAGTTTTTCACAGCAGTGGTTACAGACACTACTATCTTCTGGGATATAATGCTATGTAGTCCATTGAAAGGCAACCAACATTTTAGAGGATCATATCACCTCCATCTTCAGAGTCAGATAAGCCAAGCAAGATACCAGCATGAAAGCAGGTGGCAAGCTGTGTAATTGGCTGGCCGGAAATTTCGGATTATGTAGGAAGTATGGAGGGAACGAAAGTGTGAACCTCAGTTCCATTGGGATAGAATGAAACCATTGGGCTCTCACACGAACACTGAGCTAACCAATAGGCATCAAGAACAGGAGGGCCTTAAGAACTCCTGTTCATGTCTCCTGTTGGCTCTATCATGTGAGAGCCCAAAAGTTTCATTCTGTCCCATGGCAAGCCAATGGGAACTGAGGGCCACTCTTCCATTTCCATCCTGCATCCTATATAATCCGAAATTTCCGGCCAGCCAATTACACGGCTTGCTACCTGCATTCATGCTGGTATCTTGCTCGGCGTATTTTACTCTGAAGATGTAGGAGATATGTTCCCCCAAAAACTTGGTTGACCTTGAATGGGCTACATGGCATTATATCCCAGAAGATCGTACTCTTGGGGGAAACTATAGTTTTATGTATTTTAATCTGTACATTTTTAGACATAAATTTCATAACAAGTGGTAACAAGCATTCCCTGAATTTAATCTATTCTCAATTTCCCTGTGAACATAATTCTGATTTTTTACAATACAGCCATTCCCAAATATTTAACTTCCTCAGTTTTGAAAGATTTATTACCTATTTCTACATTATGACGTAACTGGTAATATATATCACTTATTTGAAACACAGTGCAGGTGTCGTTTATGATCTGTTTACCATGCACCTATCTCTTGGAAACAGGTGCTGATTTCCCATGCTATAAAGAAACACTAATCTGTCATCTCATGCCCAGAAGACACTTCACTATGCCATTGTTTTAAATTCTCTTGAAGTATAGCGTTTCTTTTACAGTAAACAATACTGAAAAGAAAATGTGACTCCAGTGGAGTATACATACTTTTTAAATATGTTCTTTGTGATGTTGAATACCTAACTGGTCTTCCATTTATTTCAGCTAGAACCCCATTGTTGCAGAGTAAGTTACTGTATAGATATCACACCACACAGAGTCAAATTTTTTTTTTCATATTTCATTATTTAATTGTTATGTACATATGCTATGCGTGGTGAGTTTTTTTAGAAAATTGGAAGTTCAGTTTGAGCTTAATGTATATGTAGGACCAGTACAAGCCAAAATTAAACTCATGAGACTTTAGGGTTTTAAGGCAGTGACTAAAGATTTCTGTCTTTGTGGCTGTAACTGTAGAGTCTTGTAGATCATTACTGGTGCTGGTAATGAACGATCAGACTGCATGGCATCACATACCAGGAAATGGTACACACCTAACAGCAAACTTCTTTCATCAAAATCCATTCAGTATTTCAAAAATAAAATATGTACAGGCCGATGTGACCTATGTTGTTATTCAAGGTAATGAATGCATAACATGATTTTATGCATGTCTGTAGTTGGAATATTTCAGTTCTTCAACTTTTCATGGCCCTTTACTTTTATGAAGTGCTACAAGATGGCAGTTATTGTGAACATGGTTGTACAAGAAGGAAGGTTTTGTGCTGAAGAACATGTTTAAATTTCAACTGAGTAAAATATTTTTGATGTTGGTGTGTCACAATAAACAGGACTATTATTTTGGACATTTTACAAGTATTTCAAACCCAGTACTTCAGAATCAAGATCTGTTTCTGTCATCAGGTGTTTGGGAGGAATGTGCCCTGCTTACCTGTGTCTGTTAAAAGGAGCTAGTCTTTGTCCATGGATTGTTCATCATAGGATGATTCAAAGACCTCACTTGACAGATGTGTGGTAGAGGTGTACAGGATATCTATGCAAAACAAATGAATTCACCTTTGTCATGTCTTAGTCAGCCAGGCTTGATTCTACTTGGCTGGATTTGATTCAGTTAGTATGCTTACAGACTCGTGCAGTACCAGGAAATTTCCTGGAATACTGTGTGAGTCTCACAGCACAAACAGAATGCAACTACTCAAACTGCTGATGAAATTATTGGCAACAGGAATATTAAAATGATGAATTCTATGTGCTGGTAAGTAATTTTGTATAACTACCTATTGCAAGTAGGTGATAGCATAGTCATTATATCGACTGGCTACAGCCTGGACGATGAAGGGTCAGAGTTGGAGTCCCGGTAGGGTCAAGAAGTTTTGCCGCGTCCAGACCACCTCGGGCCTACTCAGTTTCTTATCCGATGGGTACCGGGGCATGAAACTGACTGCTCACTTTCAACTAGTGCCTAGGTCAAGAAAATGTGGATCTATACATCCACTCTATACAGTTTCCTGGCGTAATGCTTAATTAGTTAAGCACAAGGACAGCTTTACATTTTTCAGGCAATGAGGTAGCATAACCAGTGTTGTAGTGAAAACTGTGTATAAATGAAAACAAAAAGTTCATGAGCTGTATGTAATATTCTTAAAACTGCGAACTGATTGTAATCTAGTGATAAAGTTTGGCACAGATGTAAATGAAAGCACCACTTAAATCAAATATTTTTAAAAGACCACTCTAATCAATTTCTTCGAAGTCAGGGTCATGTAACTATGCATTTTAATGTCCACTCACTCATGGAGCTGAGCCCTTGAGGAGAAGCCAAATCTGCAGCTACTCAAGAATTTTCCAGCATTTTATGGAACCCAGAGGTTCATTTCAGTGTTCACAAGAGCCCTCTACTGGTCCCTATCCTGAGCCAGATCAATCCATACCATCTCACCCTATCTCTCTAAGATCCATTTTAATATTGTTCACCCACCTATGCCTTGGTCTACCCAGTGGTCTCTTTCCTTCTGGCTTTCCCACCAATATCCTATATGCATTCCTTTTCACCCCCATTCGTGCTACATGCCCTGCCCACCTCATCTTCCTTGACATGATCATTCTAATTATACTTAGAGAAGAGTACCAGTTATGAAGCTCCTAATTATGCAGTTTTCTCCAACCTCCTGTCACTTCATCTCTCTTCGGTCCAAATATTCTCCTCAAACACCCTCAGTCTATGTTCCTCCCTTAATGTCAGAGACCAAGTTTCACACCCATACAGAACCATAGGCAAAATTATAGTTTTGTATATTCTAATTTTTATGTTTTTGGACAGCAGACGAGAAGACAAAAGGTTCTGGACTGAATGGTAGCAAGTATTACCCGAGTTCACCCTCCTCTTAATTTCCTCCTGAATCAGGTTTTGATTTGTTATCTTCATTCCCAAATATCTGAATTGTGCCATATTTTCAAAACATCTGTTTTCTGTCATATCATGATTTTGCCCTGCATTTTGGTGTTGAAACAGCAACATATACTTAGTTTTCTGCCTTTACTTCTAGACCAACCTCCTTACCTGCATCAATGAAAGTTTGTGTGTTTTTCTTTTGGTATCTTTATTATCACCCAGTAGATTCACATCATCGGCATAGACCAACAGCTGATGTGTCCCGTTTAATTTCCGTCCAACCTGGCTTTCCTGGACCTTCCTAATGGCATATTCTAAAGCAAAGTTGAAGAGGAGAGGCAATAAAGCATCTCCTTGTCTTAGACCATTCTGAAGTAGGAAATTTATCAGACAAATGTTTACCTATACAGACTTTACTATAAGTGTCGTTTAAACACATTTTAATCAGATTAACTAGCTTCATGGGTATCCCAAACTCTATCAGAATATTGTACAATACTTCCCATCTAATTGAATCATAGGCTTTCTTAAATTCTACAAAGAGCTGATGTACTGTCTCATTGTATTGTACTTTCATTTTTTTCTCCAATATCTGACGAATGCAAAAGATCTGATCTGTAGTTGATCTGTTATGTTGAAACCCACACTGATGATCCCCAATAATTTGGATCCATGGATGGACTTAACCTTGAGAGAAGAATATTGGATAAAATTTTGTATGATTTTAATGCCCACTTACATTTTTAAATTCCATCTTATCCTGTATGCCTTTAACAGGCCTGAGCTTCAAAATGCATGTTGGAGATTACTCTGTGAATGAAATGTACATAATTTTTCAACCTTTTTTAATTACTGTAAGAGAAACGACCAGTCCAAAATGTGTTCACTCATTTCTGTTAAAGTAAAGGATTACACAAACGTAATAAATTGCATTCTGATTGAAGAGCATGATTGGGGTTGTGTTGCCACATAGTTAAAACCCAGAAAATCATACTCGTAGTCACTAATGTGAGAACATCAAATCCGTTATATTTTAACTGGTTGATTTAATTCACGTTTACGGCCGATTATCAATTAGTTATTCTCCATTTCTCTTTCAGTAAAGAACGTATTTTTGTTTTATGTGTATACTGTGTTTGGCATGATACATCGTGGTTAGCACACAGTATTCTGGAGAACGCATGTTCAGATCTCACCAGGGAAATATCCCGATTCCAAATTCGGTGTTTGACTGCCGTTGTTATTCCCTTCATGGAAATAATGTGATATACTTATAGACGAGTGCTTATTCATCATTATCAAACCTCTGTTCACAGTCATCTGCCATTCCTTGTTGTATAGCGTATTCGGTCGTTTGTCAGCGTGTGACATGAACAGTAAATTCGCTAAATGGCAGACGATACCTATTTCATCTGCGCGATAAATATATACCTCCTCGCGACGTGTACATGTCGGAGATTATTGCGAATAAGTTCATTAACTGGAACGTATGTTTCTACCCTTTTTATGGACTGTATATCGTCCTTTAATATTTTTTTTATCTCTGATAATATTCGGCTGTAGCAGACTTACAGTATTTACAACTTCCAGTTCAGTAAATTAGAACAAAAGTGTCAGTATACGAGTAGGAAATAGACTATGTTCGGAGATTCGAAATCTACATGAACATGATCAGGTATAAAATGAAAATGGGCATTAACGTCCATATAAGCGTATCCGTAGACTGATTGTCAGGTTGCAATGTGGAATGAAAGAATTAGGCTTAAGAAAAATATAGGCTTTGGCTCGCAGGGGGGGGGTTACCTAAGCATTCAATACAAATAAAGGTCAGAATTCAATGCAGTGGTTTGTGAAAGTCTGATGCGTTCCAGTACTTCCAGGGCAACATAGGCAACAGGCTTTTCCAGATGAACCGTATTCTCTTCTCTTCCGTGCTCGAACTCTTCGGTCTTGCAGATATCTCCCTTACAGAATTTCTAAAATAGAGTGCTTTTCATGATCCCATCTGAACAAAATTCTTCTAATATGCAATATTAACATTTTAAAAGGTCCACGAGGTCAACGGTGGAGATATACATCTATTCCCCCCATGTATGCCTTCATGGCATAATGATTAACAAATTGAGCAAAGGGGCAGGTTTAACTATATCTCCACAGGAGGAAAAATTATGATACTCCTGTTTCAACATCGAAAGTGTACTATGAAAAGTACGATGTTCTGGGATGTTATGCCTTGTAGTCTAGTAAAACTCTACCATCGTTTTAGAGGAACGTACCTACTGTCTCCATCTTCTGGTCGAAGAACCTGCTTGCTGCTTGTTTGGCGTACTCTTCTACCCTGAAGTAAGGGGCAGTATGTCCCTCCAAAGAGATGGGGCAAATCTACCAGACTACACAGCCTAACATCCCAGAATATAGTATCCTTAAAAGAATTTCATATTATCTGACATCTTCTTTGTTGCGGGAGACACCGATTACGCGAACAACCAATGCAGCTGGCACGCCTACAAACAGCCGAAAGATAAAACAGTTTCTGGACTGCGGTACATCAAACGATTGATGAGAGTGGAAGGGGTGTGAATTATCATCTGCAGTGTAGTGTGATGGATCTGTATCAGTCTTTCTACCAGCATGTTCAGGTTCGCCATGGATGTCAACTGTTCCTTCCTTACGGGCATTTGGCAAAAATATGGAGGTCGTGTGAGGAAGTTCGTCCGCTTCTCTGTGCTCCTGACATGCACCATTGTTGTCATTGTACAGGTGAGATGGGCAGTATATTGATGGCGAACATATATTACGTATTCACTGCAAAAATTGCGTGGTCGTGTCTGTCCGTATATTTCATTTCCAAATCTGCTGAAAGAATTTTGATAAAATTTGATATTGTGGTCTGCTCAGAAAGATGTATGTCGGATATACAAAGGAATTTTACGTTAAACTCATTTCGAAGCGTTCTGAAGGAACGGCTCATCACATAGAGATAATAACAAAATATGTACGACATTTGAGGTTCTCACGGTGGTGCTATGAAGATTAAGTCTTGTGGGATGTGACATCGTATAGTCTGATTGATCGTTACCGATGTTTCGGAGGAAGATACTGTCTCCATTCTGAAGATGATGACAGTAGGAACGACCGGCTCAAGCCTAAATGCCGTCCAAAACACGAGAACCCCGATTCCCCCGCAGTTAAAAACAGACCAACTTCTTCAAAACTTTGTCATTATTACACGAAATTTCCAGACATTTTGACGAAAACCGCCATTGGTACCATATTTCTTAAGACGATTTTATTTATATCGTTGCTTAACAAGTTTAGATTACTGGAATTTAATGGCAATGATATGAACAAAGATTAAGGAAAAGCAAAAACCCAAAAAGGTTTGTAAATCGTGCCACCGGCGGCCACTTGGTTCGCCTATGCCGTAGCGCCTTCTCGGGCAGTAGGTTCCTCCGAAACTAGGATAACGACCTTTCAGATTTCACAGCGTCATATCCCAGAAGACAGTAATTAACATGAGATCTGTATTTCAGTGACATCTGTAACTTTCATCTGGAACATTTTTATATGGTATATAGTTAATATTGAGGCCAATGACATCTGCAAAATTTAAAATCCAAAGTCATACCAAGGGGTACAAGTATCATAATAATGAGAATGTTTTATTCGTTATACTAGTTACATTTTATGAAACCACAACATTTTGGAATAGAGCCCCGAAGAGAAAGTTACATTGGCAGTCCATCATTAGACTACCAGTAACATTCAGAGAATCAGAAGCATAATATTTTAAAGGTATATGCTCTCCATACATCCAGTTCAACCTAGAAATGCCTTGTTACAGTATCCAGCCTTGGATTCAAATCTGGACTACATATACTTCATAATAGCATTGAATAACCACCCAAATGTAAAAAATCCATTTGGGAGTTATATGTAATTGCTGGTTGCTATCGATACTCACTAGGTAATCACTGTTACTGTAACATGCATATAAGTAACTCCATGGATAGGAGTCCTTGAGAAAATACTCTCTCAGCTAGTAAAGAAAATTTCCTTTTTTTAGGAACCTAAATCCACATTGCTATCCAATCCATAATCTCATAGACCAGTTCTTTAAGATTCAATTTAATATTATCCTCCTATCAATATCTACATCTCCAAAATGGTCTTTTCCCTTCAGTGTTTCAGAATAAAATTTTGTATCCATTTCTCATCTCCTGTGCTTGCTACAACCCCTGCCCAGAATGTACATGATATTTATTTTTATAGCTGTGTGAGTGTTTCTCCAAACTCTTTTCACCACCAATATCTTCTCACCTTCGTGTTGTGGTGAATCAGAGCATGACATATCCAGCAATCACCATCTGCCGTTATCCATCATACAAACCTGATGTTCTCCAGGCAAGTTACTGTTGTCTGATATATTTTGTATTCTGGTCTCTAATTTTGACTTATGCTGAGTCTTTACAAGAGGGAACAAACATTCAGATTTATTTTAGAGGTAGCTTGTCAAAACAAACTTTTTATGGTCTGTACAGATGGCTTTAGGTGCAACAGCTGTAGAAAGCTGATGAAAACTGGGAATTTTGTGATGGCTTTCAAGCATATATTTTGAAATCTTGCAGTTAATTTTATGTAGATATTTTCATTCAACAAATCATGATAGTATGCTGACAATCAGTAGCCACTGATTTCAGGTGTTGGTAGTTATTGTTACAAGTCAGTTGAAGGCTTACCACATATTATGTAAAAGTGCTCAGTAGTATACTCTACATTTGGAAATAGTGACTACAACAGTGGTAATATCCATCTTTAACTGATTTTAATATACATCTGAACATATTTCAGAAATATAACTTGCAAAATGTCCGCACAACAAGTGACTGGGAAGATTTCCCATATGATAAAATAACACTGGAAGAATTCTGGAATGAATCCACATATAGAATGGATGAAGGATACTTTCTTTCTGCCCTCAACGCACTTCGGCAGAGTGAGTATTGCCCTGTCAATGCTGAAGTGAGCTATTGATTAATAACAATAATAAGTAATTCCTTTTTTCAATGTGGGAATTACAGTATACGCCATCGTAGAGAAAACTGCATTTCAAATTAACAGTGGCACTACTTTCAGAACTCTCCATCACTCAAGATAGTTGGCCTCTAGACCAAGAATCAAACTTTGAATTCCAGGATATGAAGCAGGAAGGCAACACTTGCCCTAAGTTTTAAAATAGTGAGATCTGTGGTTCTCATGGTGGTAAATATTAGGATTACAATCTTTTGGGATGTGAGACCATGTTGTCTGGTGTATATGAACCACTGGTTTGTTTGCGTATATGACGTTAAATATGCAGACTTCAGATCCTCTCTTGTCCATGCACGCATTTAGCATATTTGTTTATTTAAAAGACTTCTCATCATTTTCAAAGCATTCTTAAATCCACTGTTGGTTTGCTGGGCCTATCACAGCTTCAGTAGAGCCCTGTTAGCCATCATTTGCTGGGTACTGTTGCACTTTCTCAGCTTCTGTGGCAGTGCTATGCATGCCCCCATAAGGCATTGTCATTCATTCAGCTTCTCTTGGACATTGATTCTGTGGTCTGACGTTTCATCCATCAACCAAAACAGAAATGATGCTGGGAGAAGAAAAGATTTATTTATTAATTTAATTAATGGTTTAAATTCGAATTTATATAGGCCCACATCCAAATAATACCCGGTTTTTGTAGTGTTTTATCCAGAAATATGTTTACAGTTATTCGTTTGCTTTACATTTATCTGATATCCTCCCAGTCTGTCTAATGTGTATTTACTTATTTTCATTTTTAGCCTATTTTCCTTATTTTGAAAGAAATAAAAATAGGCTTATGAGATCACCTTGCTGTCTGTGTCTGTATGCGTTTCCCCCCAATTAACAGAGAAGATCTGTATGACGTGACAGATTCTTCATGGGTTTCCATAAGGTTTTAGTCTCGAGTGTTCAGGTTTTACTCCACAGATGGTGCTAGTGGGAGAGAGTTGTAGCCTCCACAATTTTTTTTTTTTTTCATTTCTCTGCATTTGTGCTCATGCATTTGGCTTTGTTGGCTAGGTTTTGTACCACAAATTTTCACCTCCTTTTCTATCCTAGTTCCATGCATGTGCGCGCTCTATTTATTGCATATTTTCTTGTAATGTCCTGCCAAATCAGCATGGTTTGAGATGATTAAATAGCTCTGTGAATATTACAAGAGATGCCCAGTGATTGTTGAGATTAGCCCTTTCTAAGGGATGCAACTGAGTGGGTGTTCCCCCCCCCCCTTCCCTCACCTGAGGACAGAAACAGGTCCAATTTCTGAAATGTTGTGTTTTCTCGTCTCTAGAATACTGGATGGCAGATAAAGTCCAAAAACCCAGTAATTCTGAGATATATTAAAATGTCTGTAAAATGTAATACTGTGTGTGTGTTTGCATGTGTTTGTGCATGTGCACACTATTATTGGCAGTAGTGTAAGTAAAAAATCAGGGAATGTCTCATCCAGCTCAGCACCTAGTAACTTTCCTAGAAGCATCCTGTACCATGGAATTTGTTGGCATAATATAGAGTCACATGTAAACTGTTTCCCTTACAGGTGTACAAATTAAGAGTACATACTATTTAATATGGGGTCAGTGCCACACAATTTTGCCTCTCATCCAAACTACGTCATCAGGTAAAGGAAGTGGCTATTCTGTGATGCTTTATCAAAAAGAAATATCATACATCCATTCTGAGAATGACCCAGAAGAAGGCTGGCACATTTTTGTACATCCTGCCACTGACCCTTGGACAGGTAAGAAAAACAATAGTATTATTAATACACCCTCTATCTGTCCATAAAACTTTTGTACATGTGATATAACATTCTTTGTACCCAAATAATTAGCATGCCTTATGTAGCTGTTCAGGATGGTGAAAAGAGTTCTTCATCTCAAAAAGAAAATGTTCTGTTAGACATTTTTGACTTTGTACAGAATGCTTTAAGATCTTTTAGAGACTGTATGTTTAGACTGATCACTTACAAAGTGAATTGGCGCAAGTGGTAATACTTCATACTTATATTCAGGAGGGAGGTGCCTGGCTCAGATCTTGGCCAGGGCACCTACTATTCTGACTGAGGTCTTTCATGATTCTCCTCAGCAAATACTTGGGTAGTGTCTACAATTTGACTATGAATATAAATATTTCCATCCACAACCTTGACAATTATTTAGTCACTATCATCCAATCATTCAGTGTTACATAATCCGAGTTACTGAAATATTAAATAAACTAGAAACCAGAAATGTATATATCCCTTAACATTTTCTTTTGATTGTGTCCATAATTAGTGCTGCAAATGTAATATTTTCCATTTTTAACCTTTCACAGTCAAGTACTTACATAGTGTGATGATGCTGACAAGTTTGGTGTTTTCGGAATACTAAAAAGAAACATTCATGCCAATTTTCTTGAATGGATTTTTTGGTATGTCATCACCAGTAGCTGTAAGGCTGGCTTTAGCTTCTGGATTTCAACCACTTTTTGATATTTTCATGCTTTGAATGACTGTAGATGGGGTTCGGATTGGTAAATAGATATAGTGGATCCTTATAGCTTGTAACCACAGATAACTACAACAGTTCATGTAGTTCATGTTAGGCTTCTCAGTCTTCACTAAGCGCTGCCTCGCATTACCTCCTCAGCTTCCAAGTTCAGCGGCTTCTGTCCTCGCTGGCTGGCTGGCTGGCATCTATATCACAACTAAATCAGCATTGCTACACAATGGCTTATTAGGACTTCTTTGCCTCCCATGCCTCCACCAAGGGGGATTGTCTCAGCCTCAGGCTTAGCTTCATTCCGATTCTCCAGATATAACCTCTGCATGGACCCACAGAGAACACTGCTTCCCACAGTTCCTCTATTGTTGCATGCATAAGTGTTGCCATGGTGACATGGCATTTACTATGTCCTTAACCTAGTAACAGATGTATCTTCCGAGTAAACTATTCTAGCTTTCAGCTGACATGCCACAGTATCATGTCTAGGAGATATGCAGGAAATTTTACATGATGTGACAGTTGTACCATACTTGTTGGGAGTGTCTAGCAAAGTCATGCATATTTGCATCATGACCCTGAAAGGTACAATAGGTACTATAAATACAGTCCACAAATTTATAATATTAACATTCTGAAATTAATTCTATTTAATTTACCACTAAGCATTTTCATCCATACTATCCTCTTCAGGTGTAAACCAACTAACTCTAGTGCGACTTGAAGAGCTAAAACCAAAGTATTCCACCAGGCATGAACCTCACAACCTACTTCCTCAAGATCTATTTAATTATTGTTCCATGCACTTAGATCCCTCTCAGCAGAAATACTATGCTCATACTTGTATGCTGTATGGTTTACCTTACCTTTCACCATTGCCTGTAAGGTACCTCAGGGGTAGACAGAGCTGTACTGTTGTCATTTTGTCTTACAAGCTCTTACCTTGTGGATCAAAAGGAAAGGGCCTGTTAGATTTGATTTGATAGAATACATGTTTTTTCCATTTTTGAGTTATATTGAGATACAGAATGAGAAGTAATGGGCAGGGTAGGAAAGCATATTTTTAGAATGGGCAGAATTCAATCCTTAGTTTTTTGGATTTGTAAAGGGGGAGTCTGGGAGTTTGGTAATGGTATTGAGATCCACCTGTGGCAAAGTACCAAATCTGTTATTTTCCACTTTATTCTCTGACTTCCCCACCAAAATTTTCTATTTCTTGTCAACCCCACCCAAGTAACATATAAACTAGTTCAATTTCTGGTAGTATAACCTGAATATTCAACAGCATTAATACCAAAGTCTGCCGCTGAACATGCCCGTTTCATCATAACCTCTTAGAAGTCAGTAGCATAAGAATACTAAGAGATGTGTATCTATCACAAAGTTGCTCAACATGTAATAATGCAGATTTCCCAATTCTTCCTTCTTATGCCATATTTTCATTATGTCAGGTGTAATCTTAGTATTTTAGAAAGGATCAGTGAACAACAACCTTAATAAAGCACTGAATATTCAGTCTATCTTACAAACAGGAAGCAGTTCATTCCTAAAAATCAGCCAATAATTATAATTCATTCTCATCCTTTGTGTGATGGTTCTGTTCTTCAGTGCTGCATATTGTTTGACAATAAATTAAAAGTAATTTCTATTGAAAAATAATATAAAGAATGGTCTTTTGTAAGAGAGCACACAGGAATATACTGGAGAGGATGAGAGCCTGCTTCTGGCAGTGGGAGAAGAACTGCATGTGAGGATTGGTGTACAGGAGTACCATCTTGTGGACAAAGCAGATGATCACTGCAATGCCAGTCTGGATCACAGTCATGAAGAGGGAAGTAAAGTTCTGGTAGCCCAGATTACTGACACCTTCAGAATATGGTATACATTCTGTATGATTAAGGGAAATATTTTTAGGTCTTAAAACATACCATGACTTTGTTCATTGCACAGAGTGAAAGAATGTGGGTGAGACCATGTCTGTCCAGATGTCTGTATATTTCACCTTCAAAACTATTGAAGGAATATCAATGGAATTTAATACTGGAAGTCTGTTCCAAAAGTTCATGGGTAAATTTAATTTGTGCTAGTCCATTATAATAATGCTACTTTACATGATATTTAGATCAAGTATGCCATTTTTCTCAGAAATGATTCAGTATTGAGTATTGAGTATAGAGGGGGTGGGTTTCCCCATGCACTTGGACCAGTTATTGGTCCATTGTGCTTCCCCCTTTTAATTTCTACTGTCTCCATACCCTACCGGTACTGGTGCTCACTATCAGCCCCTTTCTGCCAGCGAGGTTCCAACCTTCTACTGGCAGTGGTATCTAATAGTTAGTCCCTTTGTGTCAGAGAGGTCCCCCCTCCTCTGGCAGTGGTACCTAATACTTCCCCATCTACCGGATGCATTTGAAACTACTTTGGGCAGGAAACTTTTTGCCAGATTTAGCTCAGAGGTCTCCTAGAGACATGAGGTTCTTTTACATGCTGTAAATCTACGACACAGGGCCCACGGCTTAAAGTCCCTCCCGGAGGACTTGTTCCCTGAATTTTTCCGCCCTTAAAAATTCCACGACCTCCACCTGGTTTGAACCCCCGTACCTTGAGTCATGAGGTGGGAACATTACCCCTAGACTACGGAGGCCGCTCATGATTCAGTATACAAAAGAAACTGTGAAATCCCCTTTTTATGTGTCTTTGGGTACCAATAGATTTGAACACTAAATTGAGGAAAATCTTTAAAGGAGAAATTTTAACACTGAGATTATTGACTTAGTATTGCTGAAACTGAATATTATATAAGGAAACCCTTAAATTGAGTAATATTAAATGGAATTTCCACTGTGTATGTCATAAAATATGGACTTTAATTGAAATATTTCTGAAACAATGAATATTTAATGAAATAGAAGGAAAATTCATGTCTTATTAAGCATTGTTATTAACTCTGGAACAATATATTTGTGACTGGTGAGTTTGTGGACTTTATCCGTCTTTTATTCTAAAAGACCGCAACACTTTGGAAAATTAATTTGTTTTCATCATCAGGTGAAATGCGGAGTAACTTTTACTTACTCAGTTGGGTCCATTACAAACAGCTGATCAACATCTCTGGCACTTACATTTTTGCATGTGAAAACAGTTTCTGGCAAACACAGTCAATTTCTGTGGAACTTTGGCAAAGAGGTAAAAGCCAGACACATGTACAATTCGTTCCAGTTCTAGGATTTCTGCTGAACTGCGTGGTTCAGTTATTAAGTGTCATGTATCAGAATTTTTGTAAAAGCATGAGGAGTTTTATGCTTTATGTAACTTCTGATAAACTCAATAGAATACATCCCCCACATGTAGAGTGTAGCTGTCTAATTTTGGCATAAAACGTAATTCCATTCCAGTGTGAGCAGCGATGCAAGATGAGGCAGCTAGTAAAAAAGATAGGCTGTACAGGTCCATGGATACCTGAAGTTGATGTTGACGTTCCTTTGTGTAATGAATATGAAATGTTGAAGAACCTACTGAAAGACTACATTAACAAGTAAGCCATTATTTTCAGATTTTTTTTTTCTAATAAATAAATATATACATCTTCTGCGATGTGATGCCAAGTAGCTGGTAGATAGGCACAAACCTTTTGAAGGAACCTCTAGCCTCCACCTTCTAGGGTCTAAGGACCTGGTTCCCCAGAAATTTTGGCTCCTATCTACCATATTACACCAAAGAAGATTATAATCTTCATATTCAGTGTCATGAAGATTTCAGAGGTGGCACCAAATCAGCGGGTGAATATACATTTTTTTTATGAATATGGTGATGAGCATCATGAATTAGGTACAGGTTTTTTAACAGTGTATTGTAATATTGTACTTAATATTGCATAAAACATATAAGTAAGTATAAAAAGTGGGAATATCTGAAAGATAAAATTAATTAACTTGAAACTTACCATAAGAACAAGACTATTAGAGACCTCTGTAGAGGAATAAATATATTAAGAAGTGTTAGCAACCTAGAAGCAACTTTGTAAAGGATGAGAATGACGATCTTATTGCAGATTCTCACAGCATATTGAATAAGTGAAAGAACTACTTCTCTCAGCTTTTGAATGTACATAGGGTCAGTGATTTTAGGCAGATAGAAATCAATTCATACTCAGCTGGGTCCCCTTAGAAAGAGCTAATATCAATCATTGGACCACTGATTGAGGTCAGCTCTCTCTAAGGGACATAATTGAGTAGGTGTCTTCCTCCCCATCACCTGGGGACAGAAACAGATCTAGTTTCCGAAATGTCACATTTTCTAGTCTTTAGAATACCAGATGATGGAAAAAGTCCCAAAACCCAGTAATTCTGAGTGTTATATACCATCGTCAGAACCCTCTAGGATCTACAAGTAAACATTTGTCTGATAATTTTCCTATCAAATATGGTCTGAAGGAAGAAGATGCCTTATCACCACTATTTTTCAACATTGCTTTGGAATATGCCATTAGGAAGTTCCAGGAAATCCAGGTGGGTCTGAAATTAAATGGGACACAACAGGTGCCTGTTGTATGCTGATGATGTGAATCTGCTGGGAGATAACACACCATGAAGAAAAACACAGAAACTTTAATTGATGCTAGTAAGGAGATTGGTCTAGAAGTAAATGCAGAGAAAACTGAACATATGCTGCTGTCTCATTAACAGAATAAAGGACAGAATCTTGACATAAAGATAGCTAACACATTCTTTTAAAATGTGGCACATTTAAAATATTTGGTAACAGTAACAAATAAATATTTGATTCAGGAGGAAATTAAGAGGAGACTGAACTCGGGTAATGCTTGCTACCATTCAGTCCAGAAGCTTCTGTCTTCTCGTCTGCTGTCTAAAAACGTAAAAATTAGAACATACAAAACTATAATTTTGCCGGTGGTTCTGTATTGGTGTGAAACTTAGTCTCTGACATTAAGGGAGGAAAATAGACTGAGGGTGTTGAGAACAGGGTGCTGAGGAGAATATTTGAACCGAAGAAGATGAAGTGACAGGAGGTTGGAGAAAACTGCATAATGAGGAGCTTCATAACTTACACACTTCGCCAAGTATAATTGGAATGATCCAAGTGATGGAGGATGAGATGGGCAGGACATGTTGGACGAATGATGGCTAAGAAGACTGAATATAGGATATTGGTGGGAAAACCAGAAGGAAAGAGTCCACTAGGAAGACCAAGACATGGGTGGGTGGATAATATTAAACTCGATCTTGGAGAGTTAGG
Organism: Cryptotermes secundus; assembly: GCF_002891405.2. Lineage (NCBI taxonomy): Eukaryota > Metazoa > Arthropoda > Insecta > Blattodea > Kalotermitidae > Cryptotermes > Cryptotermes secundus. Next base: position 88,225 of record NW_019734973.1, on the reverse strand, counting down.
ATGGGGTGATATGGACTGGAGTAATGTGGCTCAGAATAGGGACAAGTGGAGTGCTCTTGTGAACATGGTAATGAACCTGCGGGTTGCATAAAATGTTGGGAAATTCTTTAGTAGCTGCACAGTTGGCGGCTTCTCAAAAAGGACTCAGCTCCACAAAGTTAGTTAGTTAGTTAGATTGTATGCTATAGCTTAGGTGATTAGAATTAGGCTTACAGACAGATGCCTAGGCTCAAATACTAGGGCATTTGAGACCTGTGATAGACTAAGTAGCAGTAATACAATTTTCTCCAAGTACTTCTGTTTTCCCTTCCCAGTCATCAGTGATGCTCCCTGTTACACCTGCAATGTGTGACAGGGCTGACTAGCCACCAGAATTACATCTCTAGCCCAGCACTTGGCTAGACTGAGATTAAGAAAAGTTTGTTTTCAGTGTGAATTTTGACAAACTGAAATGACTTTATGTATAAGAATTCTAATGCTTGCTGCTCTGTTATTATGTATGTTAACAGAGTTGATAGTAGTTATGACTAAGAGCAGAATATGGTAGTAGTAAGTGACAGTGTGTGCTTGAGTCAGCATTGATATATCCATCCCTCTTTGCTGAAAAGAGTTCACAGCATGCCTCTGGTTTATGACACTGCTTAACACATATCACTTTTCATAATTTGTATAAATGAAGCTGTCTTTCCATAATTTTTAAGTTGCTGAGGTTAGATATTTTTGAGGTAGTTTGTTTTTATATGAAAAATTAAGCATATGTAGATAGGAGCTGTTTTCCAAACAGATTTTATGCTCTAAATTTAACAGTGACATTGATATCTGAAATAACCTATTGATGTTTCACTGAGAATTATGAAAGATATTACATACATGCATTTATCCTAGTATAATTATATTTGTTAATTTTGAATATCAGTCAGAGTTTAAACTTATTTTGTTATGTTCACAGCCTAACATGTGAGCCACCATGCTGTAACTGCATTCGCCCATGCCACTCACTGCAGTTTGTACCTTACATAGTGAAACGTCAACCCATGGAAACAACAGAGCCAAACCATCGATTCAGTCAACTTTATCTGTTTTATAATTCTCGTATGGTTCAAGTAGCAGAAGAACGCTTGGCTTATGATTGGTCTTTGTTTTTATCAGATCTAGGTGGATCACTCGGTTTCTTGCTAGGTCTCTCAGTACTTGGAATTATTGGAATTGTGGAGCGACTCATTGACTTGCTCTATGGCAGTCTCCAACCTCCAGAAAGGACTATAGACCATATACTTACACCAAGACTGTCAGGCTTCAACAGTAACAAGGATTCAGATGAGAATATGGACTCCATTTGTTGCAGAAGAGAGGAAAAAATTTTCAGTTTACATAATATGCAGACAATGAAATGTAAAAACAAACTTTCTTCACAGCCACATGAAACTAAATATTAGTTGCCTGTAATATATAGAGTAATTAAAAATATCAGAAACAAGACTCCATAAACACATTCACACCAAATGTCATGACAAAGTGGTTGGCATTCCTGCTTTGAGTTTTGGAGATGACAGGTTCAATTATTGGTCTGGAGACTGACTATCCTGGCAGATTTTTATGGTTTTGCTTGGTTTCATGCAAATGCTGGTTTAGTGACTTAGATGATTATATTAGTTCATGTTATTTAAGTCATCCCAAGTGGAGAAATCTGATGAGTAACCGCAAAATAAATAAATCAGCATGCTCCTCCTCTCACTACAAGTCACAAGATTGATGATGCTGCCAAGTACATTTTCAGTAACAAGTTAGGAATTGTATGCACAACTTAATAATTCTGGTGCATTCTGTCCCTTGTTTATTCATGTCAAAGTTCATAAGACTTATGGAAAAAGAGTACTGGGCATAAAATAAGTGTTTCATTTTTTGCTACAACTTTTATTGAAAACATTTCTTCATCCCATACATTTTCAATGAATTATGTTCAAGATGTGTGCAGCATTGAATGTGGATCTTCACTTAAAAGTCTAGTACTGTTTTTTAACAAAAACTGGAATGGTTTGACAGACTTTAGTAAAACTCTGCACTATCAAATTTAATGAAAATCCATGTAGCAGATTTATCATACATGGACAGACAGACATGGAAAAAGCTAACCATCACATTTCTTCAACTTTCCATGGTATATGTCCCAATAAAAATGGAATAATATACTTTTCATAATTTGTTTAGGACAGAAAAGTAAAAAAAATATTCGTTTTGTTAAGTGTTCATCCAGCAATAAATGCTAAGGTTTTATATGTGTATATCTCCTACACAAATATTCCTACAAATAATATTTCCCAAGTAAATTGTTGATTAAGTTGTATTCCTGGAGGAAAAATGTTTTTGTAAAGCAAACTGTAGAACTTTGCGTGTTGTCACTTTATTCGGTTCACTTGGTTGTTTCATGGTTATAAGAATATAACACTCCAAGTCACTCACCACATTTTGCAGGTATTATGTATATCTGGAGCTCTGTCTCTTACAAAATGAAGATTTGTATGACGTGAGCTGTAGAACTGTCACTGAGTCGATTTTTCTAAGTGGCCAGTGCACTTAACTCGGTATCCACCCAATGCAATTTAAGTTACTCTGTTTTCAACTGATCTCTAACTCAACACTCAAGACACATCAAATATGTCTGTTTAAGTCAAATTAATTTGCAACAGCTGAAGTTAATTCCAGAATAACTTCACCAACCCAAACTGTACACATCTTCACCTAAGATATTACAAATAGGCATCACACATTTAACTTATTGTAGACGTTTATAACATAAATAATGAAGATTTTCGACATGTTCAACATGTGACATTTATCAAATTGGATTTATAATTTTGAGATTCGCTTAGTAATTGCTATCACCTCCTGTCATCAGTCACCTGAAACACTTGTGAAACACAGAATTATTAAATAACTCTACCCTATGTGACCAGCAAACTATGGAGTTAGAGAAACAAATGCAGATTTAATAATTAAATTATTTTAATATGTTGGTTGCACAGTGTGGCTAACTGCACAGGGTAATTAGACAAAGGAGCTGGTGATTGGCACAATTGAATGAATTTGTTTGCTTTGCATCTTGCAGTAGAAAACTCAACCAATCATATTTGCTATTGCATGCCAGACCCGTAGCAATTACTCATCCTCTTTATTTGATCCTAAAGATGGAGACAACAGTTATCTCCAAAATGTCATCAGTAATAGCCGCATCTACATAATGGAAAGTTCTGAGAGTAGAATCAACATCAACAGTGATCTGCCCACATGAAAAACCTGAAGAGATTGATTTCATCATCATCAACTGCATTTCTGACCTATTTGAATCTTGCTTTAGACAAATCGAGACTTCCACCGCCTTGGTGGCCAACTTCCCCCCCCCTTCCTTTCTTCCTTCCTTTGTTTAGGATGACAGTCAAACAGCTTCTGAGGAATTCAATTAGTTGGAATTCTTAAAATATGTAATAAATAAAGCTGTTGGTATTCTTTCACTTTACTCCTAGATTCAGTTTATTTAATTAGTGTCTGATATCTATGTTTCTGTTTTTCTGTTCTTATGTAGCCTGACAGTAATCTAAGGAATCTCATTTCAGAAGATTCAATCTGTTAGGGTGCTATCCAACGGGTACTGGATGTTTTTAACAGAGGGTAAAGCGGCCAGGGCATAAAGCTGGACACTCTTGTCCATCTAGCACCAAGGTCAAGAATGGTGAAGCTATAACTTCACTCCCCCACATGTATTTATGGTATCATGCCTAATTAAGTTTAGGGATACTTTTACCATTTTTCCTTTCACTTGTTCTGCTATGGTACTGTTTGTCATTAAATTGGAGTCTATTATTTTCCTTTAAGGGCTAATATGTTCGTTTTAATCATGCAAATGGGCAAATTATATGTTCAGGCAGTTCTAGTAGCTAGTGCAATAGTGTTTAGACAGAGTTACCTGATGTAATTATACTTGCAATTGTTCATTGGTAAAAAGGAGTTATTGGCTTGGAGAAGGTTACTGTCTTGCCATTCTGTTATGATACAGTCTAAATAGTGCTGGTTATAATGGGCACCCTTATCACTCTCCTTGGTTTATTAAAGTTCTTTTCTGGCTTATTCTGCCATCATTCTCAATCACAATATTTTTCTCAAATTAGAGACTCTGGATTTCTCATATGAGTCCTTTCTGTGCAAGTGTCTGCCATAATTTGTTTCTGTTTACTGTACCAAAAGTTGTTATACTTGTATAACCTAGCATGACAATGAATTGATTAATTTTCCACCATACACCAAAGTCTGTGCCCCATGTCAAGTTGTGCACGGATCAGAAACTCATCTTCTTCAGCTGCTGCTGCAAGGGTTGAGAATGTTAGCCCGTTCCATCCCTAGACATTTATCTGACTTCTTGGTCCTGCTTGGAGTACACCTTCCAGTTGGTTGAAAATGTAAAAGTTTCTTGAGAACTCTGATGTCATCTTCTATTGATGTTCCAACTAATTTTTCCTAGTTTTTCCTATTTGTCTAACTTCCTCATTCCTAGTTGTGACCTTATTTGGCCGCTCCCTTCCTTGTCCCATAGAGCAGTGGTTCTCAAATTTTGTCAGACTGCAGCCTGGTAAATTCCTTTTTCTATAAGATGAAGGCCTGGTATAATTGATGCCAGGGCTCGGCACTGGCCCGCGGCCCAGCGGTTGAGAAACACTGCTATAGATTGCCACATACCATAGAAACCTCATTTCTGTTGGTTCCAATTGTCTTTCATCTGTTCTATGAGTCTGTGTTTCACCGTTGTGCATGAGACATGGCAGTGTTTCTGTAGAATTGTAATTGCATGTCTTCCTTGTGTTGTGTTCCAAAGTTCCATATATTGTTCCACACATTTACACATGAATTTTTCAAAATTTGTTATTTATATCTTTATGAATATTTAATATTGATATTTAACATCCCATATATTTAAAATTTGAAAGTTGTTCTTTTATTTCATCATTTTTTACTGTTTTGGACCTCAGTCCATATTTCCCATTCAAGGCCATGGTCTTTTTTTTTTGTAAAAATATTTAGGTGGTATGTCTTTGCTACTTCTTCCAATAAATGAACTCTCTTTTAAATTCCACCATCTGTAACAGATGTTATAACTTGCTCATCTGCAAGTACTGTATCTGATATGATATTCTCAATTTTAAAATTATCTTACATTCTTCTGTACCATTTCAGTATCATTTAGTCAAAATTCAAAGCACAGTCTGAGTAGTGATGCGAGCCTGTTTCCTACAAAAATAATCGATAGAGTTCATTCATCATACATTAATGAACCCCATCCTGTGAGGAATATTAAATAAGAAATGTTCTCTAGCCTTTAAATTTTATGTTAATAGAGAATTTTGTTCTTCAGTAGAAAAGGTAACGACCCTGTGATTAAGTGGTCAATCATTATTATAGCTTCAACATTCTTGACCTTGGCACTAGAGGGAGGTGAGCGGTCAGCTTCGTGCCCCTGCCACTTAACCCCCCCGGGGAAAGGGGCCCTGGTGTCCAATGGATAGGAAGCTGGCTGAGCCACAGAGTTGGTCTAAACGCTGTGGAGAGGAGAAAGCTCTTTTCCTGCCGGGAATCGAACTCTAGCCTACATCCCGTAACCTGTCACTATACTGAGTGAGCCATCCGGGAAGGTTGATGTGCCATGATGATATTGTAAACATGGTACCGAGAAGAAGTTCGTAGAGATTCAGTTTTTACGGACAAAATATATTTCTCCCGTTCAGATTTACAGTCAGTTGATAGAGGTGTGTGATGATGGCTTAATGAGCATGCAACATGTCAGAAATTGTCTACAAATACTGCACACAAGCAAAAAAAGAAAATGCATTTAATATATTTTCACATCTTAAGTTATTTTAATGAGTAGTGATTATGTTTCTAAAATAATGAATGTTTAGATGCACAGTTCTCTCTGGCTGTATAATATTGCAGCAGAGTATAGCAATTCATGATAATCGTTGTATATATCTGATTATAGCCCCCTTGTGGCCAAAAATGTTGTGAATTTACATGCAAGCATGAACTAAGCAGCATTTGACCAATCTGTGAATTTCCACTCAAGACCGCTCAAGACAATATTGTATGTGCGTGCGCATATGTGATAATGTTCAATTTTAATGCCATGGGCCAGACAACATGGAGAAATGATCATGAGTTGCCGGTAAATTTCTACAGGGACGACAGGGAAAGAGGACCGAAGAAGCAGTCACGAAGAATGGTATTCCTTTTCGGGAATGTCTGAAGAGGGGAGAGATGGAATAAGTATTGGTGCCTCCTAGGCCAGCAGGAGTAGTGAACCAGGAAAGTTGTGCAGACGACCTTCGCAAGGGCCATAATTTTTAACAGCAATTCACACAATAATAAGAGTAATATTAATGAAGTATTGAATTCTCCACAATGTGTATTGCTTTTCTTCTGCTTAAGTGAATGATTTAGACCTACATTTGCAGTCTATGTGATATCCCCCACATTCTGAATCACATAGCTTACAGTGGCAATTTTTGTTTGGGGAATGGTAGCCAGTCGTTTGGCTGATCTTGTGGTGAAAACCTTGCAAGACCAAATGCTTAATTAAATATCTAAGTTTATTGTTAGGCTTTGTCCAGTCCCTTTTAATCACAGCTTGTGTGGAGTAGAACTCAAACCATATTTATTTCTCCTTTTTTCGCCTATATATTATTAATTTGTTTGCTGCTTTAATAAATGGCAGAAGCAGCAATTCCTATAAGCCTCACGGATCAGCATTTGTCAGTAACATGGATCACTGTCTGTCTATGGTTCTACAGCCCTCTGTTGGGCCTTGGCCGCTCTTTCAGTTTCTTGATGTGTTACACAACCGGTAGAACACCTTGAACGGGGATCAGCTCGTCTCAATGCCGCTACCTGCACATCGGACAACACAAACAGAATAAAAGCACACAGACAGCCACGCCTCAAGTGGGATTCGAACCCATGACCCCAGCGACAAAAACAGTTTTGACGGCTCGACCACGTAATGACCGTTAATGACTACTTGACATATTTGATATGCAATTATATGTCTCAATAAGTGGGAAATTTATTGACCTTATTGACGTTATTGATGGACAAGCGCGACATTTAATATGAGGGCAATGGAGTTGCTAGAACGAAGAACACATCGTAGTTGTCAGCGCCGTCAGTGTCGGTCAGTGCCGTCAATGCTAATTGGAACTCGTAGTTGACCATTTTATTCATAGAATACGCTGTAATTGTGCCACGTATTTAATGGAGGAGTGAAATGTAAAGTTTTGTAGCATGAATTAAAGTATTAAGATTATTTGTAAGGTACTGAATTAATTTTCAAAATAATGGGAGGAACACACAGTATTGAAATTCCTGGAGGCGGGACAGAAGGTTATCATGTCCTACGGGTAAGTTAATGTGAAATTTTGTTGTGGTTATAAACCGTTCTAATCTTGAATCAGTTACAGTGTTTTTAATAAATTCATTCCGTGCAGGTTCAGGACGGATCACCGGGCCAGAAAGCTGGCCTTGAGGCATTCTTTGATTTTATTGTTGCAATTGGAAATACACGGTTGGTAAGTTATACTTTCATTACACATTGACTATGTCAAAACAAACTTTCTTGTTTTACCACATACGACGTTTTGCAAAGTATTTTATGACAGGTGAAGTATTTAAACATTGCTGTTCATAGCCAGGTGACGTATTCCTGCAGTGTATACTTCCATTATTTAATTTATCTGGTATTTTTATTGATGAAAAAAAATTATTGTTGTACCCTGGTACCCGAATTAATACGTCTTATGTGTGCCCAGTTGTAGTACAACTTCATAATTTCATGTAACTTCATGTAATTTTAGCAGAAAAGATATTCAGCAAGGTACAGTGTGCATAAAAAACATACTATTTGCAAGTGAATCATAGCCAATTTTATGCCTTCTCATAGACATACACAGTATTTTGCTGCACATGCATAAGGATTTACCTTTTACTTAATTTCAAAGTGAGATTTCCATGTATACAGTAACTTTAGCAGCTGTCGCAACATATAAACTTTTCATAGTTTACAGAATTTGGACAATGGAAATAGTACAAAATTCTGTTTTCTAGAGTACTACACGTTGGGCAAGGTCCAAAACCCCAGTAATTCTGTGTGTTATACACCATAATCAGAACCCTTTAGAACCTACAACGCACAGTGTGATACTCTGTTATAACTGAAGTCCAAAATGTTAATCACTGTATGTACTGAGATGCTTAATTTTTTAGATATACATCATCATCAAATTAGGTACCATACTTCTCAGCAGTGTTATGTTCGCAATGATACATACTATGTTGTTAGGTGTACTGAAAACACACAGTGAACAGCAGGACTCATCTGTGATCAAATGGTCAGAGAATGCCATGTGGCACACTGTCATGTACCATGAAATGAACCAAGGCCCCTTTAAACCTCTACTATAACTACTAGATATCATTTGATATCTTGCCCCGTTTGACAGTGGCATGTATCTTGAAAACTAAGTGTCACAGGATGTATGTTGTATGATATTTTCAGCTTGTTTGTAACAAAATAGATCGTGGAACGTCACAGTACAAGGATTATTTAACGTGTATGTAATCTAACTGGCACCATCCATTACTGTTACACACATATGGTCAAGTTTGGTTTGAACTTTCTGAAATCACTTTTAATACTTTCCACTTTTCATCGCTTTTAGTATTTTCTAGTGAAATGCGAGTCATTTCCCACATTATTAAACAAATTCCATTTTACTCCCATGTGCACTACAATCAACAGTTTCTCTTTTGCATACATATTTTTCAGGCCTGAGAGTAATAATTCATACTTTTGCTGTTTCTGTACAAGTAACAGCATTTTTAGGTTCATGAAATAGTTGACAGTAAGGTAGAAATTGTCAGAGATCAGGAAAGCTGCTATTGCTTACCATTGTGTTGCTTGTAATAGGACTGAATAGTATATAGAGCAGGAATGAAATCACAACCCTACAGGCTAGAAAGTCATGCTGTAAAGAAGGCGTTTAAATGTATTTTTGGAATACAAATATGGACTGGTTATATTTTGTAAAATGTCATTTTTTTATAGGATCAAGATAATGACACCCTGAAGGAGCTGTTAAAGACCAACATTGATAAAGAAGTACGCATGACCATCTACAGTAGCAAAACACAGTCTGTACGAGAGGTGACAGTTATACCCAGCACATCTTGGGGTGGTCAAGGACTTTTGGGTGTGAGCATTCGCTTCTGTTCTTTTGAAGGTGCCAATGAGAATGTGTGGCATATACTAGTAAGTAAAAAAATTATGCGATTGTTAAAATGCCATTTTGCACAGTGGAAGTTAATGTGTAAATTAAAGGACTCTTCTTTGGAAATGAGCATGTGGCCCAAAAAGTCTTAATTGCACTGAGTCACCACAAAACCTACAAATCTTTTGTAAGTTAAGGAACTGTAATTATGTTTAATATTATTACTGCCATCTTTGAGGCGATTGTCTAGAAAATGTGGGAGCCTCAACGTCTCACAACCCTATGGGCCTTCACGGCTTGTTACAGGGATAGCTTTACTTTACTTTACTTTATTATTAGAATGCATTGAGGAAGAGAATCAGGAGATAGGGAGCTTCATACTTGTGCAGCATGCTGCTGCAAGTATGTTTTTAAAGGATTGACTTGAAACCTAAGTGTGTCAACTATGTAGTGAAGTCCTGTTTGTCAGTTAGCTGCATGCAAAATGAGTAAAATTGTCACATTTTGGAGACTTGTCTCCATTATCATGGACTAATATCAGACTTTCATTTTAAAATGAAGAGTGTCGCTCTTTATGCCAACTTTAGCACGTAGAGTGTGTTGTGTGGTCAGGGCAATGGATCCCCAAGACCGTTAATCTCGGTTTTCTAGACCGGAGCTGCCATTTCCTTGAAATAGCTGCTCAATTATCTTCATGAGGCTGAGTGGAACCCCAGTTTTGCTGACAAGCGGTGGTTGCTCAGTTGGTGTAGTTCGCTTGCAGGTTACAGGTCACGGAGTTTTTTCTCTTTGTGTTGAAGTTTTGTTGGGTTATCAGGTGCGTCAGTAAAGTTATCCCTGTACTAAATTATGTAATAAAGCATTATACCATGAAGGTATATGGGGGAGTGGAGGTATAGCTTCACCTTGCTTAACCTTGGCCCTACATAATGAATGGTCAGCTTCACACCTGTGCCACATTACCCCTGGGGATAGAGCTTATAATATTCATTGGATAGGAGGTTGGGTGGGCCCCATGATGGGCCTGGACTCTATGAAGAATGGAAAAAATCTTTTGCTTCTGCCAAGAACCAAACCTCTTGTCCATTGCACAGGGGAATCTAATAACAAACTAGCCTTTAATGGAGTTTTGTGTGTGTGATTCAGTCTGAAGGCAGGTTAAAAATAACTTTAAATAAGCACTGTTTTGAAAAACAGTGGGGGGGGGGGAAGAGGGGAGATAGACTGGGGATTGCTCATCCAACCTTTAGCTTAGCTGCTATACCAGATGGGCTCTCCCAGCTCACCATCAGTTGTATCAGTCGGTAATAAGACTGGTATGCCACAGCCTTTCTCCATCTTCCTCAGAAACTTCTCTGAAATGCCAAATATCAGTATGACTGAAATTTTCATCATAATTTGTCACTTTAAGAACTTTTGATTTTATGGTGTTGCATGCATGATTCCGCTTGACTTTCTTTATTGTGAAAAGAGTGAGGTCTGTCCAGCATGAGTGTAATCTGTGATTTGAGGTTCTCGTATTAGTGAATATTAAGGGAGTAGTACTGTCTTGTGGGGTGTGATGCTTTGTAGTAGGGTAGGGTAGGCATGCGTCAGTGTTTCAGAGGAACCTATCTATCAGACTACATGGCACCACATCTTAGAAGAACATAATCTTATACATTTCTTTTATTAGAGTCCATTGCAACACAACAATAAAATGGTCAAGGCTAAAATTAGCTTAGCTACATGTTTCGGCTATTAAAGCCATCATCAGGCAAACACATGATTACCATATACACACCACTGAACTGCAATTGCAGTAGTGAAGCAGTGTGTGTATATGGTAACCATGTGTTTGCCTGAGGGTGGCATTAATAGCGAAAACATGTAGCTAAGCTAATTTAGCCTTGACCATTATATTGTTGTGTTGTGACGGACTCAATAAAAGAATTGTATATAATAACACAACAGGATGCACAAAATGAAAACAGAATCATAATGAATAAAATACTGAGGCACTATGCTACAAGCTGGAAGGTCGCGGGTTCAAGTCCCGATGAGGTCATTGGATTTTTTCAATGGACCTAATCCTTCCAGCCGCACTATGGCCCTGGGGTTCTCAGCCTCTAAAAGAAATGAGTACCAGGAATTAATTAAATAATTTTCCTGGGGAGAAATGCGCGGCCAGCATGTAAGGCTGACAAACTTACCGCCATCTTTGAGCCGATTGTCTAGATAAGGCGGGACCCTCAATGTCTCACAACCCTATGGGCCTTCACGACCTGGTACAGGGATAGGGTTACTTTTTTTTATGATGCAGACACAAAGGAATTTCTTTGCATAGGTGCAAATCCAGTAGTATGTGTAGAGTGCAGTATGGATGGTATTTGACCATATTGTGTATTTATATCATTTCTGAACACTTAACTGACCACTCTTTTTCCAATTGCTTTGTAGGAGGTACATCCATCATCTCCAGCAGAGCTGGCTGGGTTAAGGGCATTTTCAGACTATGTGATTGGTGCTGATTCTGTCCTTCATGAGAGTGAAGATTTATTCACAATGATTGAAGCACATGAGGGCCGTCCACTCAAGCTGTATGTATACAATACTAGTGAGGATTCATGCCGAGAGGTTCTAATAACTCCAAACTCCACTTGGGGTGGAGAGGGCAGGTGAGTATTGTTAACATTAGATCTAAATTAGATATGAAATTGATGTAAATTAAATGTGAGGAGTCAGGATAGCTCACTTGGTATAGTAATGGGCTATGAACTGAAAAGCCTGGGTTCAGATCTCTGGCAGTGCAAGTTTTTCTCTTCCTCACAGCTTCCAGGCTGGCTCTGGGTGCCACCCAGCCTCTATCCAGTGGATACCAGCAGCTCTTTCTCTGGGGGTAAAGTGGACAGGGTGTGAAGCTGAACACACCCCTATCTAGCCCTCAGATCAAGAATGATGGAGCTATACCTCCATTCCCACTTATATTTTCATGACATAATGCTTAGCTAAGTAAGCACAGTGACAGTTTTACTTGTAAATTAAACATGAAGTCTCTCTGTGGTTTAAGAGGCCACTATGATCACCATCAGTGGTATCATTCTCTAATTGATTTCTTATTTAAGGCATATTGATTTACAGTTGCTAACATTTCAATTCCTCGTCGTATTGTTTCCTAGTTGATGGACTGCAGGCCACTGCCATGCAATTTAATTCATTCTGGTTCACAAATTATAGTTGTCACAGTGTTTAAAATGTGTTACTACAACCTGAAAAATTACTATTTTGCAAATGAAGGTTACTTCTTTTTTCTATTATAAACTAATCTGACAGTTTGAGACATTCTTGACCACATAAGTTATCGATAGTTTCTCATGTTTACCTCGTTAATGTGATTTCATATTATTCAAAATAAAGTGAATATCAAAGTTGCTGTAGTTCCCCATGCAGCATTATAGGACTTCATATATGTTGTAATATGTTGCAGTTTGGGTTGTGGTATTGGATATGGTTACCTTCATAGAATCCCAATTCGTGGTTCTCCTATGTTGCCTGCATCTCGCAAACCATCACGACCTGTGTCAGTACCATCATCATCTTCATCACAGGCACCAGTTCAGCAAGCAGCTGTTGCACCCGCACTGCCTACTCAGGAGGGACATTTAATAGCTGAAGTACCTCAACATCCAGTCATAGCTGCACAAGAAATGGTACTGTTTTGTTATATTATTTTGTATATTCATATGTTTCCCCTTGAAGAAGTGTTGAGAATAGGCAGGATAACAGCATGGAAGTGAGTAGAGAAGTGGACATTTTCACAATGGTGAATATCCAGATTGAGGCTCTCTCATACCTCACTGTTGACTATTCTCAATGGCCACTATAGGGCTCTCTCTGCTTCCAAGGATTCTGATAGCCCTTTGTTGTTATATGTCACTCTTCTGTATGACTTGGTCTGTCCCCACTCACTTTGACCCTGGAAATGGAGACAGCCTTTCCCGTGAAATTTTGGTATCCACCTATAAAACTACACGGTGTCACATTCCAGAAGACCTCTGAGTGGAAATGAATGTTTGGAAGTCCAAGTCCAAGTCACATTGTGACTGACGGTCAGTCAGTCAGTAAGTCTTGGTGTCGAGCCCCATGTGGGGCTCATGACCAGATATTTATTACTGTTTGGCATTTACGGTCTTGTTTTTATGGGTCGCCCTCTCTGACGAGAGGACGGGTCTGCCTTTTGTATATGCTGCTGGTCCTTGCCAGTGCAGTCTTTCTTGGGTCTGAGTCCCTTGGGACTCGAGATCATATATTACTGTCTCAGATTTGAGACTTCCCTTTTCGTCACCTCCTACAACTCGCAGGGTCATGGTCGGGGTATTCGACCCCGCCTCCACACGGGGATCTCTCTTCTGTCAAAGTCAAAGAAATGTTTGAAAATGTTAATCTTATCCCTTTATTCTCATAAGTCTGACCAATATATTTTGTATGACCATTGTTGTCTCTTACTTCAGTATCATAGCAATTCCATTATTGTAGCATCCAGAATATTCCATTACCTAGACACAGCCTTTCCAGTACTCATTCACTTCATTTTTATTGTGCGCTGAACACACGATGTGCCACATTTAAGGGGAAATAAGGTTCTTTTCTTTTGTTGTACTGTGTGATGACAGTGGTGATGAAAACATCTATCATTTTATTGTTTACTGTTGGGTTTATTGGTATGCAACAAAGCTTCCAGTAGAATTAAAACAGGAACTTTGAATCTTATAACTGAATGTTCTTTGGGTTATACATTTGCAGTGAATTTTGTATCTAAAGATTCTTCATTGAAGTTGTAAGTAACAGAAAATTAAACTGAAAATCTTGTTCACCTCTTGATTACATAGAAGTTTTGGATTATTTAGTTTCCCCATATTTCAGGTTCGTGGGAATCCTGTGTCCAGTGTTGACACTTTGCCACATTCAGGTGTGGCAGCACCATTTCCCAATTTAGCAGGTGCAACATCTCCGTTTCCTACACCGGGAAATGCTCCAGCACCACACCCAGCACTTGCAGGTGGATCTGTCACTGTAACTGGTACCAGCCACTTGTTTCCATTGCCTCCACGCAGTGGTATTGAGACCATGGCTACAGCAAGTGGCGTGGTGCCTTCTGTTGTTAGAACAGCTACCACACTTGCAACAAGTATGTGGATTATAGACGTCATTTACTCATACTGTATAATTTATAACAGTGAATTTTAATGTTAAGCATTCTTTACATACAGCATGGAATTGAATGCCTTAATGAGGTGATAAAGTGTATTTCTGCCCTCTTCTATCCATGTATGTAAGTCCCTTGATCCAAACCACCTCCAAAATCGCAGCTGATGTTTGTGTATGGGACAGTCCTCCATGTAAAATGGCATTTTCTAAAGATGGTCCATGCATCACTATCAAGGATTTGTTTTGTATTGTTTGTAGGGTCACAGTTCTTTCAGAAATTTTGGGTCTGAAGTTTAAGAGATGTAATAGCCCTTTGAAGTGATCAATCATTGTACAATTGCCACTACACTGAAACTAAAATAACAAATAGTTGTGTAATTTCCTTGTTTATGCACAAATTGCAGCAGTTCATAACTATTGATAACTATGCACTGAGTCCTTGAGAAACTAATAATTGCTCAGCTAGTCAAGTTCTCAGCATTTTATGGAACCTGAAGCTTCATTGCCATATTAACAACAACCTCTCGGTTGTGCCTTTTGTAAACCAGATGAATGTAGTCCACACTGCCATTCTGTTTCTTTAATATTTTCCTGTTATGTCTAGGTATTCCTAGTGGCCTCTTTCCATCAGGTTCTCCTACCAAAACTTTGTATGCAGTTTCTTTCTCTCATGAATGCTAAATGCCATGTTCATTTCATCCTCCTTGATTTGATGATACTAATAATACCTAGAAACGAAAAGAAGCTATAGTTCCCAATTATGCAGTTTTCACCTGCCTCCTGTTCCTTCCATTCATTTTATGCCTAAATATTTTCATCAGCACATTGTCCTCAAGACACACTCAATTTGTATTCTTCCCTTAATGTGAAAAACCAAGCTTCACACCAATACAAAAGTACAGGCAAAATTATAATTTCATGTATTTTAATCATCCACTTGCTTCCATTATACAGGGTGTCCCAGGAGGAATGGTCAAAACTTCGGGAGGGTGTTCCTTATGTTAAAGTATGCCGATATAACCCAAAACACCTATGTCCAAAGTTGAACGGTTACGGAGATAATAGCCAGAGAAGTGTGAAACTTTGACCCGTGTTACACACTTGTTGATTACAAAATACATATTAAAACTGGCAGGCATATGTGGTTTCTGTAATGTTAATAATGTACGTAACATCAAACTAACTTGTGAGTGACATGAAGCCATAAAATTGAAGTACAAAATACTCGCTCGCCATGTCATAATTGTCCTTAGGGTTTC
>NW_019734973.1:71861-72187 GCF_002891405.2 Cryptotermes secundus | reverse complement strand
ACAGAAACACTTGCAAGAGAACCAGTATCACGCAATGTCTGGTGAATTCGCGTAAATACACTTCGAGATGGAATCCTTCGATCGGGAAAACGCCTTTGGTACTCTTCAACAGCAGCACGTGCATTGCCACCGCAAAATCCATACACAAAATGCATATCACAATATTCAACGTGTGAAAACACAAAAGGCATTTCAGCAACTCCGCACAACTACACATAATTTACCAACCATTCACGACGCTGCCGCAGCGTACTCTGTAGGCTCTGCAGGTAGCATATGAGCCACATGAGCTTACGGCTAGTGTGAATCACCGCACTCAAGGACAA
>NW_019734973.1:54380-71830 GCF_002891405.2 Cryptotermes secundus | reverse complement strand
TGGACCTGCCAGAAGACCACACTTTTCTTGGGCCATTATCTCCGTAACCGTTCAACTTTGGACATAGGTGTTTTGGGTTATATCGGCATACTTTAACATAAGGAACACCCTCCCGAAGTTTTGACCATTCCTCCTGGGACACCCTGTATATCAATGCAACAGATTGCTGAAATATATTATTATGTATTTTAATTTTTCGTTTTTAAATAGACAACAAGAGAAAAGATTATGAACAGAATTGTAGCAAGCATTATCTAGATTTAATCAGCTCTTAATTTCTTCAATAATTAAATTTTGATTTTTAGTGTAAGTCCAAAATATTTTAATTTCTGCACATTTTCAAAGGATCTGTTAACTGTCTTTATACTATTATGATTTTATCCTGCATTGTGGTGAAGACATTAACATAAACTTTTTTCTTTCCTCTCCAGTTGCTTCTAGACCAACTTCCATACTAGCATGTAATACTTAATATGTCTTACAGAGATACTGGGTTTTCAGACTTTATCCATCGTCCTGGTTTTTAAGATAACTAAGAAAAACTGGTCCAGTGATTGAGGCTAGCTCTTTCTAAGGGACCCAACAGAATAGGTTGTTTTCCCTCACCTGAGGACAGAAACAGATCCAGTTTCCAAAACTTCGTGTTTTTCTTAGTTATCTTAAAAACTAGGACGATGGATAAAGTCCGAAATCCCAATATATCTGTGTGTTATACACCATTGTCAGAATCCTATAGTAACTACTATAATTGTGAGTGCTTCAAAAAGGACTGTACACCATGTTCCAGGTTTCCCACAACCAGCACCAGGTATCCCAGGAATGCCTGTGACGATCGCATTACCAGGTATGCCACCGATCACAGTCAGTACCACACTTGGTCTTCAGGCGACCAGAGGGAACTCGGAATCACAACCTGTCGTTTCACAGTAACACTTCATTGAATGCAAAGGAGAACAAATAAGAGGAAGGTAGTGTACTTTCTCAAGGTGGTATATGGAAGATCTTCCTGTGTACATTCAGGATTCTTCATGAAAATAAATATTATTGTGCCATGCTAGAAGTAATGAAGTGCTTTGAGATTATGTGAAGCAGGAAACGTAGATATATTTGACTGAGAATTACAGTACCAAGGAGAATGTATTTCATGCACATAATCACTTCTTATTTCAAAAAGTATAGCATGAGCAAAATAATTTTAATTCATGAAAGATGCGATTACAATGTTTTCGCTCTTGAAATGCAAGTATAATGTTTGTAGATAACTCAGGAGAGATGGAAGTTGCAAGTTGTGTTTGCAACTTCATTTGTTTTTGTTCCTGTAAGTTAGATACAAGTTCATTATATGCTATTCCTTCATCATCAAGGCCTTGAGGGTTACATCCCATTAAAGTTATTATAATGTGGTGGCATAATAAAACATGAATACATGTTTTTGCATCATAAATGTTCTGTGCACCATTCATTAAGCAATCATTAGTACAGTACGCACTTTGTTTAGAAATAGTGACTTTTCAATTTTTAGTTCGGCATAATAAACCTTTAGATATAGTGGAAAATGCTAATACATTTTGTGTTAATGCCATAGTGTGCTCTTGTATAATTAGGACATTTAATTTTGGATTAAGCCCATTTAAATGAAATATCTAAACAAAACTACAGGAATCCCCTTAAAAATATGTAAAGTGTGTATGTGACTTGCTTTGGGCTGGAAGAATGGCATTCCTGGCATTGTGACACATTTTCTCTTCGCCACCACAGCCAGACCTGCTGTGGGACTCAGCAGCTTCCTGTTCAGTTGGTTCAAGGACTCATTTTCTAGGGGTAGTGGTTGGAGCATGAAGCTTAGTACTCACCTTCAGCTACTGCTAATATTAAGAATGTGTGGAGCTGTACCTCCTCCATGTCTTTGTTGTAGTAGTGGGTTTAAAGGCACCTCAGCAGCATGGTTATTTGTGCCTGTCTTTGTTGTGCTACTTAATTGAGTACAGTGGCAATTTTAAATTATCATACACAGAAAGGGTCATATCCTTTATGCCTCTCTGACTTTGCCCTTGATATGTACTGCTGTAAAATGAGGGGTCTGTGTGTGGTGAGGTTGCCTTTTGCTGTTGAAGGTGTATCCTGTAAATGGTGGAAAGCATAATGTGAAGTGTGCGTCCTTCACTGCTGTCTTGCTTTTCTGAATTTAACATACAAGCTTATAAGCTAGAATCTGTAGGAAGTACAACAGAAATATGGAAAGGGAGGCATGTTGCAACTTTGAAGGGGGGGGGGCAGGAAGATTAATACGTAGATGGAGCCATTTTGAGTTCCGAGAGTTGACAGATGGCTTGTATATATTAAAGCCAGTGCTAAAATGTGTACAATGAAGTGTACCTTTTAAGAATATTTCTTGTATTGAAAGTATTTTTATGATGAATATACTTTTGCTATATGAAGTTTGTGGTTCTCACAATGGCAAATATTATAGCTGGTTTTCTTAATGTGATGCTATGGAGTGCCACAGATGGTTACCAATGTACCAGACTACACAGCATAATATGAGACCAGTCTTTAATTCTTATTGCTAATTAAAAACATTTAAATGTGGATCTGTACATCCACTCCCTCATACACCTTCATGGTGTAGTGCTTAATTAGTTAAGCACAGGAACAACTTTACCTTTTACCTTAACTGTATGTATATGGCAATTTGTCACAAAATTATACTTTATATATGTAATTAATTTCTAACTGCCATGTGAGATGTTTTCCCATGTTTCCTGAGATTAACATTGTTATGTTGAATCTCTCTTCAGGGGCAACATATGAAACATTTGAAGACTTTTATCCACCTAAATCTGATGAATATTGAAATTAATGTGTCATTCATGAGATATATACAGAGCACCCTGATTTAATGTTCTCAGTTAAGGGATTGTCCTCATATAGTGTTCAGTTTCAGTGACTGCAAATCAATAATCTCAGTCTAAAATTACCTGTATTTAAGATTATTCTGAGTTCAGTCTTGAGATCCACTGCTCCCTAAAGAAACCTTAGATGGGGGTTATATCATATAACATGGAAGTATGGAAAAGTGACACACACCAAGTGGTCCATAGATTTGTAAAGTAGTGGTTATTTGTGCGTGTTTTTTCAATGATATTTACTTTCTCATATATGTAATATATATGAGAAAGCACTGTGATAACAAAGAAATTGAGATCTGAACGGATTTACATGGTCTGAGCCCCTCTTAATATGTAAAACCAGTTTTTGGTACACTATCTGTTTGGGGATGTAAGCTTAGCTAACTTCTGAACTTTTGGATAGATTACATTCTATTCAGCTTTCGAGCTCCAACAATTTTGATTAAGTTTTGGTAATTTATGGAAACCATCTCCATAACTAAATCTGAATAGATGGTATCTTTGTTTGATATTCAGCAACCTGGTCTGCTGAGCAGTAATCAGTTTCATTTCCAAGGCAACATAGTCAAGATCAATCAAATGAGAAGGTATATGCAATGTTTTTTCACCAGTTATTTTATATTCTGCAACATTTCTTCTAGGAAAAAAAATAATTGTATGGTCTGAAGTGGGTTACATTATATGCTTTTCAGTGGTGATTCCTGTCCAGAAGGCGGGTCATGTGGAATGCAAGTGCATGATCTGGTAGCGTTAACAATTAAGTATACTTTTTTTTTAACGTGATACATGGAAGTAGAGTTTGGACCTGTAGATGAGCGATGAATCTGTTTACATCTGTTTCCTGGAGTATACAAAGCAACACTGTGGCACATACGCTCTACAATGTATACAGATACTCGTAGCAAAATATTAAGATCCCTAACTCGGTGAACAAGAAAAACATTTTTTTTTTTATATATTCATCTAGATTAGTGGTCTGGCAGGGCTCTACTACCCAGAATGGAGCATTCATCACTGGTGCTATTATATAACTTAATCTCAGCAGTTAATACACCTATTTAAGTAAAATAAAGAAAATTACAAACTTACACTCTACAAAATAAAGTAAGGTTAATGATAATCCTGTAATTATTTTGGTCCTTTATACATAATCCTTGTAAATACTGCTGCTTGGATTTTAAGTTATATAAATTAATGTGCATTTTTCTATTCAAGAATAACTGTAGGTAGAAATATGATTCACAACTTCAAGAGCAAAGCATGCTTGGAAATGCTTCTTATTAAGTTCTCATCTTCTTGATACCAAATCACTGAAAATTATGATATACCAAATTATTTTGTTCATGTTTTGTGTGGCTGTGAAATGGGCTGTCTTATTCTGAAAGAAGAGCATCATTTAAAGTTATCTGAAACTTAAGTCCTAGGGAAACAATTTGATCAAAGAGAAGTTATTACTAAATGGGGAATTACATGTATGTACAGAACTTGCTTGTCCATTTCTTGGGAGGGAGTGTTGTAAAACGAATGAAATATGATGGAATTGACATAATAAGGCAGTAGAAACAGCATTTGGCAATGGAAGTGGCCACATGGAAGGCCATGGATTGAACTGGTTTGGATTGTTATTACAGCACAACAGTGTATCAGGATGTCATAGGTTAGTTGCAACAGTGAGGAATGTGGTGGCATTTGAAAACCTTTCTTTCAGCCAAAGTACCATCATATTGTACTTCCACTGTCTTGAGTGTGTAATGCAGAATATCATGTCGGTAGTTGAGCTGTCAAATCATGAACCACACTTAATTCCTAGTTTTGTATATATACAGATAACCTAGAGGGAAGAATAATAAACTTTTTGTAAAAAGTTAAATGACATTCCTTTAATTAGTACTCAATTTTATCACCCTTTTTTGTAAATAGTTAGTACAGTAATACAGTCCCTACACTGCTGCGACAATTATCAAGTTCTGAATAGAATGTATAAGTTCATAGGTCTTAGAAGATAACATTTTACTTTGATTAAGTCAGTACTTAAATTCTTCAATAGCAATTTCAGCCTCAACAGAACTAGGCTCAGCTGTACATATTTCAGGCTGCCTATATCATTAACTTGAACCAGAACAGTGCAGCTGGTATAGTGATTGTAAGTTGGACAGCTGAGGAGTCAGAGTTTGAGTCCATGTAGGGACAAGATGTTTGTCCTCTGCAAGTTAGCCAGACTGGTTCTGGGACCCACCCAGCCTCCTATCCAGTGAGTACTGGGTGCTTTTCCACAGGGGGGTAAAGTGGCTGGGATACAAAACTGACTTCTTACCTCCAACTAGATCCAAGGTCAATTGACTTGTCCTTGATCCATGGGTATGAAGTAAATAAATAAATTATAAATCTGTCCACTCCCACTTCATGGTTTAGTGCTTAATTAGTTAAGTACAGAAACAACTTTCATTTTGCCTGTGGTTCTGTATGGATGTGAAACTTGGTCTCTGACATTAAGGGAGGAACACAGACTGAGGGTGCTTGGGAGGATATCTGGACTGAAGAGGGATGAAGTGGTAGGAGGTTGAAGTAAACTCTATAATGAACTTCATAACTTGTACTCTTTGCCAAGTATAATTAGAATGACAGCATGCATGGGGGCATGCAGGTAGGGTTTTTAGACTTTTTCTATCGTCTGGAATTCTAGGTAATAGAGGACAAGACATTTCGGTTACTGGATCTCTTTCTGTCTTCAGGGAGAAAGGAAGACACCTATTCAGTTGGGCCCCTTAGAAAGAGCTAATCTCAATCACTGGAAGATGGAAAGAGATCCAGTTTCTGAAACATCCTGTCCTCTATTACTTAGAATTCTGGATGATGGGAAAAAGTCCAAAACCAAGTAATTCTGTGTTACCCACTATTGTCAGAACCCTTTAGAATCTACCAGTCTGAAGGATATTAATGTTGTAAAAGCAAGTAATCAGACAATAGACTTCAAAAGAAATGTAATTTTAACTTGTCATAATCCAACAGGTTTGGGTACAACTCATAAAAAGCAAATCTATATATATACAATGTGCATTAAATGGACAACAAAGTTTCTTGTGTAACTTCCATTAATTCAGAAGGCTGATTCACTGGGCAAATATCTACGCTAAATAACCTATAACTTTCATACATTTCAATGACGAAACTCATTACACAAACTATTACATCAGCAATTATCCTCTGAGGCACGACATATCCGGCTCCATACTACTATTTTAAATGGATGTCTATATTATAATCTCTGTACCTCGCAGTTCTTCATCTGAAGGCAATACAATTTTGCTGGGATCAATGAGGTTGCGATCAATGGGTGGCAGCCCAAGTGCCTCTCTTCTTCGTAGTTCAAGATATGCTTCTCGCTGCGACCAGTCGCGCAACATAACATCGGGGTAATATGTAAAGACGAATCCTCCAAACACTATGCACAGTGTAATTGAAAAGAAAAAAGCTGAATGCATAGCATTTCTGTCGTCTTCCTCATTCTTGAAATCGAATCCATAACTGACCCAATTCTTCTTTGATACAGCGGTGCTTTCTGTTGTTTCACTTTTACTGGTAGGTTCTGCTAGGCCTACAGTCTCTCTGTTTTTCTTCGAGGTAGAAATCGCACGAATATATTTCGTATTTACCAATCTAATTGAACGTCTGAGCACAGGGTTCAATACCACGACACCAACGCCCGCCATATTGCAATTCTTGCAAAATCCCTCAAAAACTCAAAAACTAGCGTAAATGCGAGGGTTACCATGCCAATAATGGCAGCATGAATGAGTAGGGGTGATCCGTGGTATTCTGTAATCCGATGTAAACACGGTCCCAGCAATATAATGAAGATCGAGAGGCTCGAGAGAGATCGAGAGCACACTATAGCTGGCAGGTTGGCAAAACTAACGAGGCGGACAACATGGCGGTAACTTGAGGAGTTGTGTATGTTGCTGGGTAATAAGCAAGTACGTCTTTTAGAAACGAAACAAATTCAAACACTGATTTCGTACCGGATTGATCTGCTTGTCAAGCTACTCGATTATTGTCATCGAACATTTTCAATATGATGCCGATATTGAGATATATTCATTTGATGATAAAAATGCGAATGAGTCATTCGTTAGTCATATCTCTAGGTCTATTATGTGTTAAAAACGAAGTAATATATCTTACTGTATAGCTGAATAAACTGAATGCAGCTTCGGTAGCAGGAAGCGGCAAGAAAGCTCGTACAGTGACTGGAGACGCGGACTACATTAAGTTAACGAAGGGAATAACAGTAAAAATAATCATAGATGAGACTTTAATGGAGGTGTGACTGGTTTTAAGAAAGAATTACGAACGCGAATTAGCTATATAAATGATGAGAGTGGCAGTCTGGTCACAGATTTACGTATGCATGGTTATATATGCCATCCCATGATAGGAGATAGTAATAATATTTCTAGGTGGCTGCAGGAAGTAAGTACGAGAAAAAAACGGAGCAGAGTTTAAGTCATTGCTTTTTAGCAGAACTGAAATTTAATGATAAGTAGCCAAATTTATCATTTGACTAAAGGTATCACATCCCTGAGTATAGGTCCAATGTTGAATGCTGTGAACTTGTTTTCTGGAGTCCTCGGTGGGGACACCAATTATGGTGACGATTTTTTATGGTTTTCCACATCCCCTCCAATAAATTGCTGTGATAGTACCTTTATTAGACTGCAGCTGCTACCTTCTAAATCCTTTCACATTCATCAGTTACATAATTCTATGCTATATAGTCTTAGATACTGACTGTCATAAATAACCCCGACTCCCATATAGGTGTCACTTGTAGGCATATTTGTTCATATAATTTGGCACAAGCTCAACATAGTCTATTCAGTAATGGTGCAAAAGGAATCCAACCCATACCAGAAGGCCCCTAACACAAGTTATTATGCTTGTAATTTCCTTATGAAACAAAAGAACATAGGTTATGTTAGGTTAGGCCTTTTGGTTTCATGTAGTGTTACATTAGTCTTCTTTCAAATCAATACTGGCATCACTCTGTTGGACTTTCATCATTTTACCATTAAGAAATGATAATGTATGGCAGTGCAGTATGTTCAGATCTACTGTCATTTGGGACATTTATTTCGCTATGGTAGAATGTACGAGGAATATGCCAATTATGTGAGTAATTATGGAATATATGGTGGTCCTGTTAAAATGATACCTTTTAGAGTGTTATAATATTTGTAGTTCACTGGCCTTTATATATCAGAAGGTTAAAGTGTTCTGTCTACATTTATATTCTTAACTAAAATAAATAATTCAGTGCAGCAAGGTCCTTCTTGCTCAGATAGTGAAAATAGTTCTTGCCGTATATGACATTCAAAGATTCACCTCCCTCCCAAGGCTAAGATCCTATGTAACATTTTTAACCACCAAGCAGGAAGTCAACCCGTTCGCAGCTGCTAATTCAGTATCTTTGTAGCCACCATCCTTAGCTGAAGGCTGTCTCCTGCAACCACAACCTGTGCATGTGCCGTGCTGTGGTGACAGAGGAACCATTTCAAATGTGCATTCTTTATCATGTATGTTAAAAGTAAATGAAAATTAAAATAATATATATAGGAGTTGGGACAAAATAATGGAAACAATATAGATACTGTACACATTTCTTTATTATTATGGTGTCCGACCACCTTTTGCATTCATCACAACTGCAGTCCATCTTGCATCAGTGGACTCGTACAATTTTTGAACAGCCCCTAGTGGAATTTCATGCCCTTGAAGAACATCTTAAGATTGGTTTTATAGATGGTGAAGGTGGAAATATGTTTCTCACTCTAGTGTCCAAAACGGACCAGAGTGGTTCAGTGGTGTTAAAAGTGGTGATTGTGCTGGCCAGGGAAGATGTTGAAGTTCACCTTTGTGCTCTTCAAATCATGACTGAACAGTTCCAGCTGTGTGATTGGGGGTGTTGTCACCTTAGGAAACTGCATCGTTCTGAAGTGACATCTGGATCATGGGATTCACCTGATTACCCAACCTGTTCACATATTCCTTTGCAGTAATTCAGCCATGGAGTGTAATAATGGGACCAACAGAATACCATAGTATTGCTGCCCAGACCATCACAGAAGCTTCCCCATGGTTCACTGGTGGAACCAGGCATTCCAGATTATAGGGTTCTTGGATGTTCTCCAGATGTAAACCGTTCCTGATGTAGGAAACACCATGAAAGATGACACACCTGACCGTATCACACATGCATTTCCGGTTGTCTGGTTGTGTGATGTTCCAGGTTATATGGTCATGACACCATCGTTTACACATCTGAGCATTGCTTTCAGTAATCAGAAGTTTAGCAGTTGCAGACCTACCATGGATGTTTGATTTGTGAAGCACACATTGGATAGTTTTTGTGGAAACAAGGTCTTCAAGATGAATGAATATTCAGTTCTGCTGTTCTGTCACCTATGCTGTAGTAGCTGTGTGATTTTTAAAAAAGTCCTTCTCGCCCACTGTTTCTCTTCGCTCTCGATACACCTAATAACGTGGTAGTTTTTGTTGCAGATGTTCCAGCTAAACACGCACTAACGATTTGTCTTCTTTAAAAATCATACTAGTCTCCCATTTTCCAATTCTTTCACATGGACTGTCACTCAACACAGTCACTAATGCACTTACATGAGCACTAAAGCGGCCTCCGTAGTCTAGGGGTAATGTTCCCACCTCATGACTCAAGGTACGCAGGTTCAAGCCCGGCGGATGTCGTGGAATTTTTAAGGGTGGAAAAATTCAGGGAACAAGTCCTCCGGGAGGGACTTTAAGCTGTGGGTCCTGTGTCGTAGATTTACGGCACGTAAGAGATCCTCATGTCTCTAGGAGACCTCTGAGCAAAATTAGGGAGAGTTTTCCGCCCAAGTAGTTTCCAATTCCTCTGGTAGATGGGGAAGTATCGGGTACCACTGCCAGAGAATGCCTACCTCGCTGGCAGAACGGGGCTGATAGCGAGCACCAGTACTGGAAGAGCATGGCGACAGTAGAAATTAAGGGGGGACACACAATAGAACAACAACTGGTCACAGTGCATGGGGAAACCCACCCCCTCCAATAATAATAATAATACATGAGGACTATAGAGTGTAAACAAATGGAGGAACATTCATTGTTGCCAACTGAAGTTCTTTCAAAGTAATCAACATAAATTCTGTTCCCTAATTTCTTAGTGTTTCCATTATTTTGTCCACCACTTGGACATTACAGTGTGTGTGTGTGCATGTGATAACTTGTAAAGAGTACTCATGTTTTGTATCAAAGCGTCCAATAACTCCAACCATCTATCCAAAATCCGTCTATAGTCAAATTCATACATATGACAATATCTTATGTATCACTTTCATGGTTTCAGATTACAAAAGAAGGATGAAGAATGGTCCCTTTTGCTTATATATATCTTTCTTTTTTCTTCTTCTTAAGTTTTTTTTTTTTTTTGCAGTCATGCTGGAAACAAAACGTGAGAATGTTTTATTGTTTGCCACAATATCAGTCGTATTTGCAGTTGGAGTGTTCGTTCTTTGGGGACCTGCATTTCGTCAGAAACGAAGGAGTAAGTTAGACACATTTCATTTTAATTGACAAGTTATATTTGATGACTATAATTTTTTTAAATAATAAGTAACAGTTATACCATCATCACAGCAGCCTCCATAGTCTAGAGGTAACGTTCTCACCTCATGACTCATAGTACGCGGGTTCAAATACCCGGCGGAGGTCGTCGAATTTTTAAGGGCGGAAAAATTCAGGGAACAAGTCCTCCGGGAGGGACTTAAGCTGTGGGTCCCGTGTCGTAGCTTTACAGCACGTAAAAGAACCTCATATCTCCAAAGGAGGTCACTGAGCCAAATTAACGGACGTTTCCCACCCAACAGCAGTCTCTGATACCTCTGGTAGATGGGCGAAGCATCATAGATACCTCTCAGGTAAGTAGAGCCGGTCTCGCTGCCTGGGCGGGACTGATGGTAAGCACCAGTACTGGTAGGATATAGAGACTGGTAGAAATCATAGAGGGAAGCACAATGGACCAATACAGGTCTCAGTGCATGGGGAAACCCACCCTCTCCAATAAGTAACTAACTACCTATACCATCATCATCATCAGTAATCTGTCAGACGACAGGTCCACAGTCTCTTCCAAAACAATTCCTCCACTTAATGCGATCTAGAGCTTTCTCCTTCAAATGACAGTATCCTCTTCTGTCCACAAGGTCATCCAGCATCTTCTTACATCTTCTTCCTCGTCTTCTTGTCACTTCTATCCGCCCCTCTATCTTTCCTTCAGTAACATCTTTTAGAAGGCAATTTCTGTGTAAAACATGACCAATCCAATTAGCCTTCCGTTTTCTTATTTCGTATAGGATATTCCTCTGCTCACTGACTCTAATTAACACTTCTTCATTTCTCACATAATCAGCCCAACTGATCTTCTCCTTCCTTCTCGAACACCACATTTCAAAACTTTCCATATGTTTCTGATCTACTGCCCTAAGTGTCCATGTTTCAGCCCCATACAGAGCTATGCTCCAAATGCAGCATTTCACTAATTTCTTTCTCAAATTTAAGTCCAATTTGCTGGTAAAAAGGTTCCTTTTCTTGCTAAATGCAGCTTTTGCCATAGCAATTCTGGATTTAATTTCACTAGTACACCTTCCATTATCTGTTAACAAGCTAGTTATACCATATACGCTTAAAATATTCAGGGTTACTGCTTGTCACCATTTAAAAAAAATCCTGAGATAAATTGTCGTTTTTGCTACATGTGAAGACCATTCGAGTTCAGAATTCTGTAATTAGACAACTATGAATGTTACATCTCCAGTTTTAGACTGAATTCTTTTGCCTTGAATATAGATGCAGCAGGTCCCTCCAAAAATTGATATGTATTTACCAGGCTGAATCATATGTGTCAGAAGACCATAATCTCTTATTAGTTGAGGAAGGTAAAGTTTTTTAAGTAATTCTTGACCTTCACTTCCCCCTGTGTTAATCATTGTTTTATACAGGTCACGCAACTATGCTGGCACATGCACATGTCTGTCAGGCCAGCATGCATAACATTACATTGTTTACAATATAAATCTCATTATTTCCAAGTTAAAATCCTGCTGCCAGAGGCAGCATGCAATGTTAATGGTATGTCCTGCCTTGTTTCACTGGTTTCCAGTTGTCCCATAGTAATTTGGAAGGTGGTCAGTAAATTGTTCATACATTAATGTACAAAATCTGTCAGTCTTGTGGAGACCATTGGTAATAGCCTTTCTGTTCAAAATTCTGAATGCGTTTCTTGACTGGTCATTAAAACTGCATGTATAGCCCATAACATGGTCCTTCATTTAGCTGTACTGGCAATTCTTTGTGTACTGTTACAACACAATATTTTTCTTAACATTTTGCTTTCATGTGTGAGTAATATATGTTTTTTCCTTCAGAATAGAATACCACATATGGCCCTTTTTTTTCCCCTGAGTATGATAAACTCAAGGTAAAACATTACACCACTATATGAGATTTGTATTTCTCACATTGATGAATATCAAGATATAGTGCTGTGTAGTTTGGTTGCTAGGTACCAACATTTTGGAGAACTTGCTACTTCCATCTTCCTCAAAGGCAGAGACAGCAGATACTCTGAAATGTTTGTACCTGTCTACCAGACTACACGGCTTCATAGCCTAGAAGACCTTGTTCTTGATTTCACCACTAACTTTCATTTTGCAGGAGTTATATATGTTTTGGCTTTTAGGTCAAGTCCTTGGACTGGTGAATCTTGGTTACACATGTTTCCTGAACACTTTGCTTCAGGCACTTGCATCTTGCCCTGTTGTTATGGACTGGCTGTCCACACATCAAAGTAGCACCAAAGGGAGTAGCTTGACTGCATCATTATGGAATACTCTCCAAGGTAAATGAACAAAGGCATTTTCATATTTTTGGACTTTGAATATTTGTATAAATGTCTATTCATTTTTCATTTTTCATTTTTGGAGATTTTCTGTGGATTTTCTTTCAAAGCAGAGCCAACAGAAATATTTAAAGACTCTAAAAAAGGTAAAGTTATCTCTGTAACAGGCTGTGGAGCTCCATAGGGTTCTGGGATGTTGAGGCTCACACTTCATCTAGACAGTCAGTGACAGTGAGGTTGTCAGCCTTACGTGCCAGCTGCCCTTTACCCCTAGGAAGATTCCTGGTACTTGTTTCTGTTAGAGGCTGAGTTGACCCGAGGGCCGTAGTGCAGCTGCAAGAATTAAGTGAATTGAAAAATCCAGTGACCTCATCGGGAATCAATCTCATGACTTACAGCTTGTAGTATAGTGCCTCAACCAACTATGCTATCGTCGTAGGCCCTATAGGGTTGTGATACAGTGAGTCTCTCACATTTTCCAGACAGTCATCTCACAGATGGCAGTGAGGTTGTAAGCCTTAATTCAAACACTATAATTTGTTTCATGTTCATAATAATGGTCCTTACTGAATTACTTTTTGAATGATGGATGTGTACAGACCTTATTAAGAGTTATACTTATGGTGTGCTGTAGATACAGGAATCTATTTTGTTAATTAAAAATATCACATGTCATTATCATGATAACCATTGTCATCATCATCAACTTGACAGCCCTGTGTGGACCATGGTCTTCTTCAAAAGTTTCTTCCACTCTTCCTGTATAATGCCAGGCTCATTCAGTTCTTCTCTCCTAGAAGTCTGGCAACCTGGTCCACATTATTCCCCCATCTCACTTTTGGCATTCCAATTCCTCTTTTTCATTCTGATCTTGTGTCACACATTCCTTAGTCAAGATCTAAAAGTTTATGATGATGGTACATTAATACAAATATTATGTTTCTGGACATTATCCGTCATCCTGTTTTAATTTGAAACATGTCTTGGAGACTGGATTCTCTGTGGAATTTATCTCTCCAGTGATGACTTCTAATCTGATTGTACTCTGGTTCCAGTCCTCCTATATATGGAGTTTTTTGATGTTTTAATGTTTCATCTTAACTCTTGCAGATGAGTTATGCTGCACTCGGTTTGTATACAGGTGCAGGTGTCCAGAGATAGGGACTAGTCCTATCAATTGGGCCCAACTGAGCAGGTTTTACCTGAAGACAGACAGAATCCAGTCTCCGGAACATGTTTAAAATGAAAATAGGATCATGGATGAAGACCAGAAACATAATGTTTGTATTCTCTTAGTTGACCTATTGTTATCCATTTGTGACATATTCTGCCTACTTTAGTCTGTTAATTTTAATACATTAGCTAATATAATTTATATAATTGAAAATTCTCTCTTCTTTTCCATCATCCTTTGTCCTGTACTGCCCCAGAGATACTCCTCAAGATCCATCCCTCAGATGGGTCTATTGCAGTCTCTCGTGTCTTTGTAAGTATCCAAGTCTTAGAAGCATATGTTGCTACTAGCCATACAGGTATCTTGTGCAGTGTCATCTCTCTTTTTCTTAAGACCGTTTTTAATTTGAAATGCAGAGAAAATGCAGTTTTTTTATTGTGATGTGGATAAATTTCAATCTTCAGAGGGTTAAGAGATTAAAGTATTTAATAACCTAATTCTCTCTTAGTATTATGATTAGAAATATTGTGGGTTTTTTTTTGGGGGGGGGTGGAGACATCACATGTGATGTGTGTATATGTGTACATGTTCGTTCACATGAAGGATACCTGTGTGCATGCACTTACATATGTGTAACCAAAGGCTATAATCTTAGGAGCAAGTCACTTACTGAATGTTAACAATAATGTTGGCAGTACTGAATGGAACGGAAGGAAGTGAAGATCCATACACTCCTTCCAAGTTGATCCAATCACTCATGGCTCAAGGATGGGTTATATCTCCTGGGGAACAGGATGCACATGAATTATTTCATGTTATTGCTACGACACTGGAAGAAGAAATGCAGCAGGCATTGCCAAAGGTGCAACAACTTTCATTCTCTATTCTTGTTTTAAGTACAGCTGCTTTTTGTTATGTGTGTTTGGTGCTGAGATTAGGCATTTTATGGCTTAGGAAAGATTTCCAGTTGTGCCATTTTATGTACAGGTAGATCTGTCAAAGTGGCGGAAGACTTCCACTAGTAGACTCATATGGAAAAATTGTTGTGATGTTGGGAGCCTTCAGACAGGAAAGGAGATGGTGATTACCCTGTTCCATGTTATAATGAAACAACCAACAACAAGCATTGTTTACATTCCCTACAGAACAGACAATACTTTGGAAGATGAGGCACCGACTAAATAATTAATATTAATATTACTACATCTACATCACAAGCCTCCAATACAATTTTTTATATACACACAGATTATAGAATACTCCAATTTGTCCATGGGAACGCAACAAAATTACAAAAACGAACAACTGACTCGATGATGTAAAACATCAGTCGAAGAATTTTATTCTTCTTTTATACTATAACTTTTGTTTTATATAATCTAATTTATTGTATTTTTATGCCAAATATTTTATATAATTAATAATATTGTATCCAATTTTACTAGTGCTGCGGTTCAGTGGTGTATATATGTTAACCATGTATTTGCTTGATGATGGCTATTAATAGCCAAAATATATAGCAGAGCCAAAACTAGGCACTGATTTTGATATTAGTTGTGTTGTGATGGTTTTAATAAAGAAGTTGAAACAACCATTGTCACTGAATAGAGATTCAATGTGTCTCATCACAGGTATGCTCTTTGTCTGATGTTGAGGATGGCCCAAGGGAGATCCAGTCTGACACTGTTCAGCTACGTAATTCAGGTATACATCTACGAAGCACAGTGCATAGTCTTGAAACCAGCAGCTGGTGGAAGGAAGCCAAATTGAAAGGTCCACTTCCTTTCCAAGGCCTTTCTACAAGCCAGTTACAGTGTACAAGCTGTAATTGCAAGGTACTACTTCATCTCTGCTGCTGTCTAACACCAGCACCGTATTACAGTACATCATTTATGTTGTTTTTCTTTGCATGGTACCTCTGAAATTGGCCCAAAATGGGTAGGTCACATAAGTGTCACCATGGTTTTGGGGGGGGGCTGTGGAAATTGCTTGTGAGCTTACATTTAAGCTGTTTAAGATTATTTATATAAAAAGGTAAAGCTATCTCTGTAACAGGCTGTGAAGGCCCATAGGGTTGTGAGGTGTTGAGATTCCCACATTTTCTAGAAAGTGAGCTCACAGATGGTGGTAAGGTTGTCAGCCTTACGCACCAGCCGCCCTTAATCCCCCAAGAAGATTCATGCTACTCATTTCTCTTAGAAGCTGAGTTGACACTAGGGCCATAGTGCAGCTGAAAGGATTAGGTAAATTGAAAGAATACACCTCATTGGGACTCAAACCCACGAACTTTAGGCTTGTAACATCGTGCCTCAACCAACTACACTACTGCGTCCCACCAGATTAGATTATTTATGTTTAATAATTAAAAATACTTTAGCTTTTATTATTAATATTTTATATTTTTCCTTCCACAAATTTTATTTTTTGTTAAAAAATCCAAGGGTGGCAGATGTCATGTTCCCCCCTGCCATCCACAGCAGGTCATATTATACACACCTAAAATAACTGCCCCCCACTGGTATGTCACCATTTAAAAGCCAAAGTTGTTGTTAGCATAATGTAATAAAACCTTATCTGGTTGCTCCCCTTCCACTGGATATTAGTTAGGACCTTAGCTAGTGTACATGCATTTGCTTGTATATGTACATTACAGAATTCCAGACTGTGTTTGGAAGCTAGAGTTGGTTTTAATATAATATAAGAAGGTCACATATATGTAGTTCCTCTCTTATTAGTTTTCAGTTGCATCCTTAGCTAGTATTCATGCATTTGTATACACAGTACAAAACCACAGACTGTTTGAATGTGTCACTGGAAGCTGGAGTAGCTTTTAACATGGTTTAATAAAGCAGCATAATAGTTTGTTTTGGTAATATACACATTACTCCTACACACAAAGTTGTGGTGGAAAATCTTGAATGAAAGAGACCTTGAAGACATGCATAGATGGGAAAATAATATTGAAATGGATTTTAGAGTAATATGATGGGTAACAGTGGACTCAATTCATCTGGCTGGTGGTAGAGGCTAGAGTTGGACTCTTGTCAGCATGGTAGTGATTAGATTCCATAAAATGCTTGATTTTCTTTAGTAGCTGAGCAACTATTAGCTTCTCAGGATGGTCTCTGTGCAATGGAATTTGTTAATTACATGTAGTTAGTACAGAACTTCAAACAGTTGTTATGTATTGTTTTAGTTATTTGAGTTGTAACCCTATTATTTTAGGTGGATTAATTCATTCTTTCTCCAATAGACAGGATTCTTGAAAATTATCTGGTTGATTTAAAAGTTGTTAAACCTTCAACGATGCAGGACATTTAATTTCTACTCACTCATGGCTGTAGGGGAGTATTTAAATATTTAAAATGGAAAGTGCAAACCTTTCACATAAAGTGTAATAATTTGAAAAACCTGTTGTTAT
>NW_019734973.1:27312-54273 GCF_002891405.2 Cryptotermes secundus | reverse complement strand
TGCTTTCAAATTATTTTTGGGACAGTAAGCTTATAAAAAAAGTGTGAATAATAGTATCATATTACTTTAGAAATTCAGCTGAGTGTGGTAGTTTTGAAAACACTTCATGCAGAGTCCCAAATCCCATAAGTATAACGGACCCAGCATAAATTCCTCTCTGTGAGACAGGTTTTCATGTTCTAGCAGGCGACCTGGCTGGTAGCTCATGCCTGCATAGGAACTGCTTCACATTATTTTTTTGTTTCTTTGACAATCATGTCGATTAGTTCTTTACTGGAAAACAGTTCAAAATTACTAAAATTTCTGTAACATATATTCTCCCAAAGGAAGTCTTGACTGACGGTGTCATCCTCATCACTGTCATCATTTACCACAGCATCAAGAAAAGCACTCCAATTCATTTTTAGTGTCAAATTCCAAATCTGATAAACTTTGTTCTGATTTGCTTAGAAGTTAGTACTATCCCAATTCATCATCACACAACACAGCTGACAGCTTCTTGCTCCAAGTGCCATGGCAGCTACAAACAAACTGTATGATGCTTATTTATAGAACAAAGGGGACTGTACAGTGGAAGCATTTATATAGAGAAGTGTTTTCGATTCCTACATGTCAGTCACAGCACACTTCTTTAGAGTCAACAAATCAAGTCTAGTTGTAGTTTCTATGCTGGTTTCTCATGGTTACAAATAACTATGTAGAAGCAGCACTGTCTGGGTCATGTATAATACTTCAGAAGCCCAAAAGAATTGACTTTTGATCTGATCAGCATACAAAGACAGCACACACTGTCGATCTAACGTATTTAGTTCATAAGAATTTCCCAAGGTGGAGACAGGTTTGTACGGTAATATAGCACACCAACTGGTGAGGTACAGAACTTTTCCAAAGAATTCAAATGTAATACAAATGCTGTGGGAAGTTCAATGTGGGACGACACATATATGACATGATAGCCTGGTACCTCCTCTTTAATTTCATACCAAAAAAAGTTATTTTACATGAAAAACAACAGTTCAAAATATGAGCTGAACATTACCGCTGCACTATGCATGCTGTGGACGTATGACAGTGACTGGCAGAAACTGCTGGCATGCTATGTATGCATGACTGTGTTGAAGGGTGAATGGGATATGTCCACATACTCATGCATGTGGTCACATGTAGAATGTTCCCTTACAGTGTAAGGTAATTGGCCAGAAACTTGGAAAGTTATTTGTTAGAAGTTGCTTTGTCTTATGATTAATGGAGCATTTATTTTACACCTTAATTTCCCCAGATTTCATCACAGTGGAGTAAACATCTTGAGCAAGTCCTTTCCATCATTATGAATGGGAATTATGCTTGCTCCTTTGATGTTCTCATAAGAATTTCATGGGCTAAATGTATCACATTTTATACCTTCCTGAGACTCATAGTAATAAAAGTAATCTGGCTTTGAAAGCATTAAAATGGCACTAATAATCTTTATGTTTTTCTGTTCCTTTCCTATTGGTAGTGCTACCAAAGAAATACAGACGACCATAACTGGAATCATTTTTTAAAAATGGATATTAATATTTTGTATCCTAATTTTTTTCTAGTCTGTGCTCCACTATTCCACATTCTACAGTTTATCACTGACACTGCCTCCAAGATTGTCTCTGCCTGGAACTGTAGATGGGTTTTATACACTGCAAGAACTGATTGGACATTATGTGGCCAGTCGAGTGGTTAATAATGTTGCGTGTGGTGGCTGCGGATGCCGTGACACTGACCAAATGAAAAGCCTCAGCTTTGGGAAGGTGACTATTGGATCAAATTCCTTACTCCAAACTAATTTTAGTGTCTAGAATTTTGTCATTGGTTACATACTAATCACCAATTGCTTCCATTAATACTATTCACTGATAAAGCTATTTTCATGTGTAGTGGAATCAATAGATATAACTTGCATCAGTTGCCTCACAAGAATCCACATGATACTGTGGAAACAAATTTTCAACATAATTTCTCTAACAGTGTGTGTAGTGCGGTATGATGAGTGACATGTTGATTAGTTCATTTATTTTAGGCGATTGTATGACAGGACATAATTACCTAGACTTTCTGCAGAATGGGTTACCAGAACAACTAGAGGATGTTCCTTTGGCTACACGGATTGCTGTGTACTTTCAACATGATGGAGCCCCTCCTCATTATACCCACTTGTGATGAAACATCTCAGTTACACTTTTCCTAATTGGTGGATTGGTCATGGTAGTATCATTAACTGGCCACCAAGATCTCCACACCTATCCCTGTTTGATTTTTGTTTATGAGGTTGGACGAAGAGTAAGGTGTGCAAAATAAAGCTGGATACATGAGATGACCTGCTTGATCACAATGGATGTTAGTACCCCCCATAAAGGAACTCAGGAGCAATCAGACAAGCAACACACCATGTCCTCACACAAGTTGCAAAGCGCATTGATGTTTATGGTGGAATTTTCTAAAATGTATTGTACTACGTAAACTGTACCAACTTTTGTCACTTGAACAATAAATACTGGTATTAGAAAAACTATATAATATTTCTTTATTATGAGCAGTTTTGGAACTGTACAGTGAAAACGTTTGGAATAGGACACACGTGCCTGTACACCTCCCAGAAAATTGATCTTTCCTTGTTATTTTGGAAATGATTTGTTTCATTTGATTCAAAAACAGCTATTCAGCCTTCT
The DNA here is from genome assembly GCF_002891405.2 of Cryptotermes secundus. NCBI lineage: Eukaryota > Metazoa > Arthropoda > Insecta > Blattodea > Kalotermitidae > Cryptotermes > Cryptotermes secundus. Next base: position 51,571 of record NW_019734973.1, on the reverse strand, counting down.
TACAAAATTATTAATGATGAATGAAAATAAAACAATAATTTACCCAGTCTTTTTATATTGCTGTGAGACATGTTGTCTTATTTTGAGAGAAGAACCTAAATTATAAGTATTAAGAAGTATATATTCCTTCAGATGTGACTGACTATGAATACATAAATTACATTAGATGTTTTGTCTTGTCTTGGTCATCATCAGAGGTTTCATCAACATTAACTGAAAACACTGTACATATTCACAATACATATATCTCTATGAGGATCTTATACCTTAGAATTGTAGTTAAAGATAAAATTTTTTAGTTAATTACATCAAGATTAATACTAATGGTTTAATTAAGTACATTCCTGTTGTGAGGAGTGGTGTGTTTATATCTGCAAATATAATGTAGGAATACATTAGATCATGTGTTGATTTAACTATATTATTATGAAGATATGAATGTATGAAAATGCTTACCCATAAGATGTCATATGTTTATATGATGATCTAGTTTATCTTGTGGAGTGTGGTATGGGAGACTAATGTTGGGTTCATCTGTGGTTATATATACATTTTGACGTGTCACGCTAGCTGGATGCCCCCCCCCCACCAGTGGTGACGCGCCGAGCGGAGCTGAAGCGAGCCGAGTCCCAGCACGCTGGTCACTATGCAACGCAGGTAAACAATGGTTGCGAGAGACAACTCCCAACAGCGTTGCTAGCAACACGGCGCCAGACAACAGTGGTGCCTATTACGTGGCTGTTTTCTGCGTTGTCCGGAATGAGGCTAGATACGGAGCAGCGAAGACTATTCATAGTCAGTTCTGAGTTCCGAGCAAGCCTACGAGTTAGTTACAGCTCTCCAGATCTCTAGTTATGAGTCAGTCACCAGTTAATTGCAGTACAGTATTTGTGATACTGCCAATGGCAGTAATTGTGGATCTGTAATTTGTGTGATTGTAAGAGCGAATGTGGAATAAAATTCGCTATATCAAATACAGCGTGAAATTATTTGTCGCATTATACACCCAATACGCGACAATATGTTATATATATATATAACCACAGATGAACCCAACATTCACACGAATGTCTTCATAGGCCCTTTGTTCATGTATCGGTCTGTTGCAATGTTTATATGCATAAATGTGGAAGTTTCCATTTATATTCATAATGCAACCCTTCTCTGCATGGTTTATTAGGTCTATAAGATAAGATAAATTAAAAGCTTTTACTCATTTATGTTGTTTGTTGAACTACCTTGTCTTAGGAACAAAGTTAAGCATAATATGGTGGTGTTAGTGACATTATTGTAGCAGTGCAAGTTGCAAGATAGCAGGCTATGAGAAGCATGCTGTTGACCAGAAAGTGAAAGTAGTGCACGTTTCAATACCTGGTGGGCAAGAAGAATAATGTATGGATTTGCCAGGCAGTTTAAAGAGGACATTTCAGCATTGGATAGAAAAGGTCCTTGCACTTCAAGTATTTGTAGCCTGGAGAACACAGGAGCTCTGGGAGAGACAATACAGCAAAGGTTGAGCAAATAAATGAGAAAAAATGCAGTGGGATTTGGGACATTAGCATTCAGTTAGTGAATGTTTCACTTGGATGCACACATTTCTATTCAAAATTACCATGATACAGAAACTGGAGTGGGGGGGGGGATGCCGAAGAACTGGAAGAATTTTGCTGCTTAAATAATAAATGAAGAGGCTGGACTCCACAGTGCATGGTTTTCTGATGAGGTTTGTTACCATTTGGATTGTGTTGTAAAGAAGCAGAATGTAGGTTCTTGGCTAATGGTGACCCACATCAGTCATCTGACAGAAACATTTATGGTGAAAAAATTACTATATAGGTAGCTTTATGAAGCCATGGAATATTTAAACATTTATTTTTCGTTGACACAGAGACTGTAGTCATTACAAGGCTAAGATATATGAAAACTTTATTACACAGTTTATTTTCTACAGAATTACCACTTAACTGTGTTGTTTATATGCAAGCTGGAGATAGGCTATATGCAGATTGGATTGGAAATGCTCTGAAAATTCATCAGAAACATCATTAGGTTTGATTAAATGATTACCATCAATAATAATAATAATAATAATTTCAATTCATTTCAGTTTCAGTTCTTTATTATTTATATGCTGAGTCAACAGCCACAAGGCCAATTACAGACAGAGCACAGTGTAGATACAAGTGATTACATTATGGACAATCACAACATAAAGTCAGAGACAAATTATAGGCAAGCACTGGAGGAAAAACACATTAATGCAGACAAGTAAACAAACAACAACAACAACAATAATAATAATAATAATAATAATAGTGTATAATATTCATTAGCTGCCAGCTTGTCTCTGCATTCATATTGCACGAACAATCTGGGAAGGAAAACCACTGAAGCGAGATGATCGTGTCACCTTTCCTGAGATACTTGTCATGGATCCATACATGTACAATCACATACAACAGGTAATTGTCAGCTACCAGTTACATGTTTATTAGCACATTACATAAATTAATGTATAATGTGGATGTTGTATTTGCATGTTTCATGTCTGAAACTGCATGAACAGATTTTGATTAACTCTGGCATTAAGGATATTGCTTACCCCAAATATTGTAAGTTTATATTTGATTTACATTTGTGACACTTGAGTGTAATTCTTACTTTATAGTAAACTAAAGTTTAACCTTATAAAATCTGTGTAAATTAGCTCATCGTATAAAAAATTGGTACTTGATGTAAAATATGGCACTCATTAAGACCTACAAATTATATTTGAAACATTTTGTGATATATTGAACATTCAACAGAATAAAAGGAGAAATAATGAAGTTTCTGATATAAGCTACCATCTAGCTACAGGCTGGATGATTAAAAAAAACTGGAGTTTGATTCTGTGGGTGGGCAGGAGAAGGTAGAGATTTTTCTCTTTAGCACCCCCTGCTTGACTGACTGGGTCCTATCCAACATCATAACCAGTGGGTGGTGGGTTTCCTTTCCTGGGAGTAAAGTGTCTGTACCTCTGTTTCCCCACGTGTTCATTTATGTGATGCTTAATTAATCTCATGAACATTTGCAGTGTTGTATCTGTAGCTTTGCAAAAATATATTTTTGTATGAAGTAAATGAAAACAAAGGCCAATTTGGTAGGCAAAACAACAGAAATTATATTTTCATTATTGTTATTCCATTGGAGAACACCTTTCAGTTCTTGTTTATGATGAGGTTTAATCTATTAACTGACGACCATTGGAAGTGAACATAATTATTTTTAATGGCAGAAGCATAATGATATAGCTGATTGAGAGCTAGTAATTTTTACTGATAGATGAAATCAGGCCTCTACATTTTCCTCCCCTGCTTACAATGGGCAAGTGAATAGAGATTGTGACAAGCATGCTATGTAGAGCATATAGTAACTTTTAAATAGACATTTTTCCTGAGGGTATTTCTCTTTCCCAGAGTATATTCTAAATAAACCAATAAAATTTTCCTACATCTTTTATTTTTATGTAATTTTTCCTTTTGCAATTCATTTGTCACTATTTTATTCCTGGGTACTTATAATGATCTACTTTCTATTATGGTTGGTTTATCTTTTCAATTTTTCAATTCTTATGGCTTATTTTTATAACCATACACTTATCCAAATTGACATTTCATCCAAAATCTTTATATGGGTTAAAGTCCTATTATGCGGTTTCATTTCTGGGGTACTTTCATTGGTTCCTTGTACCTGGCATATACTTATATCATAGTTTTTGGTATTCCACTCTCCTATCCGTTATGCTTTGTTAATATATCATCCTTGTCTGAACCCTATAGTAGTTTTAAAAATTTTAGTTTTTGCAGTTTGTGTTTATTTTTACATTCCTCATAAATGCTGTTTATTCTCTTCATTAGCCCTTTAGAAACACTTACTTTTTGTAATGCTATTCCAATTTCCTGTCTTTATATTATATGTTTTCAGTATCATTGATAGCCTTGCCACTTTTTAAATTATTTTAATACTTTTAAAATATGCTACCCTGTGTATGTTGATGCTATGCATATTAAAACTAGATACCACTTTAATAAATTTTAAGTATGTTTTTAATTCCTTTTCTTATTATGAAGCATTTTTTCAGAAGCAACTGACAGTCAGTGAACTGTCGGTAGGTCAACAGTCATTCACCAATGGGTTAATTGAGCTGCCTTCAATGAGGAAAAGGTATGTTTAGAATTTTAAATTTGTAACTGTTTTCATTCTGTTTATAGGAATGTTGCCCTATCAATTCCAGTTGCAGTTATTCATGTTCCAGTACAGAGTATCATACAAAATAAACTTCATCTTAAGTTGTTAAACTGTAGAGGCATAAATTCATTTTCAAAATCCAGTTTAATAGAAAGTTTAATGTAGGATATTCTTGAAAATGTATGAATTTTGAATAAATATTTGACCATGTAGATATCCATATAGTGTTATTATATGACCTTTAACAACACATTTGCAATAAACAAACAAATATTACTCTGTTAACATTTGTTTATTATGTATACTTGCTACATGTTTTTATCCAGCTGGATCATCATCAGGCAGTTTTCATAAAGTATAGTCCTCGTTATTGAATTGTATTTCTAATGTGGATCCATATTAGTGATCATTAAAGTTAAGAATTTTTCCGTTTATTTTAGGATGAAGTACAGATATATGGTGTTGTATCATAGAGGTGGCTTTCTGGGAGTCAGCATTGTTTAATTCTTTGTGCACCTGAGAATAGATTATAGATATTCTAATATGGTTCAATATTGAGTGATGTATAATCATATGGTTGTTGTAAATGGTTACTTACATATTATATGGCAGTTTTCTGTATGTAAGTGATGTTATGTTCTATTTTCCTTTTGAATGACAGTGGTAAAGTTATTCTGTAATGATAATGGATATTTTAGTAGTTCTTTACATGTCTTATTTGTTATTTCCTCAAATTTTGGTTTCTTTTAGTTCCATGTATGTTGTGTGTGTCCTGTATGGGGGTGCCACGTCTACTTGTTATTCTATCCCATTCTGTGGTTCTTTTTGTACTAACTACTACTTAATATCATGGTGGATATGCTTCATAGGTCATGTGATGTTCACAGAATGGGGTGGTGGTGGTGGGGGTATGTTTGGGGGTGTATTTTATTTATTATTGTGATGGATATGTTTTCTATTATTATTTTATTATTATTTGTGTCTGCAAAGGTATCTTTCATTTGTAATCTTTGTTTATTTAAATTATATATGTGAAATCATTCAAGTGTATTTAGTGATTGATCTTTCTTTTAAATGTGTAAAAGTAAAGAAAGTAAAGGTATCCCTGTAACAAGCCGTGGAGACCCATAAGGTTGTGAGATGTTGAGGTTTCCACATTTTCTAGACAATCGGCTCATAAATGGCGGCAAGGTTGTCAGCCTTATGCGCTGGCTGCCCTTTACCCCCAAGAATATTCCTGGTACCCATTTCTGTTAGAGGCTGAGTTGACCCCAGGGCCATAATGCGGCTGGAAGGATTAAGTCAATTGAAAAAATCCAATGACCTCATTGGGACTTGAACCCTCTACCTTCCGGCTTGTAGCATAGTGCCTCAACCAACTACGTTATCACATGCCCCATTCTTTTCAATGTGTAGTATCTGTAATTTTAGTTGATTATGTCATGTGTGTCCTATTTCAAGAAAATGGTGAGCATATTTTGATTTCTGTTTGTTTGTTTTTATGGCTTGGATGCATTCTTTGTATCAGACTTTAAGTGTACATCCTGTTTGTCAGATGTATTTGAGTGGACACTTGCTACATTTTAATTGGTGTACTTCACTTTGATTATGTGTCTTTTGTTCTTTCCCTTGGTTTTAGGTGGTTTATTATTGTATTAGTAAATTTGAAAATTATTCATATGTTAGTGTTCTTGAAAAATTTTTTAATTGTTCTTATATCATCCTGAGGGGTAGGAGTAAGAGTCCTGGTAGGGTCAAGAATTTTCTCTTCTCCATGTCATCCAGACCAGCTCTGGGACCCACCCAGCCTCCTATCCAATGGATACCGGGGGTTCTTTCCACGGAGGGTAAAGAGACGGGTGTGAAGCTGACCACTTACCTTCACCTAGTGACAAGGTCAAGAAAATGTGGATCTCTACATCCACTCCTCCATACACCTTCATTGTGTAGTGCTTAATTAGTTAAGCACAAGGGACAACTTTACCATCTTGTATTAATACCGTAATATGTGTAGGTGGTCCATTTTGAGTTTTATGTCTTGTGAATTATTGGTGTTTTGGGTGTGTTATGTGTTGATGATAATCGTTGGTTTCTAATATTTGTCTTATGGTTTTTAATTCTTGGTATTCGTCTTCATGAGTAACTGAATATGTGTTCATTCGATTAATTTAGTAGCTTATGACGGATTTCTTACATTCATATGGGTGGCTTGAGTTATTATGTATAGTTATATCAGTAGTAGTGGATTTCTGGTATACACTGACTGTTAATTGGTTGCGTTTGTTTGTGATAGTTAAGTCTATGTAATTTAGTTTTATAGTGTTTTTCTTTTTCAGTAGTGAATTTTATTTTTGGGTGTATTGCATTGAATTCCATTAAGACGTTCTCCATATTTGTAGTGTGTGTGTTATATAGAATTAATATATCACCTATATATCTGTAGTAATGGATGATTCGGTGTTTATTTAGAATTTTGATGAGTTTTGTATATTTTAAATATTATATGAATGTCTCAGCAAAGACTGCTGATGTAGGCACTCCCATTGCTAATCCTACGTCTTGTTTATAGAATGGTTGATAAATTGTAAATAGTTTTGTTCTGGAATGGTGTTTAATAGGATTATTAATTCATGTTTTTTGTATTTGGATGTGTGGTTATCGTTGAGAATTTCTTTTATTATGTGTTTTACTTCTGTTGTTGATATATTAGTGTACATGTTTTCAATATGAGTTTTTGTATTTTCATCTATGATGATCCAGCTGGATCAAAATAGGATGCAGACAATAAAGATATAGATATCCCACCAAAGTTTCTTCCTTATGTATACTACTGTATCAACAGCAAAAGCGTTAGCCTTCAAAAGTTTTAAAGGTTGAGTAATGTGCTCTAACCGAATTCTGTCCCTTCCACAGATTCAAATATCTTTACCAACTTACAGCTGTAGTGGTTCATAAAGGTGGCTTGATTTATGGGCATTTTGTTACATATAGGAGAGGAGCTGGCAGTTACTACAACAGGTATGATCTTTAGAGCACTTATGGAAGCTTGTTAAGTGGTGTATGTGCTGATGCTGTGTACCTTGTGCATGTAGATTATACATAGCCTCAGAGAGTGGAAGCACAGGAACAGAGCTAACAGAATGGCTCATTTGAATCTAGTGGCATAAGAAGCTTTCCTTCAAAGTATTATGGTTTAGCAGATACCTACTTCTGCCAGCTCTCATACAGTTGGAATTACTGGGTTTCTGTACCTTGTCCATCGAAAGAACACAACATTTCAGAAACACATCCAGTTTTCAACACATTTTTTTTTCCAGAATACTAGATGACAGAAGAAATCCCGTATTCCCAAGTGTAATATACTATCATTAGAACCTGAAGAAGTTTCTCGTGCTGCTCTTTGAAAGTTTCTTCAAGCTGTCACATGTGACCCCATGCATTGCATTCCTCACAGTTAGTTGAACCTCCATGGCTTCTTTGGAGTGACAGTCTTTTAAGTTAATCTTCATCTTTGGAAGCAAGTAAATATCATTATTGGCACAAAAGCCCTTTTCGAGTCATAGCCTTCCTTAGAAGATTCTGCCAGACTTGTCTGTTCAGTCATGAATTATACCATCTGCTTTTCACTTCATTGCATTTTGCAACATTATTTTTTTACAGAGCAAGGTCATTAGCCTTGCATCCAAACCCCAACCTGGAGGCTGACGTTTCTGTATTTATGTTCCCCAGTGACACAGTGATCCAGTTATACCCCAGGCACCAGGATCCCTTTTTGTCACCTTCTGTGACTCACAGGGCTATAGTGAAGGTATTCTAACCCACCTGCACATGGTACCAAGTAAATATCACATAGTATGAAATTGAGAAATTAGGGAGTTGTGGGTTACTGCTGTACAAGCAGTGATCACTGTGTAAGGGCACTGTCATGAAAGAGCACCAACCTTTGACTGCACACATTCTGAGGTTCTTCAGGCAAACTACTTCCTGTAAATGAGTGTGTATTTTTGTTGACTAAAGCTTCTTAACATGTGTGCTGCTACTGCTGCCAGTGAATGGCTGGTCCCAGGAGTCAATACTATGTGAGTTTATGTACTATATGAGGGTGGTCAGAAAATAAGTTTGCAAGGCATATAATGAAAAATTATGGGTAATATTGATGTCATCCCACGACTTTTCAACACAGTCTTGGCAAAAACTGAGACAATTCTCGTATTGTAAGATTAGTTTTTCTGTTTGCTGTTGGTAGAAGTCCATGCCCTTTTCACTCAGCCATAATTTAACTGTTGTTTTGTGATGTCTTCACTTTGAAACATGTGGTCTCCAGGTTGTTTGTTCAACACTGGTAGAAGACATTAATCACCAGAACAGGGCTATGTGAAGGATGCTCCAATTTTCATACTGGAAACTGTAAAAGTTGTTGGGTTATCCAAGATAGAGTGTGACTATGCATTGTCATGCAGAAACAGAACAACTTTTCAGAGAATTCTGGCATGTTTTCATTTAATGTCTACTTGTGAACATACCAGTTTAGCACAGTAAGTTGCTGCATGGATTGTTGTGCCTTGTGCCAAATGACTGTAGCTTATCACTTTGCCATTGGATACAGGACAGACTTCATTAGTGGCCTACTGTCACACTCAGGTATACATATTCAGCTGACCTATACCCACAGTAAGCAATAGATGGTGTGTGTTTCAACATGCAGTGTTCCCAGCCATGATTAGCAACTCTCTCTTACATACCCACAATAAGTGAAGGTTCTTTAGTTATGAGATGATATGCCATGTAAACTTACTTTCTGACAGCCCCTTATGCAGTGCACATGGTAGTTGTTCTACCACTGTATTTTAATTTTCTACAAGGTATTCTTCAAAATTGCTCATGTCATGTTACTGGCACTGGTAAAGGGTGGTCCATATTCTGTGAATGTCAACTCATATCGCTTCAGCGTGGAGTTATATATGCAAATCATTGATTTTGTATGTTCTTGTATCTATTTCTGAACAGAACTGTCTTATTATAGTAGAACTTTAATGTAGCAGGTATGAAGAGGACTATATGTTATGAATGGATTCCATTATACTAGCATTCTTTTACACAGATTATGAATATATTCTTTTATTTTATCTGTGGTATTTAGGATAATCTTTGTCATGTGAAAGTTTTTGTTATAGCAGTTAATGGAGGAGTTGTATTAATGTGTTTATAATTAATTTTTCAGTTGGTACTACACTTCAGATGCAGAAGTACGTGAAGTGACACTACATGAAGTAATGCAAGCTAGTGCCTATATGTTATTCTACACAAAACTCGCCAGTTCTGCATCTCCTCACAATATAAATTAGTACACAGTTTTATTAGTTGTGTTTGTGTGATGCTTATTATGTAAATGGTATTCAGATTGTGTTTCAAGATATGGTTTGCCTTTTAACACCAGATGCAGCAACATTATTGCCAGTTATACCAAACAATATATGTAGTGCCATCACCTGGTATATTTATCTCCTTAATTTTATTGTCTCTCAGAATAACATATTATTGTAGAATGTCATCCTTCTATAATAAAATGCAAATAAATATTTGATAATGTGATTGTGATGGATACCATTTAAATTCGTGTACTTTTTTCTTGAAGTTTGAATGTTTATATTATTTACTTATTTTATTTATGTTAAGTATTGTACAATTAACTTTTGCGCATTTTTATATGCAGATGATGATGATGATGATGTGCCTCAGCTGCCTATCTGTCATTAGGAAGAAACTTAGTAGAAATATATGTTGGAATTTAAACTGAAATTTGAGGTTTTCACAGCAGTGAAAATTTATTCTGTGGTCTTCAAGGATATGACCTGAAGATGGAGGTGGTATGTTGGTTCAAGACATTGGTAACCACCTACCAGATCGCAGCATGGTGTCTTAATCCATAGGGCAATATGAAAATTAAATCAAGGTATGGATATAGGAACCTAGTATGAAGTTACAATGTGTGTCCTGACAAGTAGTCATTACCATCTGGTTGAGGAAAGAAATTCATCAAAATTAAAACCATTTAATGCTATGCATTAGTAACAAAGTAAAAAAAAAGTATTGCTGCAAAGACACTGCACAAACCTTCTCATGTACAATTCATCATGACTGTGCTATTTTGGAAATGAATTTCATTATTGCTTGGTAGGCCACCGTTACTGAATACTGACCAACAGTGAAGCTGTCTGGCCAGTAAAATCAGTTTTTACAAATCTTACATTTCACATTTGGACCCCTAGAGTGTGCTCTTATTTTCCTGAAGCTTCGACCTGTGCAGTTGTGTTTAGAGAGGTGGTCTCCTTAAATTATACGTTATGTGAAACATCACCAAACCAGAGCCATGTCATAAGAAGAAGGGAAGAGCAAGGGGAGAGCAGGATGGCAAAGGGCCTGATTGTACATGTTCAGTATAACTGAAATAATTGCTACCCGCTACTCTCTTCTGTTGGTTCTTGTGTGTCTGAGCTGTTGCCTTCTTCATAGCTGCCATTGTCACTCTCCACACCTCTTGGACCATGGTAGGGTCAATTGCATTGTCAGAATGTAAATTCTTGCCATGATACTCATTCTTGAACTTCCTCAGGTGCTCGCATTATGGCCTTAACTCATTTTTCCCCAATACTGTGAAATATTTCTTCACGCAGATGCTTCATGTCTTCCATACCTCAAGTGACATTTCCTAATGCAATCTGACCTGTAACTGCTGTCCACATATTATCATTTGGGTCCTTATGATTGAGTGGCAGGCAGAGTGCTGTGTGTCCATGAATTTCAGTCTTTTTATATACTGAGTACTGAACTTGCTAGGGCTTGCACTACTTAATGAGCTGGTAAATTTTAGATTTCAGCTGACATCAGCAAGTGGAATATTATGTTTTTGAAACTACTGCTGCCTGGAACTTTTGGTAGAGTTGGATATCAGAATGTTACTTATTTTTACATTATGATCTTGCTGCCTGTATGAATCATGATTAAATATTTTCCTTTAGACTCAGGTGTAAGCAGTCCATTCGAAGAATTGTCACTCCAGGACTTATACTGAACATGCTGAAGATAGGAGATACAGCTCATCCATATATGATATGTGATCATTTTCATTCCTTAATCACTGCATGAATGTTGGATGCTCTGTTCACTTGTCATGAATGTCTGACTTCTTAATCAGTAGAAGATGCTGTGATGCAGTTTTCTGCTACCCAAAATCAATTTAAAGTTGTTCTCTGTGATACTGCAACTTTGAAAGTTCATGTCACGTTTCAGCTTTCGCTGAAGAATTTCAGCGGTGGAACACAATTTTTGGTAATGTAGAAGTTATGAATAGTGCTGTGATCTACAGCTTTGTCAAATCCATCTAATTGGTATTTTGATGGTTCTGCCTTTGTTTAGCTGGATGTCAAGAATAATGTTCCTTCTGCAATATCTGACCTGTTTGCCTCTCCTTTAATTACATGTATTGTACTGCAAGACACTACTATTGCTTGGGCTGTTCACAGCTGTGCTTTCTTAGTTAGAATGGATGGTTCCTTATTTCATGCCCTTTGATGAAAGTAATTGCATTACAGATTGTTTGTTGTGTCTGTAAATGTAATTTTGATACACTACTTTGTAGTTCTTGTGGAGTCACATGCCTTAATCCTTATGCTGTACTTCTTTAAACTAAACATAATAATTTCACTTTTGGCAATACAAGGAAGAATTGGATTGTCCCTGTATACATTGTTGCTTGGCAGTCTTCCCGTCCCTTTGTGTACCTTGGTTGACTGGCCTACTCACTATGTGTAACAAACAATGATGTTTTGAGACATTCTGCTGCAAGAGTACTGGAATTTATTCTGTTTCCTAAAAATTATCATGGTGGGAGTAAGTGAAGGGGCCCCTGTTTTGGAGCTAGACTGTTCATATTTGTTGGGCACTGACTTATGATGGATGAAATCATAAATATTTAATACAAGAAAGATTCAGCCATTTAGATGCTGGTGAGGTGCACATCCATGCATATATGAACAGGTGGCATTCAAAAAATTACACTATGCATTCATGGGTGCTCAGAATGGCCAAATCATCAAACACTTAAGATCATTTCCTTTGATGATCACAGTGATTTCTCATTTAAAGTAATTATGTTTATGAGGAAGTAAAAGCCAATGCAAAGATACTGCACATAGTTGGTTATACCATTGTTTTTATGAAGATACTGCCAATGCAGTTCTGTTTAGGAAGATGTTCTCCTTAAACTAGTGAATTTTAATCAATACTTTTGGATAAAATCAATATTTGAAGGGCTCCTATTTTTGGAGCTAGAATGTTCATGTTTGTTGGGTACTGATCTCTTGCATATGAATAAAATCGGTCCTAACCTTCAGGTGCTAGTCAGCCAAAAGATTTTGAACTAGAACAACGTGGAAAGGACCAGAAAAGATCATTCTCATCTTCGTGGTTTGATAAGAAAGCTGGTTAAGTTTAAGTGAAGAGTAAGAATCATTCGTTTGTTTCGTTGTGTGTTTTATTCGGTAGGGATAAGAGCTGGACATTATCAGGTATTCAGGAGTTGAAGCATCTTTCTTAACGAGTAAAAAAACATGAGGCGTCGGCTTTGCACATTGATAATGAAGTTAAATTACTAGGTTCTGTCAACGTACTTGCTCAGTTAAATGAGGTATTCATTCATCAGTAATCTGTCAGACGACAGGTCCACAGTCTCTTCCAAAACAGTTCCTCCACTTAATGCGATCTAGAGCTTTCTCCTTCAAATGAGAATATCCTCTTCTGTCCCCAAGGTCATCCAGCATCTTCTTAAGTCTTCTTCCCCGTCTTCTGGTCACTTCTATTCGTTCATGTGTCTTACCTTCAATAACTTCTTTTAGAAGGCAGATACTTCGTAAGATAAATGAGGTATATCGTACTTCAATTTAGCGCCACAATAAGTTAGTAGATACGAATAGGCACGTGTTAGAATAATAAACTGTCTGAAATTCCGCGGAACTCATGAACTTTCATTTCGAGGGCGTGATAAAACTCAGTAATCTCCCAATCGAGGCGTTTTCCTGGATTTACTATCGGTAGTGGCACATTTGGATAGTATTCTAGAATAACATTTACGTACTTCAACTGTATCAAAATACACCTCTAAAGCAATACAGAATGAATTATTAGTGTGTATGTATCAAGTGTGTATATAAACAATGACGGAGGAAGTGAAGACAGCCAAGTACGTGCCAGTGCAAACCGATGGAACACGTAACATAAGAGGAAGATTAAAGATAAAAAATTTCCGTGGAATTGGTGGCTTATTGGTAAGGCACCGGTGTAGCGGGTAGAAATTCCGAGGTTCAGGACCAACCAAAGTTTTGTAAAACAGACTAATAAGATTTTTCTGGAATTAGGGCTCGAGGTGTAACATAAGAGGAAGATTGAAGAAATCAACATTCTGTGCTGTTGGTGGTCTATGGGTAAGACACTGGCCTAATGTGCAGGAGTTCCGAGGTTCAGAACCAACGAAAGTTTTATAAAATACAAATGGAGTTAATAAGATTAACAAGAAAATATTTAAAACTGTAGCGCCATCTGTTGAACATTACAACAATATCTGTTCAACAGATGGCGCTGCAGTTTTCGTATTTAACTGACTCTCGCTGATTTAGCTTAGTGACTGCGTGATAACACACGCAGTCACAGGAGCAAGACACAACACAAAGCACAATACACACACGAAAGTAGGAAGAGTGCTCCGAGAGAAGAGGATAGGTGTGACTCGCGTATTGAGATGCGATGTAGGGATGAAAAATCCTGAACAGTTTTAATATTTTTAATATTTATCAATATATATGATGAACATATATTTTAGTTATTTTAGTATGAAGACGGCAAGGCATGCAGTGAAGTAGTTTAACGTAAATCGAAAAGCACCTGAAGATGGCACCTTTGTGCCGAAACATGTAGTGCAGGAGAGAAGAGTGAGGTGGATGAGTGTATGCACTGTAGGACGGTTGGAATAAATCATGGACATAGTCTCAAGTTATTAACTTTCTGCGTGACCCCAAGAGCGATTGTGCGTACCATCCCACGCTTCGCTATCTGTGGAGTAATGTTCAACAGATGGCGCTTTTTATTATTTCGTATGAATATGAATACTATGGAAGCGCGAGTCCCGGTAGGATGAAGAATTTTTTCCATGTAATCCAGACCGGCTAGGGGGTCCACCCAACTTCCTATCCAGTGGATGCCGGGGGCTCTTTCCCCAGGGGGTAAAGCGCCCGGGGCTGACCACTCACCTCCAGCTAGTGCCGAGGTCAAGAAAATGTTGATCTAGTCGTATACACCCATTCGCCTTCATGGCGTAGTGCGTAATTAATTAAGTACAGTGGCCGCGCCATAGCTCAAGCGGTTAGTCGCTGGCTTCCCACCGCGGCGGCCCGGGTTCGATCCCTGGGTCTGTTCAAGTGGGATTTGTGGTGGACAAAGTGGCGCTGGGGAAGGTTTTCTCCGAGTACTTCGGTTTCCCCTGCCACTCACCCTCGCCTATCTGCGGCTGGTACAATAGGCCAGAAGTGACCGCAGTACGAGGGACTTAGTCCCACCCGATCCCACCCCACTAGCAATAAAAAAAAATAGTCAAGCACAGGGAAAAGTTTACCTTTTTACCATCGCTTATATCTATCGATGCGAATCCTACAAGAGGTTTGTGCCCTATCTCAGCAAGCTGAGCCTTCCGTAGGCTAAAATTCACTGGTTTTCATTTTTTAAATCGCACGATGTGATCATGCTAGTGCTGCTTCCCAGTGGACGCAGACTGTACTAATGAGCGGACAAAGGACCACAACAACTGAAATGGGTAGCAAAGCACATTTCGATGGTTTTAATGTCGTGAATGTTGCTGAGTAGAGTGTAGGTGTGGGTGTAGGTAAGCATTGTGTTTGTGTAATTAATGTGTGTATTATTCAGGGAATGATTACGAGCACTAGAAAAATTTCACTCGATTTCTTCACATTTCTAAAAATTGTTGGACGTAAACGACGTCACGTTTTGTGACCGTGATGTTCTGCTGTTGCAAGTTCTGCTTTGAATTCTTGTAAACTTTTAAGCTCCTTTTCTGAACGTCATGTTTCCTTTAGATTGCAAGTTTTTACAGTTAATAACCTTTCTCCCCTGTTACATATACCAATCCGACTTATAAAGGAAGTCATGAGAGCAATTGGTCAATGTTGAACTTTAATTGTTTCTTGCATCCTGTTGTGTATTTAATCAATATTAGGGTTAATTTCACCGACCACACAACGCGTTTTTATTATTGTCACACTACATGTTTCGACCTCAAGAGGTTATCCTCGTACAGTTGCACAATCACACGCAATCACGCAATGAGCAATACATTGAGCCTCGTAGTTCTTCTGAGAAAACCAAAAAATCCACACTAATATTGTCTTTGTACACAATCAGTAGTATTTTTTCTAACAGGCTTTGGCAGCTTTTCCAAGTTATGTAATGGTACACTTGTTAGAAATAAGATACTGTATCGCAAGGATTCTTGTAAGTGAATTAATTTGCAACCCACAAAACATCATGTGTGATTAAAAATATATTCAGAGTTATGAAAGATTCTGCATTCTTTTGCAACAGGAATGCCAAGAATTTTACAGAGAGCTGAAGAAATATTTCCTGCTCTGAGAGAAAGCATGGTGAGTGTTTTGTGTTTAAGTGCACTGAAAAGAGTTTTATTGTCATCGTCTGTCAGTTCTTGTGGCCTAAGAAACTGAACATTTTATGACAGGCTTGAGTTAGTTTTTCATAATCTCCCTGGTAATTTTTTTTAACACACGGTTGTTCATGTTACAGCCGTTTGGTATTTTATGTGGAGAATGATCAATTCAGGGAGAGTGTAATGGGTAGGTCATGTAACACATATGTGAGAATGAGAAATGCGTACAGTGATTTGGACAGATGACTTGAAAAAAAGAGACCACTTGGGAGACATTTATGTAGAGGGATTTTAAGGAAATAATTTGGGAGAGTTCGGATTTATTTTGTTCCGTCCAGGATACAGAACCATGATGGGTATGTGAGGACACAGAAATGAGCCCTTAGATACCATAAATAGCTGATAATTTCTGTACTGCTGCAATGACCAGCTGATAATTTCTGTATTGCTGCAATGACCGTTAGTTTCTCATGAAGGTCCTTGTGCTGTTTACTTAATACTTACTAATGATTTTGAATGTTCTGGTGAAGAAGTCTGTAAAGAACAGCTGTTATGGATTGTATGTAATGAAAGACAGCCATAGCAAGGAAAGCATATGCTGTTTCTTGTATGGTGTTCTACAGCGTTAATTGATAAAGGTATGATGGTTTTACAGAGCTATACAAATTCAGAGAATGTTTTAGTGGGTCCATATAGTGAGATATACCCAGCGTGTCATGATGGAGATCAGGCCATGAGCGTAAGAGATGAAGTTTCAGACACAGAAGAGAAACCAGATCCTGTGCCAGTAGCAGTTCAGGAAATAAAGGCCGAACCTGAGGTGAGTTGGGTGTGAAGTGTGTATATAGTTGTAGTTACTTGAATGTTCCTTGTGATGTGTCGCTTCCACTATTTAACTCTTTGACTGGTGTGGGCGCATTTTTGCACCCAGACGATGCCAGCCGTTCCCTGGCGTTGGCGTGTTTTAGCGCTTTGATACACCCTTCCCTTCTTTGCTCGCTTGGCACTCATCAACCAAAGACATATTTATGATAGTTTTTGTGAATGGTTGTAAAGAAGCCTTGTTGACTTTGTGGGGGTCTATATTACTGTCAGAACCCTCCGAGTAGGAAAATGTCAGAAAATATTTCACATTCATTCAGTTTCACCATGGCTTCTCGCAGCAAGTGTCTGAGTGTTCCTACAGACCAGCTGGAAAGTGTTGTGAATGAGATTTGTGCTGATGATGAAAGTGGTGATGAAATAATGATTCCTGAATTAGATGAAGTTGATAGTGACAATAATACAGTGATAGACAATGATCCACAAGACAGTAATCATGAACATTGAGCCACCACAAGTGTAGTGCCTGACATGCCCATCTCATGGACGTACGGAGACATTGTACCAACAATAGTTCTGGGATCAAAATTGATATAACACATGAAATGCATCACTTTTCAATAATTAAAATTTTCTGGATGACGGTTTAGTAAATCACATCACAACTGAAACCAATCGCTATGCTCTCCAGCACTTCATCACACGAGTTAGCTCCCCACTCTTGAGAACACAATTAAAAATATGTCACACCAAATGAAATGTGGACATACTTAGGAATTGTGTTTTCTTCATTTTGCAGGCAACAATGTATGACAAGCTGACTGTGAAGGTCGCCTGTATGAAGTTAGGCCAATTATAGACTCATTAGTGGGGAAATTTAGAAACACATATATCCCTGAAAAGGAAATTTCAATAGATGAGGGAATGATCGCTTGGAAAGGATGTCATATCTTCTGAGTATATGTATGCCTGACAAACCTGATAAGTACGGTATAAAGGCTTATCTTGTTTGTGAATCGACAAGTGGATATACAGTAAAACTTGGTTATAGCAACATCGGTTTCTGCGACACCTTGTCTATTGCGTCAAATATTCAATGGTACGAACTAATTCCTCATAAAGCAACTGTTTTTATACCTTGCTTAGTACGACATGCACAAATGCATCAACCTCGTATGTAACGTCATTTTTATTCCTGAATTTCTCTGATATCGTGGGAAAGTTCGATATGTCTGCCCGCCCTCACTTTCTCTACTTGCTGACGTGACTGTCCTGGAAGAATACGACCGCGGGCTGCAAGAGGAGCATGGGTTTTATGCGAAAACAAGGGTGTGGGGTGGTTTAAATGGTTTAAGCAGCAAAGAAGTGATAACAGACCAGTTAGTGGCCCTCTTCTTATGGTGAAAGCTGAAGAATTCGCAAAAAAGTTAAAGGATGAAGAATTCGTTTGTAGTGCTGGATGGATTGATAGGTTCAAGTTGCGTCACAACATTACGTTCAGTAAAGTGAGTGGTGAAGCCAGGGGTGTAAATACGACGGAGGCACAAACAGACCACGATATTGTATCGGAAGTGAAGAAGGAGACAGAGGAGGAAGGTGAGGAGGGAGGAGAAGAATATTCCGAAGTCTCCATCCCTACTGTGAGTGACGCGCTTGAAGCCATTAGGGTTGTGAACTTGTTTTATGAATCCAGGGGAGGCAGCAGTGAAATTGTGACAAAAATTATGGACATTGAACGTAATTTAGAAAGTGTGTATTGGGCAAGTAACAGGAAACAGATGAAGATAACTGATTACTGTACTCGTATCTAGGTACAGTAAGGCACAACAATTGATGTAATCTACTGTAATTTGGTGAGTAGGCCTACCTTTAATATACAGTATTAGTGCGGTGTGTATTGTCAGTGAAAAGCGCTGTAATATGTCTTTGATATTACACATTTGGGCAATTCCACGTTAATGTTACGTTAGTCTGTACTTAACTACGTATTTCACTAAAAAATGCAACATTTTAACTCGGTTTTTGGTAGATTTTTACGTGACTAACATAAGGCTACTGTGGAAGTGCCCATTTCCGTTACAACGACATTCGTTTATAACGACACTATTTTTAGGTCCCTTTGATGACGTTATAACCAAGTTCTACTGTATTTGGAATTTTGAAATTTATTGCGGAAAATCAAGACCTATAAAGGAATTAGCTGTAGACATTATATCAGTTTGGTATATTATGTAGGAGAGCGATCAACTCAAGTAGAGTGATGTGGGTAGGTCATGTAGCACACATTCAAGTGTGAGAAATGCATACAAAGTTTTGGACATGCAGAGAGAAACAGACTACTGGAGCCCTATGTGTATGTGGAAGGACGCTATTAAGACAGATTTTAAAGAAATAATTTGAGAGGGTTTGGACTGTGTCTAGTTTCCTCAGAATACAGGGCCAAGTTGTCCCTGTGAGACCACATTAAGGAGCCCATAGATATCATCAGGGACACCAATCACTCAGCCACTGAAGAATTTTCCAACATATTATGGAGCCTGAAAGTTCATTACCATGTTTACAAGAGCCAGCCAGTAGTCCCTATAATAAGCCAGATCATTCCAGTCCACACCCCTCAATCCTTCATCGCTCTAAAATTCATTTTAATGTTATCTTTCACCTAGGCCTGGGCATGTGTCATGACCCTGGGGTCAACTCAGCCTGTAACAGCAATAAATACAGTTCTTAAGGCCGCGACATAACATCAAGCGGTTAGTCGCTGGCTTCCCACCAGGGTGGCCTGGGTCCGATCCTGGGTCTGGTCAAGTGGGGTTTGTGGTGGACAAAGTGGAGCTGGGGCGGATTTTCATTGAGTACTTCAGTTTCCCCTGCAGATATTCATTCCACCAAATTCACCATCATCATAATCACCCAAGGCAGGCTACAGTAGGCCAATCAGTGGCTGCCCAGTTGGACTCCACCTCCCACTAAGCGAATTAAAAAGGAATTATACAGTTCTTAGGTACCATAAGAAACAGATATTTTCCATGCTGCTGCAGTGGCACTAGTTAGGCAGGAAGGTCTCTCTGCTATGAGCTTAATACATTCTAATACTTTTGAAAGCTGTAGAGAAGAAATCTCTACAGAACAGCTCTTATGGGCTAGAAGTGCTGGAGAAGCACTGTAGGTAGAAGAGCATAAGCTGTTTTGTGTATGGTCTTGTACAGCCATGATTGATATGATATGGTTTTGCAGAACTATGCAAATTTAGAGAAGGTACTAGTGGGTCCACATGGTGAAATGTACGCAGCATGGCATCATGCAAACGAGGCAATGAATGTTAAAATTGAGGAAGTCTCAGATGCAGCAGAAGAGGATCCTCTGCGAATAACAGTTCAGGAAATGAAGGCTGAACCTGAGGTGAGCTGTATGTTTTTGTTTGTCCACTATTCAGAAGATAGCACAGATATGCAGAAATTCCAGTTGTCTTTCTGATCTCCATCTCTGTCTATGCAAATGGAACAGTTTCACTGTGCTGCCAACTGACTTTGGGAGCTTTTTCTTAAGTGCTTGTGACAGTGGAAGTTTGTTGAATCTTGCTTGTGATATACCACATCCATTTACTTTTTAAATAGATGAAATATATATGAGATTAAATACTGTTTAAATTCAGAATGTTTGAGATAAATTCTGTTTCAGGAAGAATCTTTACTGATTTAGGGAACTATTCACAGTTAGTTGCTGGTACACTTACTAGAACCAAGACATTATATGTCACTTGGGTTCTCACATGTTAATGTCAGTCAGCCCCACAAAATATCATAAACAAAATATGATAAACAAGTTTCAAGGTTACAAAAGTTTCTGCATTCTCTTGCAACAAGACTGCCAAGAATTGTGCTACAGAGAGCTGAAGAAACATTTCCTGTTGTGAAAGAAAGCATGGCGAGTGTCTTGTGCTTGTATGCACAGACTAGAATTTTATTGTCATATGTCAGTTCTCTTAGCCAAAGAAAGTAAATATGTTGTGACAAGCTTGAATTTGTTTTCATAATCCATCTGGGGAGTTTCTTACACGTGTAGACATTATAACCGTTGGGCATATTATGTAGGAGAGTGACCAACTCAGGTAGAGTGATGTGGGTAGGTCATGTAGCACACATTCAAGAGTGGGAAATGCATACAAAGTTTTTGACAGCAATGCTAAAGAAGCAGACTACTTGGGAGACCTATGTGTAGATTAAAGGATACTATTAAGACAGATTTTAAAGAAATAATTTGAGAGGGTTTGTACTGGGTATGTTTGCCTCAGGATACAGAGCCAAGTTGGGGCATGTGTGAAGACATTAAGGAGCCCTTAGATGTAATAATTAACTCCATGGAGCTGAACCTTTCTTGATACTCTGTCAGTTGCATTTGCAACTGAAAAATTTTGCAGCATCTTAAGACACTTGAAAGTTCATTTCCACATTGACAAAAGTTCTCCCCACAGGTTCCTATGCTGAGCCAGATAAATCCAGTCTACACCACTCCATCCTGGTTGCAAGATCCATTTCAATATCCTTTGACCTATGTCTGGGTGTTGTTGGTGGTCTCATTCTTCCTGGCTTTCCCACGAAGATCCTATATGCATTCCTCTTTTCCCCCGTGCCTGCTGTATGCTTTTCCATCTCATCCCTTTTGACTTGGTCATTGTAATTGTGGTTGGCAAAGGATCATGTTATGAGGCTCCTCATTGTGCAATTTTTAGGAGTCATAGATATTTTCTGCTCTACTGCAGTGATCATTAGTTTCTCAACAAGGTTACTGTGCTTTGAACTCACTACCTTCTAATGATTTTCAAAGCTGTAGAGAAAATATCTGTACAAAGCAGCTGTTATGGGTTTGATGTAATGAAAAACAGTCACTGCATGGAAGGCAGATACCGTTTCATGTATGATTGATTGATAAAGATATGATTGTTTTACAGAGCTACACAAATACAGAGAAAGTTTTAGTGAGTCCATATGGTGAGACATACCCAGCATGTTGTAATGGAAATCAGGACATGAATATTAAAGTTGAAGAAGACTCGGACGCAGAAAAGGAAGCAGATCCTGTCCCAGTAACATTTCTAGAAGTGAAGGGTGAACCTGAGGTGAGCTGTATGTCTCTGTACGTCCATCTTTAGGCATATATCACAGATATGCAGAAATGCCAGTTGTCTTTCTGATCTCCCATCTCTGTCTGCATACATGAAAATTTCATCATGTTCTTCACTGGATTTTGAAGAGATTTTCTCAAATGTCTGAGACAACTTTAGTTTGTTGAATGTTCCTTCTGATTTGCCACTCCTGTTTTCTTTTAATAAGATCTAGCATAGATTAGATTAAATACTGTGTAAACTGAAAAATGTTTGAGACAAATTCCATTGCATGAAACATCTACCACATATCCCTTGTCCATCGAATCCAGTAAGCTGTCCTTTTGTACTACGTTACAGGATTTACAGGGTCTGCTGGTATTATTTAAATGTTAGTAAGGCACATTTTACATGGTAAGTGAAGTTTAACTACTACATGTTATACTTGGTGTTTCCCTGTTACTTAATTATTTGATTATTTGCTGCTAGTGAATATGTTATGAAACGGAAACCGGATGACAGTGTTTCAGGTTCTGCTGCTTTTGTTCCACTCTAAAATGGACTATTGATGTTTCATTTATGGCTCAACAGTGAAGTCCAAATTATCATATATCTTGTGTAAACACATTGCAGTCTGTAGTAAACTTGTGCCTTTTGCACCATGTATGTTGAAATTTTGCATGTGAGGAAACCTGAGAACATCCATTCTTCCTGTAGAAGAATGTCCTGTTCTGTACTCAGGTGGTGAAGTTTGCAACACAGGACTATCCTTACAGTGCAGTATTTCTACCTACATGCCATGATGGCTTATCACTGAGCTGGCAGACATATAAAGAAGCATAGGATGATAATGGTGGGAGTGTGATTTCAGAATAAATACCGGAACAATTAAAAGGTTTAAGAGAAACCTTCAGCAAAATTAATAAGGCTGTGGGTTATTTTGGTGCCATGATCCTTTTTGTGAAAATTCTGCCAAGGTTGAATTGAATTGGATGCTGTGTTATCAGGCTATAAAGAAATTTTACGAGCAAAAATGCGAGCTGGAACCAAAGGGCAGGTTCTTCGAGGTTTCAGTGTGCACTCTCACACCCACACAGGCAGAATGTAAAGTTATTCTTGTGTATACTTTGGAAGGTAATAAGAGGTATGAACGGTTATGTTTATATGTTAAATTTATGCAGGGTGTTCAATCAAGGAGGAATCTTCTCAACACTTGACCGAGCCCAATATTTCTCACAGATTGCTGCTGTTACTGTAACGGCACGCATATATCAGCGCTAATGACTCATTTTGTTATCAGCAGGTACAGTAGCAATCTGAGGAATGTTGGATTGGGTCAACGGTGTTGCAAAGTTTCCTCCTTAACTGAATGCACTGTATATGTAAAATATTGTTATTTCAGTACAGTGTAGCCGTTAATTTGGAATGGGTGCAGGAGTTGGTTTTTGGTTTGCTGAATTGCAGTTCCTTTTTTAAAATATGTTTACAGACACGTGTTAAACTCGAATGTAGCAGTCCTTATTAACTCTTGTTTACATTATGTGTTGTGGGTGAAAATCCATTCTTTATGGGGATTTGCTTCAAGTGGAACCTTTCCAGTTCCAATTAACCACTGATAACCAGGACCCACTATACCACAGTTGAATGCAGCAACCAGTGAAGCAGCGTTTTTTGGGAGTTTGTCAGCAGAACAATGTCTGATGGTAATGTTTCGGGTTTACTTTCTTGGTGTCCAGTCTTGTCATATCAAGACGTGTGGAGCAACAGACAGGATAACAAAATGCAGTTGGTGCAGCCATGTATTCCATCGTGGCAGTCATTCAGTTTCATCAGGAAGAAGGGAATCATGCATATATGCCTTTGAATGAGGCACAGTTGACTGACATGTATGCATTTGTTGTGAAGTGCGCCCACACCTGCTTCTACACAGTGTGATGTGCCCGTTACTACTTTTACACATCCGGAAGGAGTGCCCATGTTCTGACAAAAGCCAAACATTTTCATTCTGAATGAATATTGCATGGCATCCACGGAAGTGACTCACACGGATTTGTTCATGGTATTGGGGTGGCCATGTCTATTGAACTGACTCTATGCTGATCTTCTTTTTGAGTCATTTCATATATGTTGTTGTTCCAGCGGTTTCACTAGATCATATGAATCCTGTCTTACCATTATATTTTTACTCAGAATATATTATTGTCCCATTTTAGGATCCTATCCACTATTCATCAGACATATATACAACCTGAGAGCCATGATAGCGCAGTTGGTCTAGTGACTGGCTACTGGCTGAACAACCGAGGGGTCAGAATTCAAGTCCTGGTGGGGTCAAGAATTTTCAATTCTCCATGTCATCCATACCGCCTATGGGGTCCACC
>NW_019734973.1:17284-27294 GCF_002891405.2 Cryptotermes secundus | reverse complement strand
AGGGGGGGGGGGGGACTCTTTCCCCGGGGATAAAGTGGCAGGGGCTTGAAGCTGACCAGTCACCTCCAGCTAGTTTCGAGGTCACAGAGATGTTGATCTAAACATCCACTCACCATATGCCTTCATGTCATAGTGCTTAATTAGTTAAGCACAAGGACAACTGTACCTTTTTTGCCTATACAACCTTACAAATGCATAATTTTATTTAATTCTATAATTTGTTAAACAGTGGCAATGCAGCTTAAGGATGTATAGGATATACCTAAAACAGTACAAAATGAATGAAATTTGTACAGATTGTTCTTTCTTTTATTCTGAAATCCATAAAAAATATGGACTTATTTCAATAACTTGTTAAAAAATTATTGCACTTTCAATTTTCACTAAATTTACATGTGAGATCATATGGAAGTTTTTCACCTCATTCATTATACTAGATAAAAAATATGTAAGAATTGGTACCATGAGTTTCAAAATATTTACACTTATAACTTAGGCCTTTAAGGAATGATTTTGCAGAATTACATTTACATTCAATGCACCATTCAGAAGAAATTAGTAATAATGTATTGAAACTTCAACTTTTACTTCATTTGGAAACTTCGTTCTAGATGTGTGGCAACACTGGAAACAGTAACCAAGTAGCACAGCAGAAAATATAACAAATTTCTGTAAAATGTGCAGTCATTTTTCTGTCGAGCTGGTCTTTTCTCATGCGTACTTTTAGTCACTGTTCTTCCTTTCCAACAATAAGTTGCTTTTGGCATCATGATGCTTGAGAAACACAATGTAACCAAGAAATGTTGTTCCAGTTAATCCACATCTGTACAGTGCGTCAACTAAAGCTTCATTTGTGGCATTGTCACTGAACTGCGCAAGACAGCCAACTTATGGAAAACTGTAGTTTTGTTAAGATTAATTCTTCTCAGAGAAGATCTCATTAATCATAATGAATGAAACTGAAGTAATATTAAAAAAAAATAAATAACCACTTTATTTATATTAAAATGTGATTTACTACTTTTGATAAGAATGATTTAAATCCAGCTATTTTTTTTGTCAGGTTCAATTAAATCCTCAAAATTTGTATCATAATAAGAGACATAAATGGTAAATCTAGCCAAAATTGTGATAAAATAAATACAAATACTCCTACATTAAGATTTAGAACTCTTGTCACTTACATCTCTTCTGACTTTTTAAGACATACAGAGTGCCGATATTCATTAATTGGAATTTAGTCCGCTTCTCTCTGATTTTTTCACCTAGACATCTTTAATTCTTATTCACTCACAAACTGACATGCATGCTAATGGACACACACGCGCTAGCACAACACAAGGGGCCGTGCAATCTGTGTTTGTCCCTCTCCCCACCTCGTCACTTTTTCCTGTCACCCCTTTCAAGCCAACCCATTTTAACATCTGACTGCACTGGGGTGTCAAACTCATTTCTCTTCCTACTAGGATTTTTCATGTTACTTTCTCTCATTTTCCAGAGTACTTTGAATGAACTTCGAAATGTACATAGTGAGGAGCGACCATATTCCTGTGATGAGAATGGTGAATCATTCAGTCAACAGTTTAATCTGCGGACACATCACCACATACACAGTGGGGAGCAGACATTTTGCTGCAACGTGTGTAATAAATCATTTAGTCATCAGAGTCATCTGAAGACACATCAGCGCATACATAGTGGGGAACGGCCATTTATCTGTAATGTGTGTAATAAGTCATTCCATGATCAGAGTAATATGAAGAGACATCAGCGCCTACATAGTGGGGAAAGGCCATTTAACTGTGATGTATGTAATAAGTCATTCCGTCAGCAGGATTATCTGAAGAAACACAAGCTCTTACATACTGGTGATCAACCATTTATCTGTGCCTTATGTAATAAGGCATTCTGTCAAAAGGGATCACTGAAGGTCCATCAGCGCATACATAGTGGTCAGCGGCAATTTCGCTGTGATATTTGTAATAAGTCATTTAATCATCAGCATCATCTAAAGAGGCATAATCGCATACATACTGGTGAACGGCCATTTATCTGTAATGTGTGTAATAAGTCATTCCGTCGGCAGAGTGATGTGAGGAAACACAAGGTCATACATACTGGGGAACGACCATTTTTCTGTGACTTATGTAATAAGTCATTCAGGTGTAAGGAGTTCCTGATGAGACATCAACACACACACAGTGGGGAAAGGCCATTTATCTGTAATGTGTGTAATAAGTCATTCTGTCATAAGAGTAATATGAAGAAACATCAGCGCATACATAGTGGGGAACGGCCATTTTTCTGTGAATTATGTAATAAGTCATTCCGTAGTCAGAGTAATATGAAGACTCATCAGCACATACATACTGGGGAACAACCATTGATCTGTAATGTGTGTAATAGGCCATTCCGTGATCAGAGTAATTTGAAGAAACATCAGCGCATACATAGTGGGGAACGCCCATTTAGCTGTGAATTATGTAATAAGTCATTCAGTCGTAAGGGATGCATGATGAACCATCAGCGTGTACATAGTGCTGAGCGGCCATTTACCTGTAATGTGTGTAATAAGTTATTCCATCATCAGAATACTATGAAGGCACATCAGTGCAAACATTTTGATGTGTGTAATAAATCATAGAGCTGTAGAGATGTTTTTAGACTAATGGAAATTTATGTGACATGTGGCATGCTACAATGTTTGTTGCCATAAGTCACACATATTTACTCTATTGCATCCTGCATTTTTGCAGAATCCTGTAAGAAACTGGAGTTATTTGCAGTTGCTAACCTTTCTGAATGATATGGGAAATAACTGCATCCCATGGTATATAATGTCATTGCGTTTCACTGTCTGTTTTATTCTGATTGCTGAATGTGCACAAGACCGTCTTGTTGAGTGGAAACAGACATGACTTGATATTCATGTACAGTTATCATGTTAGTTGAGCTGTGGAAGCTGTTGATTAGTGGAGTATAGTTACTGAAACTGAACAACAGCTTGTAAACGTAATTCTGATGAATCATCTATCTTTTGCTCTTATGTTATCTGTGCCCTTCCACTGTGTGCTGTGAATAAATCTGTTGCTCATTTAGTTACAAAATGATATATCATTTGAATTTGGTAATTCAGATGACTACTATTGATTGGTCACATGAACATACTGTATGCCCTGTTGATCGTTAACAGGAAAAATGTCATTTTGTGTGTTTATTACAAAAGGAAAGTTCAATAAAGAAGTGTTGAATCAGCTTGTGGAGTAATATAATACAGGGTGATTCATATAGAACCGGCCTGACAAAATGAGCTGTAATATAAAATATACCATACAGATATTAAAGTAATTTACACATATCTTGGATTGTGTGCCATGATTAGAGCAGGTGTTGAAAGTGTCTGCCGTTTTCAACTAGGCACTAGAAACACTCGATGTTCAACAGTGTACTCCATGACTGTCGCCTGCGCACTGCAGACATGTTTCGGGATTGTCCTTGACCTTGCAGCATAAGGGCTGCCACTTACCGGATCATGCGCACACCATTCAACTCAGCACTGCCCACGGATTATTATGTCGTAATTGCAAGCAGTTATATGCACACCTGCGGAATTATTAACAAATTCATAGTGCCGGTTCTATACAATTCACCCTGTAGTACACTTGGATTTAATTGAATGGATCATGAAAGTCTTGCATGCCTCTTTTTACTCTTAATATCATATAGCAAAGATATTGAGTGGTCTTTCAAGAGATCCAAGAAGAACATGGTTTGGATATGAGGGACTCCCCCCCCGATCACCATTGCTGTGGAGGACAGCAGTCAACTGAAAGTACTGAAGTACGTATAAATTTAGGTGTAATTGTGTAATTGTTCAGTAAAATTACACACTGTTGATAATATTATTAATTGGAATTCAGAAATTTAATATAGTAGAATGACACAACACTAATAACTTGAAAGAGTTATACTTAAATTCAGTGCACTTAGTCCCCCTCCCCCTCTTAAGATTGTGTCACCTATACATCTTTAACTTTTATTCACTCACAAACTGACATCCATGCTAACGGACACACAGGCTCCCACCACACAAGGGGCCGTATACTCTGTCTTTGTACCTCTCCTCGCCTTGCCACTTTTTTCTGTCACCACTTTTTGCCAACCCAGTTTAACATCTGACACCACTGGGGTGTCAAACCCATTTCTCTTCCTACTGGGAATTGTCATGTTACTCTCTCTCATTTTCCAGAGTACTTTGAATGAACTTGTGCCTCTACATAGTGAGGAGCATAGTGAATCATTCAGTCAACAGTTTAATCTGAGGACACATCAGGACATACACAGTGGGGAGCAGACATTTTGCTGCAGTGTGTGTAATAAATCATTTAGTCATCGGGATCATCTGAATAGACATCAACGTGTACGTAGTGGGGAATGGGCATTTAGCTGTTTTATTTTGTCATACTGCTTATTCTCTACTTCAGCCTTGCAATCCATAACAAGAAATTTAAATATCTGTAGTGCTGCCAGTTTGGGCACCCTGTGTGGTCCATCGACTATCCCGTAGATGGTTATTTGTGGTTTTCCTCAACCCCTCAAAGCTAATGCCTGGATAGTACGTTTCTCAGGCCACAATTGCCTCCTTCCAGATGCTTTCCAATTTATCAGTCATCCTACCAATCTACGCTATGCAATCCAGATGATGACAGAACCATAGAATTAACCACAAAAAATGTTGGAGGAGGCACAAAAAACGCCCATTGCATGTCTTTTTGCCCAGGCATGCAGAAGGGAATCGTGATGAAATCTGTCAAGAGATACCAGCACAAATTCAATGTATTGTACATGTAACCTTGAAGATAAAATTTCACTTCGTACTTTCTTATGTCACGTGGTAATCTAACCACACTGGGCAAGATAAATGGATTACTGTTTATTAGACTTCGCGAAATTACAACATGATCCATAAATCATTAATTCATTAGGACAGAACATACTTATTCCGTAAATCTGCTTCCACCACAGAAATACGCCATCTCGCTTCATAACAAAATGCGGTTAGCTAAAGGCAGGACTGGACTGAAACGTCGCAAACCCTCGGTATTACTTCATTGAACCGAAGTAAATTTATGTGCCTTTCAGGTAAACTGTGGTGAATAATCTCGCTGGCTTCCCACCGCGGCGGCCCGGGTTCGATCCCGGGTCTGTTCAAGTGGGATTTGTGGTGGACAAAGTGGCGCTGGGGCAGATTTTCTCCGAGTACTTCGGTTTCCCCTGCCAATCACCCTCACCCATCTTGGGCTGGTACAATAGGACAGAAGCGGCCGCAGTACGAGGGACTTAGTCCCGCCCGAACCTCACTAGCAATAAAGAAAAATAGTCAAGCACAGGGAAAAGTTTACCTTTTTACCATCGCTTATATCTATTGATGCCAATCCTACAAGTGGTTTGTGCTCTATCTCAGCGAGCTGAGCCTTCCGTAGGCTAAAATTCACTGGTTTTCATTTTTTAAATCGCACGATGTGATCATGCTAGTGCTGCTTCCCAGTGGACGCAGACTGTACTAATCGTACTAATCAGCGGACAAAGGACCAGAACGACTGAAATGGGTGGCAAAGCACATTTCGATGGTTTTAATGTCGCGAATGTTGCTGAGTAGAGTGTAGGTGTGGGTGTAGGTAAGCATTGTGTTTGTGTAATTAATGTGTGTATTATTCAGGGAATGATTACGAGCACTAGAAAAATTTCACTCGATTTCTTCACATTTCTAAAAATTGTTAGAAGTAAACGACGTCACGTTTTGTGATCGTGATGTTTTTCTGCTGTTGCAAGTTCTGCTTTGCAGTCTTGTAAACTTTTAAGCTCCCTTTCTGAACGTCATGTTTCCTTTAGATTGCAAGTGTTTACAGTTAATAATAACCTTTCTCCCCTGTGACATATACCAATCCGACTTAAAAAGGAAGTCATGAGAGCAGGCGGTCAATGTTGAACTGGGTGAAGTTGCAGGAGAATGTGCAAATGCTTAGTGAATACTATTTTGCGGCTCCGAAAAGTAACTACGTAAATTATGTTTAATGTTTCTAGGATGTATTACCGTGCAGTCTGGTAACCCGTTACCAACGTTTTTGGGGCCGGGGGCTTCCTTGAAAACTGGTGAATCAGCTGCCTTTGAAACTTACATAACAAACTGTAAGAATATGCAACGCCTCATAAGTCATTGAGCCTCGTAGTTCTTCTGAGAGAACCAAAAAATCCACATTAATATTGTCTTTGTACACAATCAGTAGTATTTTTTCTAACAGGCTTTGGCAGCTTTTCCAAGTTATGTAATGGTACACTTGTTAGAAATAAGATACTGTATCGCAAGGATTGTTGTAAGTGAATTAATTTGCAACCCACAAAACATCATGTGTGATTAAAAATATATTCAGAGTTATGAAAGATTCTGCATTCTTTTGCAACAGGAATGCCAAGAATTTTACAGAGCTGAAGAAATATTTCCTGCTGTCAGAGAAAGCATGGTGAGTGTTTTGTGTTTAAGTGCACTGAAAAGAGTTTTATTGTCATCGTCTGTCAGTTCTTGTGGCCTAAGAAACTGAACATTTTATGACAGGCTTGAGTTAGTTTTTCATAATCTCCCTGGGGATTTTTTTAACACAAGGTTGTTCATGTTTCAGCAGTTTGGTATTTTCTGAGGAGAATGATCAATTCAGGGAGAGTGTAATGGGTAGGTCATGTAGCACACATGTGAGAATGAGAAATGTATACAGTGATTTGGACAGATGACTTGAAAAGAAGAGACCACTTGGGAGACATTTATGTAGAGGGATTTTAAAGAAATAATTTGGGAGGGTTCGGATTTATTTTGTTCCGTCCAGGATACAGAACCATGATGGGTATGTGAGGACACAGAAATGAGCCCTTAGATACCATAAATAGCTGATAATATGTGTACTGCTGCAATGACCATTAGTTTCTCATGAAGGTCCTTGTGCGGTTTACTTAATACTTAGTAATGATTTTGAATGTTGTGGTGAAGAAGTCTGTACAGAACAGCTGTTATGGATTGGATGTAATGAAAGACAGTCATAGCAAGGACATCATATGCTGTTTCCTGTATGGCGTTCTACAGCGTTAATTGATAAAGGTATGATGGTTTTACAGAGCTATACAAATTCAGAGAATGTTTTAGTGGGTCCATATAGTGAACTATACCCGGCATGTCATGATGGAAATCAGGCCATGAGCGTAAGAGATGAAGTTTCAGACACAGAAGAGAAACCAGATCCTGTGCCAGTAGCAGTTCAGGAAATAAAGGCTGAACCTGAGGTGAGTTGGGAATATGCGGAAATGCCACTTGCTTTCTGATCTCCATCTGTCTTTCTGTTTGTATGTGCACATGTAACCTCTGTGCTCCTGTCTGAATTTTGAAGACCTTTTACTGAAGTGTCTGTATATAGTTGTAGTTGCTTGAATGTTCCTTGTGATGTGTCGCTTCCACTATGTAACTCTTTGACTGGCGTGGGCGCATTTTTGCACCCAGACGATGCCAGCCATTCCCTGAGGTTGGCATGTCTTAGCGCTTTGATACACTCTTCCCTTCTTTGCTGTCTTGGAACTCATCAACCAAAGACATATTTATGATAGTTTTTGTGCATGGTTGTAAAGAACCCTTATTGACTTTGTGGGGGTCTGTATTACTGTCAGAACCCTCCGAGTAGGAAGAGGTCAGAAAATATTTCTAATTCATTCAGTTTCACCATGGCTTCTCACAGCAAGTGTCTTGAGTGTTCCTACAGACCAGCTGGAAAGTGTTGTGAATGAGATTTGTGCTGATGATGAAAGTGGCGATGAAAAAATGATTCCTGAATTAGATGAAGTTGATAGTGACAATAATACAGTGATAGACAATGATCAACAAGACAGTAATCATGAACATTTAGCCACCACAAGTGTGGTGCCTGACACGCCCATCTCATGGACGCACGGAGACATTGTACCAACAGTAGTTCTGGGATCAAAATTGATATAACACATGAAATGCATAACTTTTCATGGATTAAAATTTTTGTGGATGACGGTTTAGTAAATCACATCACAACTGAAACCAATCGCTATGCTCACCAGCACTTCATCACATGAGGTAGCTCCCCACTCTCGAGAACACAATTACAAATATGTCACACCAAATGAAATGTGGACATACTTAGGAATTGTGTTCATGACAGGAATCGACAAACACCCCAAAATTGTAGAATGTTGGTCCACTAGGCCCCTATTTCACACTCCATGATATGGACGAAAGATGTCTTTGTGACGGTTCCAACAGATCTCGAAATTTCTTCATTTTGCAGACAACGATGTACGACAAGCTGACTGTGAAGATCGCCTGTATAAAGTTAGGCCAATTATAGACTCATTAGTGGGGAAATTTAGAAACACATATATCCCTGAAAAGGAAATTTCAATAGATGAGGGAATGATCGCTTGGAAAGGATGTCATATCTTCTGAGTATATATATGCCTGACAAACCTGATAAGTACGGTATAAAGGCTTATCTTGTTTGTGAATCGACAAGTGGATATATTTGGAATTTTGAAATTTATTGCGGAAAATCAAGACCTATAAAGTAATTAGTTGTTGATCTGTTGGGGCCACAGCTTCTAGATAAAGGGTATCATCTCTACCAGGATAACTATTACAATAGTATAGAATTGTGTGAGATGTTATTAGAGAGAAATACCTATTTGTGTGGTACCTTCAGAATGGACAGAGGAGTTCCCAAATAACTAAAGGATGATTTAAGAAATTTGGAAAAAAAAAGGGGGGGGGAATCTGTGTTGTCTAGGAAAGGGCACGTTCTGATACAGTTGTGGAGAGATAAAAGAGACGTCAAACTTATCTCCACTCTTCACACAGCAAAACTTGTGGAAGCTGCAAAAACGAATCGCAAAGGAGAAAAAATATGCAGACCTGAGGTAATTGGGGACTGCAGTAAACATATGAGAAGGGTTGACAGGGCCGATCAAATGCTGCATTATTATCCTTGTTCCCGCAAAACTGTAAAGTGGACAAAGAAACTGGTGTTTTTCATGTTGCAAATGGCAGCGTTGAGAATAGTTCCATTCTATTCAAAAAGAACACAACAAACGAAAAATGCAAGCAGAGAAAATACACACTCAAAGATTTTATATTGCACTGTGTAGAAAAAAATGACAGAACCAATCAAACAGTGTGGAGAGCGAGAAGAGTCAAGAAATGAAGTGGATGACGAATCTATTGCTTTAGACTTGAGTGCAGTCACGCCTCTGCCTGCAGCCTTGAAAACACCACCAGTTAAGGACACAGCAAATCGTCTAGAGGGTGTCCTGAAAATACACAAAATAGTCCATGTTCCTCCCAGTAACAAGAAGAAGAAGAATTGTGCCATGAGAAAGTGTCGCGTGTGTGCTAAGCACAAGATTAGAAAAGAAACAAGTGTAGTGTGCGAGCTGTGGTGTGGCTCTCTACAAACTTTCATTTTTCAGTGTTTATCGCATGAAGAAAAACTACTAAAAAGATATTAAAAGGCATTGTTTACATAAAATATTGTCTTTTTATTAGTTTCTAAAAATTTCGTTTTTAAAAACCAATTTTTGTTGAAGTTATTAACCCTTTGACGCAGTCATTTAAATTCCGCGGCCGCGTCTCCTGCGGTAATATATTCAGCCGGCCATTTAAATTTTGCTCGAAAATGATTTATTCATCATTGTTCTTAAATTCTATGAGATAGGAACATGAAACTTTCACTAAAATGATCTAAAAAGGTGGTTTTATAACCTTACCTTATAATATGAGCAGCCGGTATCTCGGCAATGGAAGCAGTTTGTTTAGAATTTGAGCAGTGAATGGTACGCTTTGAAGCATGAAACTTTCACTAAAATGATCTTAAAAGATGGTTTTATAACCTTGCCTTATAATATGAGCGCCCTGTATCTCGTCAACGGAGTATGGTACGCATTGAAGCATT
>NW_019734973.1:12280-17205 GCF_002891405.2 Cryptotermes secundus | reverse complement strand
TATCGTCACAGGGGGTGACCACAGTGTTCTGCCTTAAATTGTGGCGTTTTTCTAAGAACTGGGCCTTTGTACTGTGCGAAATCAATCGATCTTGCAAGAATAAATGTTTGGACATCCCTATTCTAAGAATTCCAATTGAGTGTGTTAGTGTGGCCAGCTCAGGGCAATATGATATTATAAACACCGTACATATCACGTCTCTGCTGTTTATAACTTCGTAGCAAAGAAAACACGACATTCATAACGGTGAAACCCGCTAGCAAGAGCCACAGGAACTTTGCTGCAAGACAGGCATATGTAACGATGACTTAGCGCAGATAAAGACGTGTCATATTATACTCTGTACTACTGACAACAGGCCAGCGAAAAATCTAACAATCTACAGCAAAACCATCAGTTATTATGGGCGTTATAACATAGGTGTGCAGCTGGACGAAACATACACGTCGAACCCCCCCAGACGATTTAAATACCTGACGAAACATACACGTCAAACCACGCCAACGGGTTAAAAAAAAGTAAATGCATGTATTTTAGCAACTTAAAGCTTAAAAGGTCTGCCGGGACAGGGGTGGAATTAAAATACCCTTTGCGCCAGTCAAACAGTTGCAGTTCAAATGGAGATAAATTAAATATTGTGTAAACTGAACAGTGTTTCAGAGAAATTCTGTAGCAGAAAAAATATTTGCATATGTGGGGAACTATTCACAGTTAATTACTGTAACATTTCATAGAACCAACACATTATATGTCACTTCGGTTCATATAACTGAATTTCAGTCAACACCATAAAATTTACATGATAAACAAGTTCCAAGGTTACAAAAGATTCTGCATTCTCTTGCAACAAGACTGCCAAGAATAGTGCTACAGAGGGCTGAAGAAACATTTCCTGCCGTGAAAGAAAGCATGGCGAGTGTC
The DNA here is from genome assembly GCF_002891405.2 of Cryptotermes secundus. Classification (NCBI taxonomy): domain Eukaryota; kingdom Metazoa; phylum Arthropoda; class Insecta; order Blattodea; family Kalotermitidae; genus Cryptotermes; species Cryptotermes secundus. The sequence continues at coordinate 16,284 of NW_019734973.1, read as the reverse complement.
TTGTGCTTGTATGCACAGACTAGAATTTTATTGTCATATGTCAGTTCTCTTAGCCAAAGAATCTAAATATGTTGTGACAAGCTTGAGTTTGTTTTCATAATCCATGCGTGGGTTTCTTCCTGTGTCTGTAGACATTATAACAGTTTGGTATATTATGTAGGAGAGTGATCAACTCATGTAGAGTGATGTGGGTAGGTCATGTAGCACACATTCAAGTGTGAGAAATGCATACAAAGTTTTTGACAGAAATGCAGAGAGAAACAGACTACTGGAGCCCTATGTGTATGTGGAAGGACGCTATTAAGACAGATTTTAAAGAAATAATTTGAGAGGGTTTGGACTGTGTCTAGTTTCCTCAGAATACAGGCCCAAGTTGTCCCCGTGAGACCACATTAAGGAGCCCTTAGATATCATCAGGGACACCAATCGCTCAGCCACTGAAGAATTTTCCAACATATTATGGAACCTGAAAGTTCATTGCCATGTTTACAAGAGCCAGTCAGTAGTCCCTATAATAAGCCAGATCATTCCAATCCACACCGCTCATTTCTTTGTCTCTCTAAAATCCATTTTAATGTTATCTTTCACCTAGGCCTGGGCATACGATATCATAGTTTGTTGAGGTACTATGCTACATTCACTAAGGACGCAGGTTCGATTGCCGTTGGAGGTAATTGAATTTTTCAGTTGGTCTAATGTGACTGTGTCATGACCCTGGGGTCAACTCAGTCTGTAACAGCAATAAGTACCAGGAAATATGTAAATTCTGACAGTCTCACTTCCATCATTGAGCCAGTTGTTAAAAAAATGTGGTAGCCTTGATGCCTCACAACCCTATGGGCCTCCATGGCATGTTGCAGGGATAGCTTTACCTTTACATTTACACCTTGTCTTTCTCCTGGTCTCTTTCTTTCTGACTTTCCCAGCAAAATCCTAAATGAATTATTCTTCCCCATGTGTGCTGTGTGGCCTTTCCATTTCATCATCATCATCGAGTTGATCATTCTAATCATGCTTGGTAAAGGGTACAAATTATGAAGCTCCTCCTCATACAGTTCTTAAGGCCGCGCAATACATCAAGCGGTTAGTCGCTGGCTTCCCACCAGGGTGGCCTGGGTCCGATCCCGGGTCTGGTCAAGTGGGATTTGTGGTGGACAAAGTTGAGCTGGGGCGGATTTTCTTCGAGTACTTCAGTTTCCCCTGCAGATATTCATTCCACCAAATTCACCATCATCATAATCACTCAAGGCAGGCTACGGTAGGCCAATCAGTGGCTGCCCAGTTGGACTCCACCTCCCACTAAGCGAATTAAAAAGGAAATATACAGTTCTTAGGTACCATAAGAAACAGATATTTTCCATGCTCCTGCAGTGGCCACTAGTTAGGCAGGAAGGTCTCTGTGCTAAGAACTTAATACATTCTAATACTTTTGAAAGCTGTAGAGAAGAAATCTCTACAGAACAGCTCTTGTGGGCTAGAAGTGCTGGAGAAGCACTGTAGTTAGAAGAGCATATGCTGTTTTGTGTATGGTCTTGTACAGCCATGAGTGATAAGATATGATTTTACAGAACTATGCAAATTTAGAGAAGGTACTAGTGGGTCCACATGGTGAGATGTACGCAGCATGGCATCATGCAAATGAGGCAATGAATGTTAAAATTGAGGAAGTCTCAGATACAGCAGAAGAGGATGCTCTGCGAATAACAGTTCAGGAAATGAAGGCTGAACCTGAGGTGAGCTGTATGTTTTTGTTTGTCCACTATTCAGAAGATAGCACAGATATGCAGAAATTCCAGTTGTCTTTCTGATCTCCATCTCTGTCTATGCAAATGGAACAATTTCACTGTGCTGCCAACTGACTTTGGGAGCTTTTTCTTAAGTGCTTGTGACAGTGGAAGTTTGTTGAATCTTGCTTGTGATATACCACATCCATTTACTTTTTAAATAGATGAAATATATATGAGATTAAATACTGTTTAAATTCAAAATGTTTGAGATAAATTCTGTTTCAGGAAAAATCTTTACAGATTTAGGGAACTATTCACAGTTAGTTGCTGGTACACTTATTAGAACCAAGGCATTTTATGTCACTTGGGTTCTCACATGTTAATGTCAGTCAGCCCCACAAAATATCATAAACAAAATATGATAAACAAGTTTCAAGGTTACAAAAGTTTCTGCATTCTCTTGCAACAAGACTGCCAAGAATTGTGCTACAGAGGGCTGAAGAAACATTTCCTGCTGTGAAAGAAAGCATGGTGAGTGTCTTGTGCTTGTATGCACAGACTAGAATTTTATTGTCATATGTCAGATCTCTTAGCCAAAGAAAGTAAATATGTTGTGACAAGCTTGAGTTTGTTTTCATAATCCATCTGGGGAGTTTCTTACACGTGTAGACATTATAACCGTTTGCCATATTATGTAGGAGAGTGACCAACTCAGGTAGAGTGATGTGGGTAGGTCATGTAGCACACATTCAAGAGTGAGAAATGCATACAAAGTTTTTGACAGCAATGCTAAAGAAGCAGACTACTTGGGAGACCTATGTGTAGATTGAAGGATACTATTAAGACAGATTTTAAAGAAATAATTTGAGAAGGTTTGTACTGGGTATGTTTGCCTCAGGATACAGAGCCAAGTTGTGTGAAGACATTAAGGAGCGCTTAGATGCCATAATTAACTCCATGGAGCTGAACCTTTCTTGATACAGTGTCAGTTGCGTTTGCAACTGAAAAATTTTGCAGCAACTTAAGAAACTTGAAAGTTCATTTCCACGTTGACAAAAGCTCTTGCCACAGGTCCCTATGCTGACCCAGATAAATGCAGTCTACCCCACTACATCCTGTGTTGTAAGATCCATTTCAGTATTCTTTGACCTATGTCTGGTTGTTGTTAGTGGTCTCATTCTTCCTGGCTTTCCCACGAAGATCCTACATGCATTCCTCTTTTCCCCCGTGCCTGCTGTGTGCTTTTCCATCTCATCCCTTTTGACTTGGTCATTGTAATTGTGGTTGGCAAAGGATCATGTTATGAGGCTCCTCATTGTGCAATTTTTAGGAGTCATAGATATTTTCTGCTCTACTGCAGTGATCATTAGTTTCTCAACAAGGTTACTGTGCTTTGAACTCACTACCTTCTAATGATTTTCAAAGCTGTAGAGAAAATATCTGTACAAAGCAGCTGTTATGGGTTTGATGTAATGAAAAACAGTCACTGCATGGAAGCCAGACACCGTTTCATGTATGATGTACAGTCTTGATTGATAAAGATATGATTGTTTTACAGAGCTACACAAATACAGAGAAAGTTTTAGTGAGTCCATATGGTGAGACATACCTAGCATGTTGCAATGGAAATCAGGACATGAATATTAAAGCTGAAGAAGACTCAGACGCAGAAAAGGAAGCAGATCCTCTCCCAGTAACATTTCTAGAAGTGAAGGGTGAACCTGAGGTGAGCTTTATGTCTCTGTACGTCCATCGTTAGGGAGATATCACAGATATGCAGAAATGCCAGTTGTCTTTCTGATCTCCCATCTCTCTCTGCATACATGAAAATTTCATCATGCTCTTCACTGGATTTTGAAGGGATTTTCTGAAATGTCTGAGACAGCTTTAGTTTGTTGAATGTTCCTTCTGATTTGCCACTCCTGTTTTCTTTTAATAAGATCTAGCATAGATTAAATTAAATATTGTATAAAGTGAAAAATGTTTGAGACATATTCCATTGCATGAAAAATCTACCACATATCCCTTGTCCATCGAATCCAGTAAGCTGTCCTTTTGTACTACATTACAGGATTGACAGGATCATGTTATGAGGCTCCTCATTGTGCAATTTTTAGGAGTCATAGATATTTTCTGCTCTGCTGCAGTGATCATTAGTTTCTCAACAAGGTTACTGTGCTTTGAACTCACTACCTTCTAATGATTTTCAAAGCTGTAGGGAAAATATCTGTACAAAGCAGCTGTTATGGGTTTGATGTAATGAAAAACAGTCACTGC
>NW_019734973.1:1918-12154 GCF_002891405.2 Cryptotermes secundus | reverse complement strand
TTTCCCCGGGGATAAAGTGGCAGGGGCTTGAAGCTGACCAGTCACCTCCAGCTAGTTTCGAGGTCACAGAGATGTTGATCTAAACATCCACTCACCATATGCCTTCATGTCATAGTGCTTAATTAGTTAAGCACAAGGACAACTGTACCTTTTTTGCCTATACAACCTTACAAATGCATAATTTTATTTAATTCTATAATTTGTTAAACAGTGGCAATGCAGCTTAAGGATGTATAGGATATACCTAAAACAGTACAAAATGAATGAAATTTGTACAGATTGTTCTTTCTTTTATTCTGAAATCCATAAAAAATATGGACTTATTTCAATAACTTGTTAAAAAATTATTGCACTTTCAATTTTCACTAAATTTACATGTGAGATCATATGGAAGTTTTTCACCTCATTCATTATACTAGATAAAAAATATGTAAGAATTGGTACCATGAGTTTCAAAATATTTACACTTATAACTTAGGCCTTTAAGGAATGATTTTGCAGAATTACATTTACATTCAATACACCATTCAGAAGAAATTAGTAATAATGTATTGAAACTTCAACTTTTACTTGATTTGGAAACTTCATTCTAGATGTGTGGCAACACTGGAAACAGTAACCAAGTAGCACAGCAGAAAATTAACAAATTTCTGTAAAATGTGCAGTCATTTTTCTGTTGAGCTGGTGTTTTCTCATGTGTACTTTTAGTCACTGTTCTTCCTTTCCAACAATAAGTTGCTTTTGGCATCATGATGCTTGAGAAACACAATGTAACCAAGAAATGTTGTTCCAGTTAATCCACATCTGTACAGTGCGTCAACTAAAGCTTCATTTGTGGCATTGGCACTGAACTGCGCAAGACAGCCAACTTACGGAAAACTGTAGTTTTGTTAAGATGAATTCTTCTCAGAGAAGATCTCATTAATCATAATGAATGAAATTGAAGTAATATTTTTTTAAAAAAATAAATAACGATTTTATTTATATTTAAATGTGATTTACTACTTTTGATAAGAATGATTTAAATCCAGCTATTTTTTTTTGCAGGTTCAATTAAATCCTCAAAATTTGTATCATAATAACAGACATAAATGGTAAATCTAGCCAAAATGAGATAAAATAAATACAAATACTCCCACATTAAGATTTGGAACTCTTGTCAATTACATCTCTTCTGACTTTTTAAGACATACAGAGTGCCAATATTCATTAATTGGAATTTAATCCACTTTTCTCTCTGATTGTTTCACCAAGACATCTTTAATTCTTACTCACTCACAAACTGACATGCATGCTAATGGACACACACGCTCGCGCCACACAAGGGGCCGTGCAATCTGTCTTTGTCCCTCTCCTCGCCTCGCCACTTTTATCTGTCACCCCTTTCAAGCCAAGCCATTTTAACATCTGACTGCACTGAGGTGTCAAACTCATTTCTCTTCCTACTAGGATTCTTCATGTTACTTTCTCTCATTTTCCAGAGTACTTTGAATGAACTTCGAAATGTACATAGTGAGGAGCGGCCATATTCCTGTAATGAGAGTAGTGAATCATTCAGTCAACAGTTTAATCTGAGGACACATGACCACATACACAGTGGGGAGCAGACATTTTGCTGCAACGTGTGTAATAAATCATTTAGTCAACAGAGTCATCTGAAGACACATCAGCGCATACATAGTGGGGAACGGCCATTTATCTGTAATGTGTGTAATAAGTCATTCCATGATCAGAGTAATATGAAGAGACATCAGCGCCTACATAGTGGGGAAAGGCCATTTAACTGTGATGTATGTAATAAGTCATTCCGTCAGCAGGATTATCTGAAGAAACACAAGCTCTTACATACTGGTGATCGACCATTTATCTGTGCCTTATGTAATAAGGCATTCTGTCAAAAGGGATCACTGAAGGTCCATCAGCGCATACATAGTGGTCAGCGGCCATTTTGCTGTGATATTTGTAATAAGTCATTTAATTATGAGCATAATCTAAAGAGGCATAATCGCATATATAGTGGGGAACAGCCATTTATCTGTAATGTGTGTAATAAGTCATTCCACCGGCAGATTGATCTGAGGAAACACAAGGTCATACATACTAGGGAACGAAGCGGCTCCATAGTCTAGAGGTAACGTTCCCACCTCATGACTCGTAGTACGCGGGTTCAAATACCTGGCAGAGGTCGTCAAATTTTTAAGGGTGGAAAAATTCAGGGAACAAGTCCTCCGGGAGGGACTTTAAGCTATGGGTCCCGTGTCGTAGCTTTACGGCACATAAAAGAACCTCATATCTCCGAAGGAGGTCACTGAGCCAAATCAACGGACGTTTCCCGCCCAACAGCAGTCTCTAATACCTCTGGTAGATGGGGGAAGCATTATAGATACCACTCAGCTAGTAGAGCCGGTTTCGGCTGGGAGGGACTGATGGTAAGCACCAGCACCGGTAGGATATAGAGACTGGTAGAAATCATAGAGGGAAGCACAATGGACCACTACAGGTCTAAGTGCACGGGGAAACACACCCTCTCCAATAACTAACTACTGGGGAACGACCATTTTTCTGTGACTTATGTAATAAGTCATTCAGATGAGACATCAACACACACAGTGGGGAAAGGCCATTTATCTGTAATGTGTGTAATAAGTCATTCCATCATCAGAGTAATATGAAGAAACATCAGCGCATGCATAGTGGGGAACGGCCATTTTTCTGAGAATTATGTAATAAGTCATTCCGTGAGCAGAGTAATATGAAGACTCATCAGCACATACATACTGGGGAACAACCATTGATCTGTAATGTGTGTAATAGGCCATTCCGTGATCAGAGTAATTTGAAGAAACATCAGCGCATACATAGTGGGGAACGCCCATTTAGCTGTGAATTATGTAATAAGTCATTCAGTCGTAAGGGATGCATGATGAACCATCAGCGTGTACATAGTGCTGAGCGGCCATTTACCTGTAATGTGTGTAATAAGTTATTCCATCATCAGAATACTATGAAGGCACATCAGTGCAAACATTTTGATGTGTGTAATAAATCATAGAGCTGTAGAGATGGGTTTAGACTAATGGAAATATACGTGACATGTGGCATGCTACAGTGTTTCTTGCTATAAGTCAGACATATTTACTCTATTGCATCCTGCATTTTTGCAGAATCCTGTAAGAAACTGGAGTTATTTGCAGTTGCTAACCTTTCTGAATGATATGGGAAATAACTGCATCCCATGGTATATAATGTCATTGCGTTTCACTGTCTGTTTTATTCTGATTGCTGAATGTGCACAAGACCGTCTTGTTGAGTGGAAACAGACATGACTTGATATTCATGTACAGTTATCATGTTAGTTGAGCTGTGGAAGCTGTTGATTAGTGGAGTATAGTTACTGAAACTGAACAACAGCTTGTAAACGTAATTCTGATGAATCATCTATCTTTTGCTCTTATGTTATCTGTGCCCTTCCACTGTGTGCTGTGAATAAATCTGTTGCTCATTTAGTTACAAAATGATATATCATTTGAATTTGGTAATTCAGATGACTACTATTGATTGGTCACATGAACATACTGTATGCCCTGTTGATCGTTAACAGGAAAAATGTCATTTTGTGTGTTTATTACAAAAGGAAAGTTCAATAAAGAAGTGTTGAATCAGCTTGTGGAGTAATATAATACAGGGTGATTCATATAGAACCGGCCTGACAAAATGAGCTGTAATATAAAATATACCATACAGATATTAAAGTAATTTACACATATCTTGGATTGTGTGCCATGATTAGAGCAGGTGTTGAAAGTGTCTGCCGTTTTCAACTAGGCACTAGAAACACTCGATGTTCAACAGTGTACTCCATGACTGTCGCCTGCGCNGAGGGACTCCCCCCCCCGATCACCATTGCTGTGGAGGACAGCAGTCAACTGAAAGTACTGAAGTATGTTTAAATTTAGGTTTAATTGTGTAATTGTTCAGTAAAATTACACACTGTTGATAATATTATTAATTGGAATTCGGAAATTTAATATAGTAGAATGACAACACTAATAACTTGAAAGAGTTATACTTAAATTCAGTGCACTTAGTCCCCCTCCCCCCTAAGATTTTGTCACCTATACATCTTTAACTTTTATTCACTTGCAAACTGATATGCATGCTAACGGACACAGGCTCGCACCACACAAGGGGCTGTTGTGTACTCTGTCTTCATCCCTCTCCTTGCCTTGCCACTTTTTTCTGTCACCACTTTCATGCCAACCCGTTTTAACATCTGACTCCACTGGGTTGTCAAACCCATTTGTCTTCCTACTGGGAATTGTCATGTTACTCTCATTTTCCAGAGTACTTTGAATGAACTTCAGCCTGTACATAGTGAGGAGCAGTCATATTCCTGTGATTAGCATAGTGAATCATTCAGTCAACAGTTTAATCTGAGGACACATCAGCACATACACAGTGTGGAGCAGACATTTTGCTGCAGCATGTGTAATAAATCATTCAGTCATGAGAGTCATCTGAATAGACATCAGCGCGTACGTAGTGGGGAATGGGCATTTTGTCATACTGCATATTCTATACTTCAGCATTGCAGTCCATAACAAGAAATTTAGCTATCTGTAGTGCTGCCAGTATGGGCACGCTGCGTGGTCCATCGACTATCCCGCAGAAGGTTATTTGTGGTTTTCCTCAACCCCTCAAAGCTAATCCTTGATAGTATGTCTCTCAGGCCACAGTTGCCTCCTTGTAGATGCTTTCCAATTTATCAATCATCCTCCTCGACTAGTGATATTGAAATTTATTGCAAGAAGCGGAAAAAAAGAATTTTAAGGGGGTCAAGGGGAGCACTCAAAATAGTTTCTAAGGTAGCATGCCTTCTTACCGATTGTGCTCTCGGCCCTGGAGGCCATTTTAAATTTAGTTCACGTAAGCTGTGAATAGATGGCAGCAGCATTGCCCCGATGTGTCATGGCGGCCATGTTGCCAACCAATAACATGAGAGTGTCACGGGGCTGTTCAGGAACATGATAATGTTCAAACCCATCATAATATCGAGATGGAATTTTCACCACCACCATTACAAAAACATTTGTCATGAAGAGGAGAAATCTGGTCATCTTAGTCTGTATAATAGTAAAGTTCTATTCCTACTATTTATCACCCCACCCCACAGTGAATATATGCGCCGTTAAATACCAAATTTCTTGGAATTCAAGGACATGATAATGTTCAAAGCCATCATAATATCGAGATGGAATTTTTCACCACCACCATTATTAAAACATTTGTCATGAAGAGGAGAAATCCTGGTCATCTATTTTTTTTTTAGTCTGTCTAATAGCGTCTAATAGTGAAGTTCCACCACCACTATTTATTCCCCCCATTTCTCTTTCACCCCCCCAACCCCACCCCCCAAAGGGTATATATGTGACGTGGTTCCTGCAGTTTGTTGATTTTGGTGGTGGCAGCTGAAGGAATACAGTCGAAGAGGGTCGAAGAGGTCTAAGAGGTCCAAGAGGTCCTTTTGTTGGGAGAGCGTGTAGAGGGTGTAGAGCGTACAGCTTGTCATTGCATGGGCCCTTGTGGTGTGTCTGGCTCGTAATGAATTAGCAGGTAAGCTCGATATAATTAATTATTGAAGTGGATTATGCCGATAATTCCAGGTTTTTACAGTTGCACAATATTTTATTTTAAGTTACTTAAAGTCTGAGTATTTGGTAGTTCAATACTTAGTATTTGAAGATGTTTACTCTTTTCCCCTATTTGTCATGTGCCCGTAAGATGGATTAAGGTTTGGGGTTAAGTAAAGTGAGGGTGAATAATCTGTGGGTTTTCTCCGTCATTTGACGACAGCAGGCGACCTGTATGTGTAAGGGATGAACATCGAGGGGTAAATTAGCAACGGGTTGACAAAAAGGAAGAGGACGTGACATGAGGCAGAAGAGGAGATCGTAAATCTTGTGTCAAATTGGGGGATCTAAGATTAAGATTTGAAGATATTAAAATGGACAATGGTAAAATTGTTAGAGGACCTATCTACTTGAAATTTGCCCCACTGATAAGCGTTCTTTGAAGGTGAAATCAGTATATGAACTTTTCAGTAAACACTGGACGTTACGGAATAGTGTAGAACATGTTTTCCTCTTTTTTTATTTTATTTTTACCATGCTGTATTTTCCGTTGATACTGCGAGGACCGGTGTTAGTAACGAGTAGTAGCGTTAGATGACGGGTAAAGTTCGCAGTCAGATTGTTTTTTTCGGTAGTGAAAGCCGGAGGGTTGCAATGGATTGCACACGTAAATAGGAGGAATGACATTTGAATTGGATTAAACCTGAGATGTAGAGACCACTTGGAAGGTTTAAGTTGAGATCGAAAAATAATATTAAAATGGTCTTCAAGGTAAAAATTCGGGTTTCTTTTTGCGTCTTACCTCGAGGGGTTCGATAACATGGAAGTTCCTATGATAGAGTCGTTTCCGAAAAGGACGCAATGAGTAGTTTTGGGGAGTTTGGGTTTCTGGAAACTCTCCCCATTCAGCCTACGTCTTCGCATGCGTCAGGTACTGAGTTACTGGAATAAAATCGGCCCTACCTTCCATGCGGAAGCGAGAGGCAGACAACGTTTTAAGAACCTAATTTGTTGGAATTCAAGGACCGGAGGAAATGTTCAAATTGGTCAAAATATGAAGATGGAACTTTTCACCAATAAACACATGTCATGAGAAATCCAGGTCATTTTAAGCGGTGTTTACATTACGTGGTGTCACGTTTAATAACAGACGGGAAATTAGTTATATTTTCGCCTGAACCCGGCGTATTTACAGGAGTGGGGGTCAGTTCTGTGGTGCACCCGGTGCAGGAACATTGCCGAAAGGTCGGGAACACGGTGGCATAAGCGTTTTTTATATTAGCGTGGTGCCACGGCGGAATCCGGAGACGTGAAAATGTTACGTTTTGAATGCCGTGACCAAGCTTCGGAGCGGCATATTCGCAAAATTTCCTACTCTCTTGCAAGTCATCTCGCAATGTAAACACTGGAAAGTTCGAAACGTATTACACACCTGGGGTCCAGTTTGTACATGATCATTTCAGTCGCTGTTTCTTTTCTTGTTTGAGATCATTTTTAATGTTATTGTTGTCTCATTTTCATAGCTGCCAAACCATGGAGGAAATTAATTATTGAGAAACCAATATGGCAGTGAAATTACAGACAACTGGTTTTTGTGTTTCAGGGTTTCAGTGGAGGGGCCGATTACCGACAACTTGTCAGAGCAGCTGATAAACCATCGCGGAGCAGCGCTGTGACTGCATGCGGTAGAAGGAAGACGGTGGATATACTCAGGTAATTTCCTTTTCTTTTCTTTTCTTTTTGAGATCATTTTTAATATTGTTGTTGTCCCATTTTCATTACTGTCAAAGTGTGGACAGAATTCATTATTTAGACACCAGTATGGCAGTGAAATTACAGTCAACTGGTTTTTGCTTTTCAGAGGGTTCAGTGGAGGGGCTGCCCATTACCGACATCATGTCAGACCACCCCAATAGTCCAACTCGTTTGCACTTGCTCAGCCATCTTGACCAGCCATCTGGAGACCAGGCATTTCCCAGAGTTGCTCATGGCCTGATCAACCATGACACAAGGGAAAGCACTGGGACCTGACAGATCTCTGGGTGGATGACAGTTGGTGCAGAGTTGGCATGGGGTGGAATGGCGTTGCGACTGCAGGAGGGAGAACGAAGGACGACAAAGCCCCTTAGAAAATTGTATGAATATTCTGAGGTAATTCNTTTTTTTTTTTTTTTTAACCATCATTTTTAATATTATCATTGTCTCATTATCATTGCTGAAAAGCATGGAGGGAATTCATTATGTCGACAGCAGTGTATCGGTGGAAGTACAGTTAAGTTGTTGTTTTTGAGTTTCACGTTTTCAACTCATTTTGGCATAGGAGTTAATTCATGTGGTTTCTTTCAAAGAATCCCCTTTTATATATACTGCTGCCCTATAAATTTGAATTAATATACTTGATAAATATTAAAGTTTCTAATCCCAACTTGGATATTATTTTCCAGAAGACTATGAAGTCCTTTATATCTGATTAATTTGTTTTCTCTGGTTACATCAAACAGGAAGGAGACGTTCTACTCCCTGGAGCTTGAGACTGGAATGAGAAGTGTTGAAGAAGAGGGTCGAATGGAGGTCTGAGGACTAAGAGGGAAGCCTTCTGTCACTGGATGAAAGATATCTGTGGTCCGACAGAAGCTTAGGTGGAGGCCCGTGGACAACAGGTCAGAGATCAGGTATGTTTCGTTTTTCAGAGCATGATCTGGGTGATTGTTTTATTTCTCTCGGCATGTAAATGTACAAGTTTTATTGGAACTCGAGATATATGAGTGAGGAAATGTTTTCTTTTGCTATGAGAATATAATCAGTCACAAGATGTTAGGAATTCTTCTGAAGTCAATTTGAGACTGCCTGGAAATAGCTGCTCCAACAAGAAATGGTGAAAATCATATTTCCTGGGAGGGTTTCTTATGTTACATGTATTTTGTGTTACAGATTTTGCTGGCAGTTGAAATGGAGGGGCAAATTACTGTCTACGGACAACATGTGAGACCACCCCACAAAGCAACTCGGGAGATCGTTGTGACTGCATGCCGTGGAAGGAAGGAAGGAAGGAAGGCAGTGAATATTCGCAGGTGATTTCCTTTTGTAGTTGTTTCGGATCATTTTTAATATTATTATTTTCTAATTTTCAATTTCATTTTGTGTTGCAGTTTTGGAGGTAGTTGAAATGGAGGGCTGAATTTCTGTAATGGTCAACTTGCCAGCGAACTCGGAAGAACGTTGTGACTGCATGCTTTAGAAGGAAGAGAAACGGTGAATATTCCCGGGCAATTTCCTTTTGTTTTTTATTTTTTTTTGATCATTTTTAATAATATTATGTTCTCATTTTCATAGCTGTCAAAGCTTTGAGGGAATTCATTACTGAGACACCAATATGGCAGGGAGATTACAGTCAACTGGGTTTTGCTTTTCAGGGTTTCAGTGGAGGGGCCGCCAATTTCCGACAACTTGTCAGACCACCCCAGTAGTCGAACTCGTATGCACTGGCTTAACCATCTTGACCAGCCTTCTGGAGACCAGGCATTTCCCAGAGTTGCTCATGGCCTGATCAACCATGACACAAGGGAAAGCACTGGGACGTGACAGATCGTTGGGTGGATGAGTGTTGGTGTAGAGTTGGCCCGGGGTGGAATTGAATTGCGACTGCAGCCAAGAGAAGGAAGGACAACAGAGCCCCTGAGGAGCCGTTTGAATATTCTTAGGTAATTCCCTTCTTTTGAGATCATTTTTAATATTATCAATATCTAATTATCATAGCTGAAGAGCATGGAGGGAGTTCATTATGTCGACAGCAGAATATCAGCGGGAGTACAGTTAAGTGGTTTTTGGGATTGTCATTGTCAACTCTTTTTTGGCATGGGAGTTAATTCATGTGGTTTCTTTCAAAGAATCCTCCTTTATATATACTGCTGCCTTATAAATTTGAATTAATTTACTTGATAAATAATAAAGTTTTAATCAGAGTTGGATAATATTTTTAAGAAAACTATGAAGTACTTTAATATTATGAGAATCACAAGATGTTAGGAATTCATCTGAAGTTAATTTGAGACTGCCTGGAAATAGCTGCTACAACAAGAAATGTTGAAAATCGTTCGTACTTGTTGGCAGGGTTTCTTATGTTACATGCACTTTGTGTTACAGTTCTTCCCGGCAGTCGAAATGGAGGGGTGAATTACTGTCTACGTAGAACTTGTGAGACCACCCAAACAAAGCAACTCGGAAGAGCGTTGTGACTGCATTCTTTGGAAGGAACCAAGACAGTGAATATTCACAGGTAATTTTTTTTTTTAGATTATTTTTAAAAATATTATTTTCTCATTTTCATAGCTGTCAAAGCTTTGAGGGAATTCATTATTGAGACACCAATATGGCAGGGAGATTACAGTCAACTGGGTTTTGCTTTTCAGGGTTTCAGTGGAGGGGCTGCCAATTTCCGACAACTTGTCAGACCACCCCAGTAGTCCAACTCGTATGCACTGGCTTAACCATCTTGACCAGCCTTCTGGAGACCAGGCATTTCCCAGAGTTGCTCATGGCCTGATCAACCATGACACAAGGGAAAGCACTGGGACGTGACAGATCGTTGGGTGGATGAGGGTTGGTG
>NW_019734973.1:0-945 GCF_002891405.2 Cryptotermes secundus | reverse complement strand
TCAGCGGGAGTACAGTTACGTGGTTTTTGGGTTTCTAATTTTCAACTCTTTTTTTGGCATGGGAGTTAATTCATGTGGTTTCTTTCAAAGAATCCTCTTCATATATATTGCTGCCTTATAAATTTGAATTAATTTACTTGATAAATAATAAAGTTTTAATCAGAGTTGAATAATTTAATATTATGTTAATTTATTTTCTCTGGTTACATGAAACAGGAAGAAAATATTCTATTCCCTGGAGCTTGAGACTGGAATGAGAAGTACTGAAGAAGAGGGTCGAATGGAGGTCTGAGGACTAAGAGGGAAGCCTTGTGTCACTGGATGAAAGATGTCTGTGGTCCTATGGAAACTGAGGTGGAGGCCCGTGGGCAACAGATCAGGGATCAGGTATGTTTCGTTTTTCAGGGCATGATCTAGGTGATTCTGTTGTTTCTCTCCGAATGTAAATCCTTAAGTTTTATTAGGAGTCGAGATATATGAGTGAGGAAACATTTTCATTCTATGAGAATATAATCACTCACAAGATGTTAAGAATTCTTCTGTAGTTAATTTGAGACTGCCTGGAAATAGCTGCTCCAACAAGAAATGTTGAAAATCGTTCATACTTGTTGGGAGTGTTTCTTATGTTACATGCGCTCTGTGTTACAGTTCTTCCCGGGAGTCAAAATGGAGGGGCGAATTACTGTCTACGGAGAACTTGTGAGACCACCCCCACAAAGCAACTCGGAAGACCGTTGTGACTGCATTCTTTGGAAGGAGCCAAGACAGTGAATATTCCCAGGTAATTTTTTTTTTTTTGAGATCATTTTTAATAATATTATTTTCTCATTTTCATAGCTGTCAAAGCTTTGAGGGAATTCATTATTGAGACACCAATATGGCAGAGAGATTATAGTCAACTGGGTTTTGCTTTTCAGGTTTTCAGTGGAGGGGCCGCCAATTTCC
>NW_019734972.1:61196-96901 GCF_002891405.2 Cryptotermes secundus | reverse complement strand
CACTAGCAATAAAAAAAGAGTAAAGACTAGCGGAAATAATTTGACGCGTCTTAGTGTTGAGTGATTTGTAGTGTGGAAATCAGTTGTAGTGTGATAATTATTTATAGTTACGATCTGTAAGTGGTCAATAAATCTAGTCACCAGTTCAAACCCCGTCTATAGTCACTAATACATGTGATAATATTTAATGTATTTGCAAAGAAGAGACTGAGTAGTGTTCTTCCTCCGCAATTCGCATGCAGTTCATGAGCCATAGTTTGTCCTCGTCTTGTGTATACTTCGGAAAGTTGTGTTAAATAAGCTAAGAATTCTGTGATGATTATAATATGAGCAAGGTGGCTGAAGCGGTAATATGCATCCTGAGTTTGGGAAGATCGCATTTCAAATCCCTGCCGATACTACTATCTGCACTAACGTTTGTCATGGTCTCACTAAATCCCCACAAGTGCACCTTAACTTACACCATAACTGTTTCCTTCCACATCCTTTCCAATTTATTATCACCCAATATTTTAACGTTATTTAATCTGAGTTACTGGCAACATCATTGAACAAACAACAAATTAATAAATATTTATATATTATATGACATAAATTCTTTCTATTTTCCTGCTCTCATTTTAGAGATATGAAGCTGTACTCTGTATAGTGTTAATAGTAGAGAATATTTTAATAATAAACTGCTACGGGTGTCAAAACGAAACCATTGCAACCTATTATGTGCCGCCCTATTCCAGTGTTTGCCTTCAGCAACTTTAAAGAACCGAGAAATACCTCAGTCTCCAATCCCAGAATCGAATTGAGATATTCCGAATGCGAAGCATGGATGCAGACAGCATAACCACAACGTCTTCAGTTCTCATTACAACATAACCTAAAGTATAATGTGATATCTGTGGAGAGAGGCAATGTTTGCCGAGGAAGCCTTTACATCTTTCTGTAAAGAAATGTCAGGAAGTGAAACAAATCAAACCAAACTCTGTGTGGCTTCTTTTTGCTGTTCTCCGAAGTGATAGAAGTTGCATGCATTGTGTGTGGCAGGAGAGGGGGAGAGGTAGACAGACGGAAGGAAAGATTCATGGTGGTCTTCCTCCTCGTCAGCTCTTGGGTAAGTGCCCCTGAAATAAGCAGGTATCTGGGTAGGCCTTCGCTCCTTACGTTGTAAAGTTTGCGGATGAAATACGTGTATACATGCTATGATTTTGCTCCACAGATATGCTTATGTAGCTTATGAAAATCCCCCAAAATTAAATGTTGGCTGGAAATATAGCACGCATGGGAGAGATGTGAATTTAAATACAAATTTTAATCGGATAATCTAAGGAGAAGCGACGTATACGTGGACGACCTAGGTATATATTTATAATGATAATACTAAAATTGAAAATAAAAGAGGATGGTAATGGATCTGGGATAGCTCAGTCGCTGTAGCGACGGGCAATGGACTGGACGATCGAGTTCGGTTCCCGGCGGGGGACAAAATATCTTTGCCTACTCCACAGCGCCCAGATCTGCTTTGGGGTTCACCCAGCCTGCTATCCAATGGGTACCAAGGGCTCTTTTCCCGGAGACAAAGCGGCCAGGACGTGAAGTTGACCACTCACACACATGTATGTATTGTGGAGGTCAAGAATAGTGGAGTCATACCTCCGCTCCCCCAACAAGTATTTATGGTGTGTCACTTAATATATCAAGCACAGGGCAAATTTACCTTAACATCTTACAGAGGGATGATAACTGACTTCAAGTTTCTGCAGTCGAATGCAGTCTCAACAGCTGACAGAATCGAACCCTGTCAATCCAGCATGTAACATACTCGTATCCTTTCACTAGTGAAGATATCTCGAGATTTGAAAGGAATATTTTGATAGATGAATATGCATAAGGTCTAATCTGTTCCCAGTGCCCGTAATCTTCGTAGCAGACTGTCCTTCATTCCTGAACTCGGCTTCATTTTCTTCTGGCAGACTGACGTGTCGTATCTCAATTGTTGAAGCCGAGGCGCACATGGCGCTTATCGCAATTCTCTTGTCTTCTGTGATCAGGTCTTCTACTGCAGAATACCTCATTGTTCGATTTCGTAATTATTATCTCACCGCCGAATAATTGTTACAGTAACACTTCGATGGCCGGTCACGGTAGCCGAGCAGTCTAAGCATGTACTGTCTTCGCTCGCTCGGAAGCCGGGATCGTGGGTTCGGCTGTTTCCTGTGAGGTACGAACTGAATTCTTATATATTATTCTTATACACTGCCGGTCACGGTAGCCGAGCGGTCTAAGGCATGTACTGTCTTCGCTCGCTTGGAAACCGGGATCGTGGGTTCGGCTGTTTCCTGTGAGGTACGAACTGAATTCTTATATATTATTCTTATACACTGCCGGTCACGGTAGCCGAGCGGTCTAAGGCATGTACTGTCTTCGCTCGCTTGGAAACCGGGATCGTGGGTTCGGATCTGTTTCCTGTGAGGTACGAACTGAATTCTTATATATTATTCTTATACACTGCCGGTCAGTCGAGCCGAGCGGTCTAAGGCATGTACTGTCTTCGCTCGCTTGGAAACCGGGATCGTGGGTTCGGATCTGTTTCCTGTGAGGTACGAACTGAATTCTTATATATTATTCTTATACACTGCCGGTCACGGTAGCCGAGCGGTCTAAGGCATGTACTGTCTTCGCTCGCTTGGAAACCGGGATCGTGGTTTCGAATCCCACTCAGGGCATTGATGTTTAGTTTGTGTGTATGCGTTTTTCTGTGTTTGTGTACAGGTAGAGGCCTTGAGACGAGCTGATCACGCGCCCAAGGAGTCCTACCGAATGTGTAAGATCTAGAAAACCCGAAGTGAACGGAGAAGTTCATGGAGGTAGGCCTAGGCCCACTGGGGCTGTAGTGCCAAGGAAAAAAAACACTTCGATGAGTTCATAAGCACACTGCAAATGCATTCAGTCATATAAAGATTATCATGAACTCTTAATTGTTATTTAGACTGTGGAGCACGTAGTTTCGTGTGGGGTGGGAAATTATTATAAATTATTATTTGTTGGTTTATATAGCAACTCAGTGTAAATTGGAAAGTTTATATGAGGTCATAAGTAAGTAAAGCTGCCCTCTTTGCTTAATTAGTCAAGTACTGTGCCATGAAGACATATGGGGGAGTGGAGGTAAAGCTCAATTTTTTTGACCTCAGAACTAGATGGAGGTGCGTGGTCAGATTCACGACCCGGCCACTTTACCCCCGGGGGAAAGAGCTCTAATGTAGGAGGCTGAGTGGGTCCTCTACGTCTTTCTCATGCCGCTCATCTATGTAAACGCTAACAATTTCATGACCACCCGTGTCACATTTTTGTATTGGCTTTTAAACGTAGTATTGTAATTAAGCTGCACTGAATTTGTAATCAATTTCAGCACAGTTAATATAATTGAGGAACTTTCCATAGAATTTTCAACGGGAATTGCACTGATTCTTTTGTTTCCTTTTACAGCCACTTGAAATAATCATCTATTGAATATAAAATACAATAGGAGAGAAACAAATAGTCACAATTCTTTCGTTCATGTAATTAAATTTACGCTTTGTTTGTAGATGGTAAAGGAACTCATTTTTCTGACTCTGACGTAGAAGCCACTGAAATGTATAGAACATGTTGATAGACGGATATTTCTGTGCTAGATTAGACGCAGAAGCTTTAGAGGTTTCTTATTCTTTGTTATAATTGTTTCAAAACTTTCCTTTGCAATATATTTTTAGTGTTTTCGTTTCCCTCCTCAGCAGCCATGATATATTTCCAAAAAGCCAAAAAAAAAAAAAGAAAGGGACAAAGAAAAGTACCAAATATGAAGGCAACATAGTTACATTTCTACAGCCCTTTCATGGAAAATGAAGTACACAATTAGGTGACCCCCCCCCCTCCCCTCCCCCCCCCCCCCTGTTACCCAGGTGACGTTTTACACTTCTTGCCTTGGCATTTATCAGACTTCCCATTTCCTACTTCTCATGTCCTCCTATAACGTTCTGATGATGCCAGAACCATTTTACTTGACAGTTTTTCTGGGGCCTCTCCTTCAATATCTATTTTCATTATTTCCCAGAGTTCAGTAAAGATGTGTCGGTCCTTCTCGTCCTCGTTTCCTAGAGTGTCCTATAAAACTGTCACAGTCACATGTGCGCTCAGATTTAGCGGTTTGGTTCGCGAAGTACTGTTCTGCCTTATGGGGGTGAAATCATAACCAATGTCTCGACAAGGTGGGCCAACTCCGGGTAACTTCGGCTGGAGCCTGGCCATCACTTAGAAACATGGTCCTCATAATGTCCTCTTTCTCACTTGTGATTTTTGCATAACTAAATATTTTTAAAATCGGCTTAAATTCACATAAAAAACGAATAAAAACAAACTCCGTGGTTTTTAGTCCGCAAGCGAACTATACCAACCGAGCGACCGCTGCTTGTCGACGAAGTTAGTGCCAACTTTTTCCGATAGAGGGTGTCAGGTGGTTAGCGCAACGGATCCCCACTGCCGTTAATCTCGGTTTTATAGACCGGAACCGTTATTTCCTCGTCACGAGGCTGAGTGGACCCCGTTCCAGACTCACCACTTCTCAGAAAATCTGGTAGCACCAGGAATCGAACCGGGACCTCCGGATTTGTAGGCAGGAACTCTGACCACTATCACATACTCGAGATTGTTCTAAAGCAGGTGTGCCACCATTTCATGCTGGGTGCGTGGAAAATTATCTTTCACTGATAAATTCTTTGATAACCATAGGTGTTGCGGTTTGAAGCCTGGATGGCTCAGTCAGTATAGTGACGGGCTGCGGGATGGACGACCGGGGATTGGTTCCCCGCAGAAGCATATTTTTTTCCCCACATTGTCCAAACCGATCTGGGGCTCGACCAGCCTCCTATCTGACGGGGTACTGAGGACTGATTCCACAGCGGTAAAGCGGCCGGGGCTTGAAGCTCTCCATTTACCATCTTTCAGTGCCCACATCAAGAATGGTGGAGCTATATCTCCAGTCCCTCATACTTCTTCATGGCATGGTGCCAAATTAATTAAACACACGAAGAGCTTTACCTTTTAGCCGTTGCAGTTCTGTCGTGTGATCTAAGGCTCTGGGTAACAACAGGACAAGGCCGCGCCATAGCACAAGCGGTTAGACCTTGGCTTCCCACCGCGGCGGCCCGGGTTCTGTCCCGGGTCTGCTCAAGTGGGATTTCTTGTGGACAAAGTGGCGCTGCGGCAGGTTTTCTCAGAGTACTTCGGTTTCCCCTGCCAATCTTCATTCCACCAATTGCTCCACAATCGCCCTCACCTATCATCTGAGGCTGGTACAATAGGCCAGAAGTGGCCGCAGTACAAGGGACTTAGTCCCATCCCACTAGCAATAAAACAAAAGTTGCATATAAAGTACGAGTAAGAGAGGAGGAATATGAATCATAAGCAGGGCCCGGACTTTGATGACCTGAAAATATTTAAAAAATGACCTATAAAATGACCGAAAAGATCCAGAAATATGACCTAAAGGAGAAAGAGAAAGAACACTTCGCTTCCATATTATTCGCATTTCAGAAAACATATGAAGAAAAATTCCCTAAAATGGCCAAAAATAACAAGAAATACCCTTAAAAGTCCAAAAATTTACCAAAAAATTACCCCCAAGATGAAAAAATGACCTTAAACCTAAAAATGTCAAAAAATGACAAAGAATTACCTATAAAATTTACATTTCTGTAACCAGCAGCTCATATCCGAGATTTATATATTTAAGAGCATCGCATAGGATACAAGGAAAAAAAGATGACATGTCATCAAAATCCGGGCCCTGATCATAAGTAATACGCCTGACAATGTACAGTCTTAACCTCCAACACTGAATGTTATCGCAGTTCCTCAAGTAAACTTTCGGAGATACAAGACTTGAGTAAAGAACGGATACAACATCCCCATTATGTGTCCATTTCATGCAATTGATTCTTGGAGCGTCTGACATGCCACATACCGCACTATGCTCGGTGAACACAGAGACACGCTGGACAGACAGTAACAAAATGGCGGCATGAACGAACATTGGTCTACTTTTGATTACTTTTCAAGCAATTTAAACTGCTTCAACCGAATGCAGTATAAAATCGAGTGAAGGAAAGTTTGTAACGAATGTTGAGTAGATAAGGATGGTGGATACATGGCCTCTCAGACGATATGCCTGGAGAGCCTGATTAAAACCACGGAAACAAAATATTAGGCAGCGAAGCCAGAATTTGAATTTGGTATCACTCGTATGTGTTTAGGTTAGAGCAGCGAGATCAGGCTCTTCGCTTTTGTAATCGTAATGTTAGATAAAATGAGTCAACTTCACGCTCAGTCTGCCTTCACTTTTGACAATTTTCTCCTTTGTACCCTAGCGCCCTTCTAGGTGTGAATCTGAGATAACCTTCGCCACATAAACCAAAAAATAAACAAGTAATTTATCACAACTAATATATGAGTACGGGTAAGGATATCTCTCTAACAGACCGTGAAGGCCCATAGGGTTGTGAGACGTCGAGGCTTCCACATTTTCTCTAGACAGTCGGCTAACAGATGGCGGTGAGGTTGTCAGCCGTATGCCCTGGCCGCCCTATACTCCCCAGGAAGATTTCTGGTGCTCATTTCCGTTAAGAGGCTGAGTCGAACCCAGGGCCATAGTGCGGCTGGAAGGATTAGGTAAATTGAAAGAATCCACCTCATCGGGACTCGAACCCGCGACCTTCCGGCTTGTAGCATAGTGTCTCAACCAACTACGCTACCGCGTGCTCCCACTAATATACGAGTGTGAGAATAAATTCTTCCTCCCAATAAACCTTGTTTGGTTTTTGTTTGTTTAACGATGATTTGTCATTGTAATAGGGTTTATGGTGTCCAATAACTGAGCTGACCATGAATGTTGTATTTCAAGAAACGTTCTTCTAGCCTGTCTTACTGTGCCATCCCAGATTATAAATGTGAGGATTGAAGAAAACCATGGAGAAAGTGAAGTCAGAGTGGGTCTCCATGACTAGATCTGCACTAGGAACTTCATTGGGATTCCCCTACATAGAACTGCTGACCCTTGTCACCGCTCCCCTCTCTTCCGTATTTGAACCACTGTTTCGAGTTTACACGGCAGGCAACTAACGCGCTGTACTACATGACCAATCCAAGCATGATGCATCATAGTAACCGTGGCTGTGTAGGGGACAGTGGATGAGTCAGTTCCGAGAAGATAAATGCTAATAATATCTAGAAATAGGACTGATTTCTTTTTGTGACTAAATATGGTGTTGATGGCCATGTTAAATAGCTTCTAAAGGCACCAAGTTCATTCTATATTCGTTGCTCCGGGCAACTGATGACGCCTTTCTAGTAACAATGGTCGAGCAGGTGTGATGCCCCACCCTCCCGCCAGATCTCTGCGTGATCAGACGAGGGTGTCATCACGAACCGTGTGACCGAATTTCTTGTTTTCGTGCAACAGTACTGCTCTGCTCCGGTACAGAGGTTAAATTGCCCCTCTGCTTAATTAATTAAGCACTATGAGCTGAAGACATATAGGGGAGTGGAGGTATAGCTCCACCATACTTAATATCGGTACTAGATGGAGATGAGTGAACAGCTTCACGCTCCTGCAACTTTAACCAGGCGGAAATAACCCCTAGTACCCATTGATATGAGGCTGTATGGACCCCAGGGCCGGTCTGATTGCTATGGAGCACACAAAAATCTTACCCCTACCCGGAATAGAACTCCGGCCGTCCAGCCCATAGCCATTCGCTATACCGACTAGGCTGCCCAATGGACAACCCAGCATTCGGGGTTCAATACGCGGTAGGGCAAGACATAATTCTCTTCTCCGTGATGCCCAGACCGGCCCTAGGACACACCCAGCCTCCGAAATAAAGGTTGCCAGGTATTGTTTTACTGGGGTGAAGTGGTAGGAGCGTGAAGCTAACCACGTACCTCCATCTAATACCGAGGTTATGAACAGTGGAACTGTAATTCTGTTCGCCATATATTTTCATGGTGTGGTGCTTACTAACTTACAACCAGGGATACAATTACTTTTCTCTTTGAAATGCACGCGGCAGCGTGGTTCATTGAGGCACTATGCTACAAGCCGGAAGGTCGCGGGTTCAAGTCCCGATGAGGTTATTAGATTGTTTTTAATTTACCTAATCATTTCAGAGTCACTATGGCCGTGGGTTAAACTCAGCCTCTAACACAAATGAGTACAAGGAATCTTCCTGGGGGGTAAATGGCCGCCGAGGCATAAGGCTGACAACCTTACCGCCATCTGTAAGTCGATTGTCTAGAGAAAATGTGGGAGCCTCGACATCTCACAACCTTACGGGCCTTCAGACCTGTTACAGGGACAACTTTACTTCTACCTTACCTTACCTTTCTCTTTGAAATGAACATTTAACCTCGTTACAAAATTTCCGCTGTAATTTTATATATCGATAATCGAGAAACAGCGAAATAATAATAATAAACAGCGTGCTATCTTAGCTTTCGTAACGTTGTATTTAAGTTGATCACTTGATACACAACACAGTCTTCACATCAGCTTCACTGGTCACTGCCTGAATCACCACTTGTCCATGCTTCCATGTAAATTCATGATATGTCTCCATCACAAAGGGCCATCATCACATATATATGATGAATCGAGTGGACTGTTATACTGTATTATAGTAATACATAGCCCCTGAGGGTTGTACGCCAGAAAATATTATTTAAACCATTTAAACTTAACAGGCACAAAATATTATATTAAAATACAGTATAAAAGTTTCTGCCTTGTTTTCTTCTACAAGTATAGTTAGAATGATCAAGTCCAGGAGGATGAGGTGGGCAGGGCATATAACACGAATGGGGGAGACGAGGAATGCATGTAAGATATTGGTGGGAAAGCCAGAAGTAAAGAGACCAGTGGGAAGACCAAAACGTAGGTGGGTGGACAGTATTAAAATATATCTAAGAGAGATAGAATGGGATGCTATGGATTGAATTGAATTGGCTCATGATAAGGACCGGTGGAGGGCTCTTGTGAACACAGTAATAAACTTTCGGATTCCATAAAATATTGGGAAATTCTTGAGTAGCTGCAGAATTGGCGGCTCCTCAAGAAGGGCTCAGTTCCATGAGTAGTTAGTTAGTTAGTTATTAGAGAGGGTGGGTTTCCTCATGCACTGAGATCAGTATTGGTCCATTGTGCTTCCCTCTATGATATTCTACCAGTCTCTATACCCTACCGATATTAGTGCGTACTATCAGTCCCGACCGAGCCAGCGAGTTCGGCCTCTACTGGCTTGGCGGTATCTATAATGCTTCCCCCATCTATCAGTGGCGTTAGAGACTACTGTTGGGCGGGAGATGTCCTTGAATTTAGCTCAGTGACCTCCTTTGGAGATATGAGGTTTTTTACGTGCCGTAAAGCTACAACACGGGACCCACGGCTTAAAGTCCCTCCCGGAGGACTTGTTCCCTGAATTTTTCCGCCCTTAAAATTCCACGAGCTCCGCCGGGTTTGAACCCGCGTACCACGAGTCATGAGGTGGGAACGTTACCTCTAGACTACGGAGGCCGCTCAGTTGCATGAGTAAGTAGGTAACAGTTTTTGCGAATCATCATATATGCCTGATGGTGGCCCTATGTGTCCAATATATGTCGTTGAATTTACATGAACACGAACTAAATTGTGACTAGACCACTAACCTGTGAAGCTGCATTGTGTGTATGTGTATATGTATGTATACGTCCATCTATCGCAGCTTAACTTGTACAGTGCTGTAAGTTTAAGTAGTTCAAGGCAGATACAAAGACGAGCGGGAGGAATACACTGAGAACTGAGGTCGTACCATGAATCATTGCACTTCAACACTGTGAGGGGAAGGATACGCAGAGATAAATAAGGAATGCTGTTACAGGTTGCACTTACGCATGTTAGAAATGTGCTCACCGCCGCCACTTCTTTATTTTTAATTTCTCTTCAGGGTGCACGTTTTTAAAAGGCTTCACGGAGCACCATAAATTCTGTCACGGTTTGGTTGCAAGGTCTTAGAATACGTTTAAATAGAAGATCATTTTCTATAATCGAACTTTGCAGTATATTGGTTAGCAGTTCTGTGTCATGTACCAAAAACCTGGGGCTACATTCTCAGACCAGAGGCTAGATATCGTGGCTGAAGACTTTGTGGTTCTCTTCGGATATTCCTAGCAGAATGTCCTGATACTTATTTCTGTTAGAGGCTAATTCGAACCCAGGGCCATAGTGCTGCTTGAAGTGTCAGTTCAAATTAAAAAAAAATCCAATGACCTCATCGGGACTTGAACCCGCGACCTTCCGGCTTGTAGCATAGTGCCTCAACCAACTATGCTACCGTGTCTTGGAATATTCTTGGGAGTCTAGGGCGGCTGGCGCGTAATGCTGACAACTTCACCGCCATCTGTGAGCAGATTGTCTGGAAAATGTGGGAACCTCAACATCTCACAACCCTATGGGCCTCCACGGCATTTTACAGGGATACTTTTACTTTTTTTTTTACTATTCCTAGCTAAATGAGGGGGATAACTTCAAACAGGCAACAGACACTTCCTTCCACATTGTTCCTAACGTATTATTCTCAGTCACATCCCTTTTCCGACACTATGAAGTTGGGAAAGCATCCTTAAATGCTATTTATCGTATTTTTTGTTATGACACGGCCTGAGTCGGTCAGTTGAGTGGAAGGCTAGAGGCTAGAATAATCATATAGCCCTTACGTGGAAGGGAGATGAAGTGGAACTGTACGAATCTTCAAATTTATTCCACTGAAGAATAAGTTCAGTTTTAAAATGGCTGCTACGCTAGAAGAATGGAGAGTTATGTAGGTAATAAATAAAACACGTTATTTATTGGAGGAAATGCTATATCTGGCGAGTCTATAAACATTAGAAACAGAGATATATTAAATATGTACTACAATATAGGAGACGAAATCATTTCTTGAAAACCAAACCGCTATCACAAAATATTAATATCTCATTTCCCACCTCATTGGAGCACCATAGTTCGTGATGTTTTGGACAAACATTTTCCAGGAAGATGGATTGAACGAGGTGGTCCAATTTCTTGGCCCCCAAGATCACCTGACATAACCCCACTGGACTTTTTCCTCTGGGGATATGTCAAAGACATTGTTTATAAGACGCAGGTGAGAGATATCGATCAATTAAAAACCAGGTTAAGAGACGCAATAGCCACTGTGGATGTCGGTATGCTTGCCCGAACCTGGCAAGAAATTGAATATCGTCTTGATATTTTACGTGCAACAAATGAAGCACTATATTAACAATAGACACAAAACTTTTTGAGTTTCTCAATCCAACAATATAACCAATTTATTTCTATCTTCATTATTTTCCGAATTATTAAAGATCAAAATGTGTCAGCCTTTTGTAGACATCCTGTATATTCCTGCCAATTTTTCTGTTATCCATTTAAATTGTCCAATGATTAGAATGTTTTAGGCGTAAGAGAAAGTGACAGGATGTTGGAGAAAGTTGCATTTTGGAAAGCTTCATGGTGTTTATCGTTAATCAGCTAATACTCTAACGTGTATAGCTAGGCAAGGGCTCGGTAAACACATTTCCTAGGTAACACAGTCAGCTATAGAAGTTCGGTTACTAGGGTTTTGATGTTCCTAGCATAACTTTAATTAATTAAAATCCCATATCCATGACAACGAACCTCCAAAGGACAGCAACACCGAAGAACACGATAACACTGTCTTGAAAGTGATCTGCACATGGTTCGACCAGAACCTACTTCAGGGAGAAAATTGACCAACAGAAGGCAGAAGTCAGAAGAAATCAAAAGTGATGTCTTTATTTTGTGTGTTATAGTTACAATAACATTTAGTGTTATTATTGTTCGTGGTTGAGAAGTGTTACAGTAAGATTGTGTTACAAGTAATTAACCCGGAACCCATTAATTACTTGTCGCGTTAGCAGGATACATGACAATATTATGGTGATTCAATGAGGAGGATGACAGAGGAGAACACCTAGCACACATGTGGAAGGTGAGAAATTTATAACAAAATTATAGTTGGGAACCCTGTGAGGAGGACCCATTTTGGAGATTTTGACCCGTAAGGAAGGAACAGGATATGAGGATGCGGACTGGATCGGTTTAGCACGGGGCACGGTCCACTTCTAGGCTCTTGTGAAAACAATGAAGATGTTACTGGTTCAACAAAAGGCAGGGAGTTCTTTTACCAGCTGATCGACTGTTAATTTCTGAGGAAACATCGTGAAGCATTGACGTAATTACGCCTCTTAAAACAACTAGAATTCTCGATGCAGACTATAAAACTGTACGTTCGATGTAAGTAGTTGGTTTCCCCGACTTAAATTTTAAATAACTCAGCATAGAATAAAGACGACACTACAGACAGATAAAGCCGCGGTAGTGTTAGCACGTTGGAAAATTTGGGTTCTGCTTTCAAAGAGATGGAACTGACTTTAGCAGTGATCAGGGATATAACTGTACGTGGTGGAATCCAGGGTTGCACGAAGCATTGTGGTCTCCCTATGACTCAACTTCAGTGAAGTGGTTCTGGCTCCAGTGCTGCTCTGTGTGAAAGCAGACTCCAGCTGCTCCTCTTGAAATATTCCTCTACCGTCAGTTTGCATGAAGTCCATGATACTGGTACAGATTAAAGACACTAACCAATTAACTAATGAACTAACTAAACGATCTTATGATAAGCGAAATTCGGCGAATACGTTTCTGTAGAACTAAAGCCCAAGATTTCTATTTGGGAGGTGCTCGGTTCAAATATCGACAACCATAACGACTTCCCTGATTGCGGTTGTCACTGTTTTCCTCAGTCCCGCCAGGAATATGTATGGTTGTTTATTGTTGCGTAGTTTCGTTTATTGAGGAGCCGGGTAGCTCAGTCGGTATAGTGACTGGCTACGGCCTGAACTACCAAAATGTCGGGGTTCTAGTGCTGATGGTGGCAAGAATTTTTACTTCTCCATGTCCCACCCAACGTCCTATCCAATGGGTACTGGGGGCTCTTTCCCTGGGGGTAAAACGGCAGGGATGTGAAGCTGAGCACTCACCGCAAACTAGTCCAAGGTCAAGAAAATGTGGAGCTATACATCCACTCCACGGTACGCCTCCATTGTTTAGTGTTTAATTGGTTAAACACAGGAGCAACTTTGCCTTTTTTACTTAGTTTCGTTTATTGTTGTGTAGCATTGTGTGCTGTGTTTTGTTCGAGCGTAGGAAGTTATTTTGTGTGTTTGGTCTTACTGTAGTACCACTGACACCAGATAAAAACCCATTTGTAGTCAAATAATAATAATAATAATAATAATAATAATAACAGCTTCATTCAAAATAGGACCGCCTCTGTAGTCTAGAGGTCAGAGTTCCTGGCTACAAATCCAGAGGTTCCGGGTTTTGATTCCCGGCGCTACTAGATTTTCTGAGAAGTATTGGGTCTAGAACGGGGTCCACTGAGCCTCGTGAGGATAACTGAGGAGCTATTTCAAGGAAATAGTGGCTCCGGTCGAGAAAACCGAGATTGATGGCCGTGGGAATTCGTTGCGCTGACCACGTGACACCCTCTATCCGCAAAAGTTGGCACTAACTTCGTCGACAAGTGGCAGTCGCTCGGTCAGTATAGTTCGCTTGCGGACTACAGGCCACGGAGTTTGTTTTGCTTTGTTAAGANAGTAGTTTTCAATTCATCTGTCGTCCTATTATCCATGCTGTGTATATTTAAAGCTTCATTGAATGATTCCCAAACGAATTAAAAACGATAAGTAGAAATGCATATTTAGTTATTATTAAAGAATTTTCAGACGCTCAATGGATGGCGGGCACCACAAGAGCCCTTCAATGGGAGCCGTTCTCAACCGGTTCTTCTGCGAACTCCATAGCACACGGACTGCTTTCAAGGGTCTCTAGTTGCACTGGTGACCATGAAATTCCCTACTTTAAGGAACCCAAAGATTCATTCCCCTCCCCTTTTTCATCTCAATTTCGCTGTTACAACAGCTAAACCGAATCCACATTCTCACATACAATATCTCGAATTCCATACCAGGCTACTAAACAAGTTTCTTTCTTTCTTTCTTACCCTTAAACAGTAGGCAGCGGGATAGCTCTGTATAGTGACAAGCTGCGGGTTGGACACCTGGGGTTCGAATGCCTCCGGGGGCAAGGAGTTTTTTCTCTAGTTCACAGCGTCAAGACTGGCTCTCGTGTCCATCCAGCGTCCTATCCAGTTAGTACCGGGGGCTCATTCCCAAGGCTAAAGCGGTCGGGCCGTGAAGCTGACCAATGTTCTCCATCAAGTACCATTGTCAGCAATGGTGGAACTATACTTCAACTCCCCCATATGTCTTCATGGCGTAGTTTTTAATACATTAAGCACAGAGAAAATGTTACATTTATTCTTAAATACTACCAGGTATCATCATATCCCAAAGGAAGGAAAGTAAAAGAAATGGAGAATAGTAACATTGAAGTTATTTTCATAGTCGTATATATTTGGCCACAACTGCATCTTGCATGCTGTACAATGTTAGTAACAGTAAAAAGTAAGCAATTTTTAACTTTGATCTCTCGTAAAAACTGCAGCTGACGGTAAAACTACATGCTATAAAATTAATACTTGCTTACTTACTTACTCTTGGAGCTGAGCCCTTCTTGAGGAGCCGCCAATTCTGCAGCTACTCAAGAATTTCCAAGCATTTTATGGAACCCGAAGGTTCATTATCATGTTCACAAGAGCACTCTACTGGTCCCTATCCTGAGCCAGACCAATCCAATCCATACCATCCCATCCTCTCTCTCTAAGATCCATTTTAATATTGTCCATCAAACTACGCCTTGGTCTTCCCAGTGGTCTCTATCCTTCTGGCTTTCCCACCAATATCCTATATGCATTCCTCGTCTCCCCATTCGAGCTGCATGCCCTGCCCACCACATCCTCCTTGGCTTGATCATTCTAATTATACTTGTAGAAGTGTACAAGTTATGAAGCTCGTCATTATGCAGTTTTCTCCAACCTCCTGTCACTTCATCTCTCTTCGGTCCAAATATTCTCCTCAACACCCTGTTCACAGACACCATCAGTCTATGTTCCTCCCTTAATGTCAGAGACCATGTTTCACACCCATACAGAACCACAGGCAAAATTATAGTTTTGTATGTTCTAATTTTTATGTTTTTGACAGCAGACGAGAAGACAAAATATTCTGCACTGAATGGTAGCAAGCATTACCCGAGTTCAATCTCCTCTTAATTTCCTCTTGAATCAGGTTTTGATTTGTTATCGTTGTTACCAAATATCTTAACTGTGCCACATTTTCAAAACATCTGTTTCCTATCGTTATGTCATGATTTTGCCCTGCATTTTGGTGACTTAATATACAATTCATAATATCCCGAGATATTCACTAGAATAATGTTTCGATGTTCGTAAAGGAAATTGAACATAAACCCACCTCATGACCAGTTGGAGATAGTCACGTACTGTGGTATAAAGTATTGAGGAAGACATGAATTCAGTAGAAGGGACATCGTGTAACCCATAGAGTTGGAAAGGAGCTTTGCAAAATCTTTTGAAACTCAGTGTTTGCAAAAGTTTCATGTAAAGAGGGGGAAGGGAATGGGGGCCGAGTTCAGGCTGTAGCAAAATAAATTCACTTCATTCCCTGTTAACTGCCGACGTTCTTAATTTTCTGTAGTTCCACGAAATAGCTAGTTCTTGGATTGTTTCGACAGATGGAGCTAGTTGTCCCATCTGGCGAGCGGAGAAGCGATGTATCACACCCGTGACTGACTTCCCTCTCCGACCTGCCTGTCGGAAGTTGCTCCCTCGAGGGACAAAACGTCTCTATTTTCAGGAACTTGACAAGGAAACACGAGACTGACGTGATTTAGCGAGTTAGGGGGAACGTTCAGCAAAAATTATCAGTATCAGGAATATTGGAAGACAAAGCACACACAACCCCTTTTGATGCTATTGTAAATTTAAATGAAGATCTGCATGTGGACGCAAAACCGGTTTCACGCGTTGTGTCAACTTGCCGAAAGGAGCAACACAAAGTCCCCCCCCCCCGTTTCTGTTTCGTAACTGCTGCAGAGTTGAAGTTGGAAATTTCTTGTTAACGCTACATATATCAGCAAATGTGTATCTGGTTATGGCATACGATTGGTACAAATTTGTACTTTGTTAGAGTGTTGTTTTCTTGTCTCCTCCTTCTCTTATCTTCATCTTTTCTATAGGTTCTGAAATTTGATGCTGTGAGGAAGGCGATAATTTGGTGTGAACTTATCCTTAGGTCTTTTCGGTGATAAGGAAATGTGCTGAGTCGCGTTCTTGAAGTTGACTTCGTTCTTTTGCCCTTTTCCTTATTCGTTTTACCTTTCGCCCTTTCATTCATTCACTCACTCACTCGTTTCTTTTTTATTTCCTTCCTTTGCTCCTTTCTTTCGTTCAGTCTTTCTCTGAATCTTTTCTTTCATTTTTCCTTCCTTGTTCTCTCTCTCTCCTTTAATTCTGTATCTTCGTTTCTTCCTCCTTCGTTCAATCGTATATTCTTTGTTTTTCTTCCTTTAATTCTACCAGTCATTCTTTTCTTCTTTAGTAAAATAAATTTTATAGAACCCCAAGCGACCTAAATACTCCTCCGTTTCAGGTACGTAAACCTTTAATCCTTTAAAGACTGAATTGCTTCTAAATAATATATAAGAATTCAGTCCGTACCTCACAGGAAACACATTACGTCTCCACTACAAAGCCCAACCGGTTAATGCTGTTCAGGGAAACAGTCGCTGTTTACTGTGAGAACCATACGGAACACGCAGATATAAATAAACTCAGTTCGTACCTAACAGGAAACACATTACGTCTCATCTACAAAGCCCAACCGGTTAATGCTGTTTAGGGAAACAGTCGCTATTTGTTGTCGGAACCATACGGAACACACACATACACTCTGTGGGCAGGATGAGAATTTTAATGTGTTAAAGCATGTAGTAAATATAGTAACCGCTGGGCTTTAAAGTGTTAAACCAAATACTAACTTCAGGTGCTAAAAGATGATGATAACGTTAGAACACCAAGCTACATATAAATGCCGCAATATCATTGGACAGTCCACGCTGCAAGTGTCTTTATTTCCTCTCTGTTGTTCCTTCTTTTGTAAATAGGTCATTAAAATACTCGTATACAGAATATTTTGTTTCCTGCCGTCAGACTTATTTCTTATCCAACTATGACATTTCTCTCTCAGGCAAATTCCGAAAAGCATAATACTGAAGAAAAGCACGAATATTGAAATATACAATTTCTCTTAAGTTGTCATTCTCCGTTCTTATCAGCAGCAATCTTGTGATACTCCTCCCTCTAATCGAAGCCTATTCAGTTTGCCTGAAAGCCGTCCGGTTTTATCTAAAAGGCTGGATTTGGCTCTAAGGCATTGCTTTGCCCCTCCGTGTCTGTTGTACTTAATATTAAATGTGGAACTAAGGAGCGTAGCGATATTGTGGTTAACACTCCTGCTTCGAGTACTGAAGGTCGCCATACGAACATGGGCGCAAACATTGGTACTGCCTCCCAACTCCATGGAGTTGAATCCTTCTTGAGAAGCCTTCAGTAGTTCAGGTACTCAAGAATTTCCCGAGACTTTATGGAACCCGAGGTTTTATTGTCGTGTTCACAACGGCCCTCANTGAGGCCTTAACTTATTTACGATTGGGTCAATACTTTATGGAACCAAGTGACTATTTTGACGCCCCCACGTACAAAATCCTGCGCTTCATTCAAAGCACAGGATTACTGAGTGGACAATCAAAAGGGGAAACACAATAGATCACTGTAGGTCGTGATGCAAGGGCCGAGAAGGCCCACCCCTTATACATTCATTCATCCTCCCATCTATGTCTAGGTCTTCCCAGTGGTTTCTTTTTCTGGGTTTCCCACCGAAATCCTAAATATATTCCTCTTCTCGCCATGCGTTCTGCATGACCTGTTATCCCACCCTCATTGACTTTATCATTCTATTAATTAGAATGATTTTAATTATTATACTTGGTGAAGAGCACAAGTTATAAAGCTCCTCATTATGCAGTTTTCTCCAACCTCCTGTCACTTCATCTCTCTTCAGTCAACATATTCTCCTCAACACCCTCAGTCTATATTCTTCGCTTAATATCAGAGACAAACTTCACTCCCATATAAAACCACAGGCAAAATGCCCTAAAGCATGAGTCATCAACTTCGTCTCGATATATCGTTCGTTGTCATTTTATCATCCAGACTTAAGCAACCTACAACAACATTTCATTAATTAAAGCAGGACGGAGAATACGTGTGTAACTCTTATGAGGCGACGATGTTAATACATCGAAACTTCGTACCGGAGCGTCATGTTAATGTGGTAATTCCTCCACACAACGTGGTATAAGTCTAATCTAATTATATACTTCTCATTTTACTTTGCTACATGTTTCGATCCAGGGGGCACGCGGTAGCGTAGTTGGTTGAGGGACTATGCTACAAGCCGGAAGGTCTCGGATTTAAGTCTCGATGAGGTCACGGGATTTTTTTCATTTGACCTAATCCTTCCAGCTGCACTATGGCCCGTAGGTCGACTCAGCCTCTAACAGAAATGAGTACCAGGAATGAATTAAATAATTTTCCTGGGGAGTAAAACGCGGCCGTCGCGTAAGGCTGACAACCTTACCGCCATCTTTGAGCCGATTGTCTAGATAATGTGAGATCCTCAACTTCTCACAACCCTATGGGCCTTCACGGCCTGTTACAGGGATAGCTTTACTTACTTTTACATGATTTGATCCAATTAGTCACCATCACGCTGATGTTTTACCACTTAAATCTTGTTTCTATACATGGACCAATGTTTACGTCCAAAAATCAAGTTGTTAACATCTTTGTGATTTAGTGACGGGGCTCTCTTTAGTTTGAAAATATAAATGTAGGCTTATTCCATCTCCATACTCTCTGTGTGTCCGTGATTCCACCTTATTAACTTTTGAATATCTGTACCAATCTTTATGAAACTCGGTAAGTATATCTCGGCACCTGAGCCCATCTCAATAGTGTACTTCATAAATCCCTCACATTAGTCTTCATCCCCCCTCTTGTTGCTAGGCAACTGCTCGGCAAAAACGTGACTGCGGCTACAAATATACATGCAACAGTACAAGAATTATTTAAGGATTCGTTTTCTATGAGGTCCGTATCTTATCAGAAGAAAGTGCGCGATATTTCATCCCAGAATCTCCTCATATTTTATAGTAGTTTTATCAGTAGCTTAATATATTTTGGGGTTAAGATCGGGATGTGTGTTGCTTCTCTAAAATTTCGTGGTTAATTCCGTCTCGGAATATTGCCATTTTGGACTGTTGTGTTCTTATATCACCGCATGTGTATCAATTCTTCGCTGAGTACTTTTGCTGAAAGTATGGCTTGTAGCTGTCTGCATTATTGTTGTGGAAGGTTACTTAAATGTGGTACGTAAAACTGTAGATTGTTATGATTTCTTGTGTACTAAAATGTTTATCATCATCCAGTGAACAAGACTTGAATCGGTCTTGCTTTCAGACGTCAGGCAAGTTTTTTCTCATACCTACTGTCCAATTTTGTCTTGAGATTTTCCTGATCACCTCTGTTAAAAGTAAACGCGGTTTAATCACCTTGTAAAAATAATCTTGCAGTCACAAAACATATAATGACGTCACGTGTTTGCCTGGATTCAGCGAGAGCCACCTGTGTAACTATGCAGCCCTACAGCATGTGCTGCTAAGATGCTAAGACTATTGTCTCTTATTTCCAACTAGAGCAATGGCCGTTGAAAATGAAACCGAATGTCTCTCATATATTACACAAACAATAGCTATGTTGTTATTGTTTACAAAGTCAACTGCAGAAGCTTAATGGTAACATAAACCTTTAAACGCTACACCGAAGGAACACACATGCGATAAAGGTGAATACATAGGGTGACCGTAACTTTTCAGCAAGCCTATGTATTTCGACTCGGGACTACCCTGTTTCGAATCTCGTCCGAAAATCAGCTACACTGTTTTCATTACTTTTCTGGGTATCTATTGACAAATACTGGATAAATGTTTTGATACAGGCCACGACCAATTCTGTCCAATCTTTCCTAATCCGCCCTACCCGGAGGCACCATGATTTTGTGCCTTTTTAATTGAAGGAGAAAGTTAGAAGATCGCGTTAAGTGGAGGAGCTGTTTTGGAAGAGACTGTGGACCTGTCGTCTGATGAATGAATGAATGATATTGTGTTTACACTAAGCGCTCAGCTTTGCGTACTCACAGTCCAACCATAAATCCAGCTTTGAAAAAAAAAACAAAATTGAATTTTCAAGGAGCTCTTATAAAAAAGCATTTGCATGAAAATGGCTACAGAGAGACTATTGCCTGCAGCTCAATCTAGCGGCAGAATTATTGTCTACAACCAGTGCGTGCTGCAACCTGTTGGCTAAGTTGCCTTAATTTTGTCGCGTGTGTTGCCTATGCAACTCGACAAGTAACTTCAGGCAGGTCTCGGGTTTGGCGAGTGTTTATTAGGCACTCGCTTTTTCACTTACACAGTTCACCGTGTCCCAGTTATTGTCACTAACAATGTCCTCTAGACGCTTCTTCGTCACTATCACAACTCTCGCTGCTCTCGGTCAAGTGTTCTCAGCGACTGGTAGACTTTAACTAACTCGTCTGTCAAAGTCAATGTCACATTGCGACTGACGGCCGGTCGGTCAGTCAGTCAGTCAGTAAGTCTTGGTTCCCAGCATCATATGGGGCCTATGACCAGATATTTATTACTGTTTCACAGTTATGGTCTTGTTTCTGTGGGGCGCCCTCTCTGACGAGAGGACGGGTCTGCTGGCCGTTGCCAGAGCAGCCTTTCTCGGGTCCGAGTCCCTTGGAACTCGAGACCATATTTTACTGTCTCAGATTTGAGACTTCCCTTTTCGTCGCCTCCTATGACTCGCAGGGTCACGGTGGAGGTATTCGACCCCGCCTCCACACGGGTGTCACTAACTGGATTATCCCAATAATGAATCTTTAACTACATTGCACGGACCGAACAGAAAACACCTGTATCAACAATAACCCTATTGTTGTAGATGGGTGTTTACATGTATGTCGCTTATAACCGGGAAACAATTTCGTTGTTCTCTTGTTGCCTGCGCGTTCATTTCCGCGGCGTGTTTACTGAGCCGTTGCCTAACAAAGGACCTCTGAACTATCTCCATTATTCCGGCCTTCTGGCGTCATGGCACAATATTTTAAGTATATATCTCTATACTGTAAAATTTAGCTCTCTTCTACTAGACTAAACGGCGTCACATCCTAGAAGACTCTAACGTTATTGTTGGAATTTTTAAAGTATGCCGACGGTACATATGGGCCCCATCTCTCTATATAACAAAATAGTAAGTGCGCACTTGCACTGAAATACACGATGTCACATTCCGCAAAATAATGTGTACTCCTGGAAGGATTAGTGGGCTTTGGTAACACTGAAAGTGGGCTTCAAATCTTAGATTATGGTACTCGTATACAGCACACCTATATATACAATAAAATCATAATGGTGCTGCTTAATATTGTAACGTGGATGGACACAGCGTTGCTAGGTAAATGACCGCGAAACACCTCGCGACCGAATATACGCAAGGCAACAATGGGAGTGCGGCTTTTTCTATGGAGTCCGTGCCGCGACCTTTGCTAAAACACGTTCCAACAATATAGGATCTTTTCTGTGAGGTCCGCGAGAGGCCTATGTAAGGGGGTTCAATGCATACCTCCACCGTGGCCTGCGAGTCGTAGGAGACGACGAAAAGGGTAGTCTCAAATCTGAGACTGTAAAATATGGTTACAAGTCCCAAGGGACTCGGACCCGAGAAAGACTGCGCTGGCAAGAGCCAGCAGCATATACAAAAGACAGACCCGTCCTCTCATCAGAGAGGGCGCCCCACAGAAACAAGACCGTAACTGTCAAACAGTAATAAATATCTGGTCATGGGCCCCATTTGAGGATCGGAACCAAGACCTACTGACTGACTGGCCGTCAGTCGCAATGCGACTTTTAATTTGAATCCAGTTAGTAAGTGCAGTTGAGCTCTAGTGAAGACTTAGAAGACTAAAACTGTGCTAATGATTTGTAAAGTATGTAGATCTTCGATAGCGTTGTTAATTTCTTGTAATTCCGAGTTGTGTCAATAAATCCAATATTCAACCCATAGCCCTCTGTAGTCACACCTACTAAGTGACAGTATTAGTGTAGCATCGGTGTAGTTCATGAATCCCGATGACAATGACACAAGAACCTACTGGGACTTTGTAGTTCACTTCTATCGGACTACACGGCGTCATATCTCAGAAAACATGAATAGTACTGTTCACAATGACTTCAATGAGAACTTCCAATCCAACACAGTTGCATTTTTCTTAAAATATTCTCAGCTTATATTTGGTAAAAACATTTCGCCTTTTCCGGTGAAATGCTACAAACATTTGTTTATTAGTACATCTTAAAAATCCAGGTATTTCTATATCAGAACATTCAGACAAATTTGTCATTAATTTTCATTGATTAATCCAACTACTGCGAGAGGAGTCAGTAAGTAGGCAAAAAAATGGATATGAAACGTAAAACGAGTGATATTCAAACCTGAGAAAAACAGTTATTTCTCGACATATCCTCCAGCAACATTGATACGCTTGTCTCATCGCTTTACCAGTGCGTCGAAACCCGCAGCGTAGAAGTTTTTGGCTGTTGTCTCAGCCACTACCTCATTTCCATTTCAACCCATTCATCAGCGAAACATTTGCCGCGTGTCTCGACAAGTTGTGAACCGCTTAACCCCCCCCCCACACACACACACACACACACAATTCCCTTTCTTTATCAATATCCTTTGCATTGAGTTATTTTGCCCACAAAAGAAACGTACAAATAACACTGCTCTTCTATAGTATAATTCCTTATGAACGGCCGCCATTTTGACTACTGAAACCAGCTTTCGAACCTGCGCATGCGCGTCTGCGATCTATGCTGTCATTAAGCTGGACTGTGTTATTGCCTAGTGATACTCGTATTTATAGAAAACCTATTACGTCCATTACAGATGTTTTACTTCCATTTATGACCCACTTACTGACTCCCCTTCGTATTAAAAATAACTATAAAAAATTAAGCCCAGACATAATATTCATTATGCCATTAAATAGTAATTATTTTATTAAGTAGTAATTTTGAAAATGGGTTTACCTCTGTCGCGCGAACAGCAACACCTGATCATTATCCACAATACAGCAATTTCATTTCCTAAGAACACAGATGCTTATTAGAGTCTGTCCACACGCTTTGCCGTGAAATGGTACCCTTAAGCTTAGAGCAGCTGAAGTTACGGCTGCTATGTATTGAGCGGTCGACATTTTAAGCACTCTGTAATTACCTTATAGACTTGTA
This sequence comes from Cryptotermes secundus, assembly GCF_002891405.2. Lineage (NCBI taxonomy): Eukaryota > Metazoa > Arthropoda > Insecta > Blattodea > Kalotermitidae > Cryptotermes > Cryptotermes secundus. Next base: position 73,353 of record NW_019734972.1, on the reverse strand, counting down.
CTGAATTTTAGAACAGATAATTACATCCTGTGACTTTTCTCGATCGATACAAGTAATTTATTTCCTTTAAAGCATTAGGAATTGCTTTGGGTTCTGTTCTTGAGAATTATGAATTCTTTCAACGTAAAACGAAAACTTCAAAATCTATTCGTTTTAATATTGTATCGTAGCATCCTGTTACATATAACTTATTTATTCCTGTTAGTTATTATCCGTATCACATGCAAGACGACCAGTGTTGGTCGAAATACGTAATGTGTTTATATAAGTGGTGTAGAAGAAATTTTAACGTTTACAAGTTTTAAAGTTTTTAAAAAACAAGTTGCATGTGACCTGGATAATAACTAACAGGAATATAATTCCTCTCACTTTAGTTCTGTATTTTCCTTTGGGAAAATCAAGTTAACATAATTTGCAATTCATTGCTGTTAACCTCAACAACAGTGTTCATAAGCACGAAATTCGGTGAGTCATTTATCAACTATTATTTGTCAGTTTATATAATTCTTTATCTGATTCCTAATATTTTAATAATCACTGATTCATTGAACAAGAACTACTTCGGACATTTGAGATACATGTCACCCCATGTGTTATCTCACAATCTTCATACATTAATAGATTTTTCTGAGATTATTAAGGGAATCACTAGATTGCCCTAAAGTTTAAGGTAAGCAGCACACCAGCATGCATCAAGACATGTAACAGTCAAGGAACGATGTTTGCGACACGGCGCAAAGAAAGGAGCACAGTTGAAACGAATGAGATTATGAAAATTGTCGCACACCGGTCTGAGACATGATGCTGACGTCATGACTCAGACAGGTGTTCGGCAACTCGTTTCAACTGTGCCCATTTCTTTGTGTCATGACGCAGACATCGTGTCTTGACTGTTGCATGTTTCGACGTATGCCGGTGTGCGGCCTATCTAATATGTCTGGGGTTCGATCCCAACCATTGCAGCAGATTTTAAATAATATAAAATTTGCATTAGATTTCTAATGACAACTAGTCATACAACAATGATAAAAATGTCTCCCATATCAAATAAAACGTATTTGACTGGTATTATATATACATTTGCGCCTCAAATACCTCCCCAAATATTAACAGCGATTCTTTCGCTTATGCTCAAATCCTGTCAAATTGAAAAAAAAAAAAAATATATATATATATACATATGAATAATTGTTTACTATATTTAAAAATTGTACATTAAATATTGTGCATTTTACTTGTAATTTTATGTTTAAGATAACCTTTCGAATTTGCGGTGCGAAATATATTCGGTGCGTAAGAAATTTGGAAGAAATACTGTACCTCCATTTTCAATTCTGGTCTACTGTTAACCCCGAAATGTGAGTAGCCGTTTAAGAGATTTGTATCATAAACTTTTAATTTTCCAGCACCATAGAAGCGTCAAATGCTCTATGGCAACATCCAGCGTCGCCGTGGTGTACTTAAAACTGCGCCGTGGTCGAGAGATAATGGGTTCAGTTCTTGGCCAAGACATGGGCTATCTTGTCTCAAGTTTTTCTTCAGTTTACACATTACTTCCGAAAAATTCCGAAATAGTGCCTTAATTAGGACGTGACCATTTCCTTATACAAGTTTTCAGATTCATTATTTATTAATTAGCCCATTATTTGACATTGTATAGTTTAGGTTATTGAACGCCGTTAAAGAAACCAAAAATAAGTGAAAACCCCCCGTCAGTGAATGATGTCCATAGCTGTGACGTGACGGCTGCTGAAGGAGAGGACCACGTCTGCATCATACAGCCGTTTTTGAGGTGACAGCAACTGCTGTCGCGCACGCCACATCTCGACAACACCTCGGCCGTCTCTTTGAAATGACTTGCATAATAATTGCGTTATATTTAAAGAAACAAAATATTTTGTGCCTCTTAGAGATTTTTGCTGTTTACCTTACTACTTCTGTGATTCATTTATCGTTGTTCTTCCATTCTACAGTTCCACAGTTCTACAGCTTTTCCCCCTTGGCACTACAGCCCCAGTGGGCCTAGGCCTACCTCCATGAACTTCTCCGTTCACTTTCGGTTTTTCCAGATCTTACACATTCGGTAGGACTCCTTGGGCGAGTGATCAGCTCGTCGCAAGGCCTCTACCTGTACACAAACAGAAAAACGCACACACAGAAACTAAACATCCATGCCCTGAGTGGGATTTTAACCCACGATCCTGGTTTCCAAGCGAGCGAAGACAGTACATGCCTTAGACCGCTCGGCTACCGTGGCCGGCCATCAAACGATTTTAAAAGCCTGAAATATTTATTGGGAAGTTCTAGGTTAGAGTATTAGACGGAGTTCTGAGGTTTTACCGTGGTTTTCTTAAAATTGTTCAAGAGGAATACCAGTACAATAATTTGAATGAATCCCCAATAATGTCCTCTGCAGTACCTCCCATTCAACCACAACAATCATATCGCTGTAATCAGTCAAACTGTTACAGTTCTGGTTTCTATTCTGAGGATGTCCAGTTCAAATCTCTACCTGAGAGGTTTTGTGGTTTCCCTCAGTCCCTCCAGGAAATTTTCCACAAATTACTTCCAATTAGGCCACCGGCCGCTGCCTTTCACGTCCATTCCAATTCATTACTCACTAACCGCCTTTCTATTCAACGCCATTTATTGAGAAACGTTGACAGAGGCCTTTAAATAAACCATGAGACACGAAATGGCAATAACAGGAGGTGTAGTTCATATACTGTCTGAGTATCTACGAATCCAGAATTTCTCTTTGGGTTTCCTTCTATTGTTTAACGATATACTTATCTACGTCCTTCCTTGTTAAGTCTTCTTTCTGTTCACTTCTTAATTTAATTTCTGTGCGCTTCTTCTCCTCTCTGCCTCTACCATTTCGGTTTTCCATTTCTCTTTGACTTCCCGCATGTTCTCCTGCAGTGTCATAGTTCGCGCAGTGAACGATAGAGGGACCGTGCCGACGTCAACTCTGTGTTAAATCGAACAAAAGACGAACACTGTGCAAACGTGTTTCTGTTCTCGATTACAGTTTCTGTGTCGGGCAGGCGTGTGCATGTCCCCTTATGACTAGATTCTCCTCCGTTTCAAATGCAAACGAACAATTAAGAGTACGTGCTTTGAGGTAATAGAATTTTCATCCCATGCTTCTCTGTTCTGCAGTATGCTTCAACTGAAACTCGCTGACGCAGTATTACCAAGTTGAAATTATTTCATGAACCACGTTTACATAAGACAAAGGCCTAGATACGGCCTCTAAATTTGTTACTCTTTTATATGTAATGTCTGATTACCGCATTTCAGTGAATTGTAATTGTTTATTAGAATAAATATCACACTGTAATACGCTGTACACTACAGAAGAGCAACATGCCATGTCCTACAAGACGCAAAGTGCATTGATGTCGACGGTCAAATTTTCGAAAATGTATTTTACTAGTTAAACTGTACCAACTTTGTCACGTAAGCAACAAATATCTGCATTAGAAACAGTACACAATATATCTTTCTTGTCATCAACTTTGGAACTTCAGAGTGAAATAGCTTTATCTCGGAAATCGTTCGGAATAAGACACGTGTACATTTACAAATTTTTGCTTAGAATGACCCATATTATAACCCCAAGAGTAATTAACTTTCCTCCTGCAACACCCTGTATATATTCGTACAATTATTTTGTAGTTTCTTTCTTTTTAAGTAAAGCAAGATTTTTTTTTTCCCTTGGCACTACAGCCCCAGTGGGCCTAGGCCTACCTCCATGAACTTCTCCGTTCACTTCGGTTTTTCTAGATCTTACACATTCGGTAGGACTCCTTGGGCGGGTGATCAGCTCGTCGCAAGGCCTCTACCTGTACACAAACATAGAAAAACGCACACAAACATCCATGCCCTGAGTGGGATTCGAACCCACGATCCCGGCTTCCGAGCGAGCGAAGACAGTCCACGCCCTAGACCGCTCGGCTACCGTGACCGGCAAGATTATAATTTACAAAGTCTAAATTTGTAATGAAGTTGTTATGAACTTAATTTCGTTTTCTGGTGTCTAAATTTATGTCGAAAGCAGTTATAATGACAGTGGTATTTCATGGTGTTTCTCAGTCTCTCAAATCAATCTTGCTGCAGTAAGGAGCGTTAAATCCAAAATTATTCACAATTACAATTCGTAATAACCATATAATTTATCATTTGTCCTTGTACAATCTACGAAACTGCACATTCTGTTTAAATAAGAACGGGGGAGGCAGCGCCACTGCTTTGAACGTAGGCTCTGTCTGTTTCCAAGTTCTAAACATTTAGGCGTTACGAGGAGGACTAGTAGACTCTACGTTTCCCAGACTCGCTTGCTAAATTGAAGTAATGAGATATGAATATGGGGTTACAGATACAGAATGTGAGTGGGGATTCGTGGATAAAAAGATAAATCCTCTATACTCCTGTTTTTATTTAAAATATAACGTTTTGGAGACTTGGTTTTGTCTCCGTTTTCAGGTAAAGGTCTGCTCAGTTGGGCCCAATAGACTACACTCACAAACTTTTAGATCTTATGTAAAATCTTTAGTTATATATACACAGGCAAAGAAAGTAAGTAAGAAAGGTGTCTTAACAATGTTCAGTAGATAACATAACGATAGATAGAATGCATGGAAACTAGCCTCTGAGAATAAAATTATTATGTTTCTGAACATTATCCATCATCCTGTTTTTATTTAAAAAACAATGTTTCGGAAAATGGATTCTATCTCCGTGTTCACGTAAAACCTATTAAGTTGGGCTCAATCGATATAGTCCCTATCTCCATATACGTTGAAATTCTAAGATTGACTAACTCCATGGATTAGCTCATTATCGCATAGCTACTCAGTACTCAGCCCGAAGCTTGAATCAGTCGCTAGTCCCTGTAACGAACCAGTGAATCCATTTTCTGAGAGAGAACCATTTGATAGTGTCGAACAGTGGGATAGTCAATAAACAATATACTGGAAAGGACGTGGAAGGAAAAACGACCTCCGTAGTCTAGGGTTAACAGAAAAATTCAGGGAAAAAGTCCTCCGGGAGGGACTTTAAGCCGTGGGTCCCGTGTCGTAGATTTACGGCACGTAAAAGATCCTCATGTCTCTAGGAGACCTCTGAGCAAAATTAGGCAAAACTTTCCCGCCCAAGTAGTTTCCAATGCCTCCGGTAGATGGGGAAGTTATCAGGTACCACTGCCAGCCTCGCTGACTGAACGGGGCTGATAGCGAGCACCAGTACCGGCAGGGTATGGCGACTGGTAGAATATCAAGGGGGGACGTACAATAGACTATTAGTCGCGGTGAATGGGGAAACCCACCCCCTCCAATAATAATAATAAAATAATAATGTGGAAGGAATCGGTTCTGGCCTAATTGAGTTATTGCCACAACACGAGGGAGCAGGGATAATTTAGTCGGTATAGCCACGGTCTAGACGGCAGGGGTTAAATTTCCTATAGGGGCAAGATATTTGTCTCAACTCCATAGCCTTCAGACCGACGCTGGGGCCCACCCAGCCTCTTATGCAATAGATATTTGGCTCTCTGTCCTCTGGGGCAAGACAGCCGGGGCTTGGAACTGACAACTCGTCCCCATCTAGTGTCGAGGTAAAGAATGGTTGACATACACATACACTCCCACGTGCGTCTTGTTGGTTTGACGCTTGATTAATTAAGCATATAAATAACTTTACTTTCACCACAATATTTGTTTGGAGGAACTAAGAAAAATAACGAAAAAAAAAACAGTCCGAATTGTTCTGTGTCCCGGCCGAGATTCGAACCGGGAAGCTTTTGAATACAATTCTCAAGCGTTACTTCTTCAGCAAAATTGCATAGTAGCTGAATTTAGATCACAATCTCATACCTTATTTCTTTAAGATCTATTTTAATATCATCCAGATTTATTCTTAATTGTACTCAGTCGCCTCTTCCCTTCATCTTTTTCAGAGCAACATTGTATATAAATGTTTCTTATATTTCTTATATTCTTCTTCTGTCTCGCCTGCCTTCATTTCATTACCCCTATACTATACGATAAAAAGCACAGTCTATGGAGCCCCTCACCGGAGGCCTTTCCCTGGCCTCGTCTTAACCTTCTCCCTCAGGCCCAAATAGAATTACAAGCCAATAAGACGAAAAGTAAGGAAGATTAAGAAGACATTGGAAAGAGGGTTATAAAATCGTTGCCTAAAATTGAATAATCCGTAAAGGTAAGAAGAAATTTACCTGTTCTGTAGCTTAATTGTTATAACATCGCTTTTGTTTTCATTCTCCTTCTGAAGAGCTAGGCCTGTAAAGTCCCCAGCTAACAACTAATGAATACCAAGAGGTCGGGAATCCCTGTAATAATTCAACAAACGGATGACGGGCTAGCCTTCTATTAGAATATACTTGGCATATTAATTCTGCCTCCCACTGATACATTTTCAGCTTTCGATACGGTTCACTCAGATGAAAAATTGAACACTCTGCCTCTTATTAAGCTTTGTAGTACAAAATCTAGTGTTTTGTTTTTCACCTCTAGTTTTTCTTCGTTATCAACCGCCAGTGATTAAAGAACAGCGAGACATAGCCCCAACAAATCACAAAGAACTGACCTACATCTGACAGAGTAGGATTTAATGTTGCGGCAGGTAGATTCGTTGCTAGACAACAACCACGAAACAAACAACTACTAGGCAACGGCTCGAAAACAGCAAGACAGTAACAGCTTTTTCTGTGCGGTCCGTGCCCAGATGTTATAAAGAGGGCGGTTAGGGAGGAGTTGTCTCAGTCAGTGGGGTTAGTAGAGTGGAGTCATTTGGTTGCTGAGTGACTGTGTGAGTGAGTTAGTTTGAGAACTGCTGGGGTTCAGTCCTTGTGAGCTGTTGCTGTTAGAAACTGGTAGCTGAGGCCGGGAATATTTCGGCAACCCAGAGAAAAGGGAAGCCTCTACCGAACTACGGCTAGTGAAAACGTGACTTTGGACACTATTGTGTGTGTAGTGAACTGCAAAATGTAGTCACGCCCTGTATCAGAGAGTGCATTATGAATCCGATCATCAGACAAAAACTCTTCTGTAGTCACTCAGACACGTCATAGCACCACAAGTTTTCGAACAGCCCAGAGTTTCTAGGGTCTGAACTGGAGGCATAAAAAATAGGTAACAAATATTTCCATTCTGTATTTCAGCATCCTGTTGCAATTGTTGCACTTAACGTCCAAGTATTTATCGTCCGTCAGTATTGCAACACTTGATTATGCACTACTTAATCTTAGTTTTAGTTTAACATTTTGCACTTTCACATAATATGTTTCGGCCCCAAACCGCCATCTTCAGTTGTCTTGATACGTTACAAATACTTTTTATATTAAATTATGTTAAATGTTAAACTAAAATTAAGATTAAGTGGCGAATAAACAAGTGTTGCAATATTGATGGACGTTAAAATATTTCCATCCTCGTCGATTCTTTTCAAGCTGTGCGTGGAGAAAGAAAGTAAAGGTATCCCTGTAACAGGCCGTGGAGGCCCATAGGGTTGTGAGATGTTGAGGTTCCCACATTTTCTAGACAATCGGCTCACAGATGTTGGTAAGGTTGTCAGCCTTAAGCGCCGGCCGCCCTTTACCCCCCAGGAAGATTTCTGGTAGTCATTTCTGTTAGAGACTGAGTCGAGCCATAGTGCTGCTGGAAGGATTAGGTAAATTGGAAAAATTAAATTACCTCATCGGGATTTGATCCCGCAAACTTCCTTCTTGTAGCATAGTGCCTCAACCAACTACGCTACCGCATGCCCCTCTGTGCGTGAAGAATCAATAATTTGAAGCTTGTTTTATATTTTTCCTTCAAATATTTCAAATACGAATCTGCTGGAAAGATTTTGACGAAATTTTGTATTGCGGCCTACACACAAATATACGGATCCCACTGAACTTTAGAGATGGTCTTCTGAGACTGGTAAATGTTCACCGACGTTTCGAAGGAACACACTGCCTCCATGAATTTAGATTCTCAACAATTCAGCAGGCGTATAATGTATTTTACAACAAAAATTATATCCAAAATCAGAAATTATTTCATAAACGGCGCACGATAAAAGAGCTTATACATGTGGAACTTTAGCCCGAATGAGCTGTAACCTGCAGAACCTCGAGAAACTCCAGTCAGGATAAACAGTATCTTGTTAAACAAACAAACTCCGTGGACTATAGTCCGCAAGCGAACTATGGCAACCGAACGACCACCGCTTGTCGGCGAAGTGCCAACTTCAGTAGATAAGGGGTGTCGCTTTGTCAGCGTAACGGAAACCTACGGCCGTTAATCTAGTTTTTCTATACCGGAGCCGCTACTTTTCCATTCGTGTAGCTCAGTTATCCTCATGAGGCTGAGTGGGCCTCGTTCCAGAACCACTAATTCTCAGAAAATCTAATAGTGCCGGGAATCGAATCTGAATCCGTAGCCAAGAGCTCTGACCACTAGACCACAGAGGCGGTCACAATATCTTCGTAAATCTCTCGAAAATGTAGTCAGGTTAAATAGCCTGATAAGCGTCGGGAAACTTCAGTCACGGAGCCGCTAACCTTATCAACAACTACAGACTTCATGCCATTATAGGACTCCATTCCGAAAATAGAAATCGAAACTTACTACTATGAAGTTCGTCAACTCCAAGAGTTGTTTTCCTTGTATCTCACTTTTGTTTGGCGACACGTGCTGACCTCCGCTAGTCGCAGTAGGTGCTGCGCACTGTGTCTAGGGTTCTTGACACTTGGGGTCGCAGGTTGTAGTCCGACTCGGGGCATTCTTACAGTCTGCTTCCCGAGCAGCACGAACAGACGGTAAGCTGGTAATCAATCAGCCGATCTCTATGTTTCTAACTGCTGATAGCTCTGAAGAGCATATAGACTGTGTTTCGACAACGTCTTTGAGCCCAGCAAAGAGTTCGCAAGGCTGGAAGAACGTAAACCATAGTGGAAACATGCAAGCCTACTGAATACTCTACGCTTTCCTTAGGAACAAATTAATTACTGTCGAGTTTCTCAAGATTCCCTCCTTATATGAGATTTGCGGGCTCTATATAAAATTTTCATCTCCTTGAAATATGTAAATTTCGTCTGAAACAGTTTTATATTTTTAACCCTGTATGATAAATTGATTCTGGTCCTCTCCAGCAAAATCATTCTTGGTCTTCGGGTCCCGCGGGACTCATGATCATACTTTACTGTCTCACGACTTTGAGAGTCCTGTCACTCTTTTTAACGAACTAACACGTCAAAATTATTTTTCCCAAATATTACATAAACATTCAGTTCTTACCTCACAGGAAATATATTACTTCTCCGCTACGTAGATCAGGCGCTCAAAGTCGATTAAGGAAACAATCGCTGTTTATTGTGAGAACCATACGAAACATACTAACATAATTTTTGGGTTGAAAGCAGAGTTTCATTACGGTAATGTAGTTGGTACATATAGCAACCGCTGAACTTTAAAGTGTTAAAGAGTTCTGTCGTACGGAACATTACGCTGTGTAGTCTGTTTACAGGCGCACATCGGTACGCGAATTACACGTGACTTTCAAAATTCCTGAAGTGTACGGCTACATAATTGAATTATGCAGGACACAGGCAGAAGTAATCCTAAACTACGAAAAACTAACTGAACGTGGTACAGGAGAATGAGAAACCAGGCATAGAAATATAAGAGGCTTAACTTGGCGGCGGTCAGGCCTATGGACGATCAGCTGTCTAACTACAGTGTCAGAATAGTTGCATAAGTTAAGGCATAACCTTAGGCCGCGCCATAGCTCAAGCGGTTAGTCGCTGGCTTCCCATCGCGGCGGTCCAGGTTCGATCCCAGGTCTGGTCACGTGGGATTTGTGGTGGACAAAGTGGCGCTGGGAGGGGGGTTTCCTCCGAGTACTTCGGTTTCCCCTGCCAATTTTCAATCCATCAAATTCTTCATCATCATAATTACCCGGGGCAGGCTACAATAGGCCAGTCTGTGGCCGCCGTGCCGAGTGGATCCATTTGGACTCCCCCCCCCCCACTAAGCGAATTTAAAAAATAATACATACCTCTTACACTACCTACCAATGAGTGGGCGGGCATAGAGGCAACGCTGTAGTCTTGTGTTCGAGAAGCAAACAGCAAACGGAGGTTTAGTCAGTTTCCTCGCTCTCTCTCATAGGGCTTGGTGATAACAAGACACGAACTCTCCTGTAAGAATTTATGTTATGAACCTTGTGCAGCGCGTTTGACAGTAGCGTTACTGTGATTGTCAGAGTTTGCGGCCTGATGACAGGATTAGGGGTAGAATTGCAGGAGAGAGCAGTGCAAGATACAGTAATATCAGGCAGAATGCAAAAGAGTGATATGCAATTTAACGATATGTTTGCCATATTTACACAGTAATGACAAAACAAAATATGATAAAATTAAATTTTATGAACACGGAACTATCCAGATATCCCTCAAATCTTCCATTTCCATGAAAGTTCTCGTAGCAAGGATTTAAATTCCTCAGAATGTAAATAAAATCTCGATCTTCGAATTTACTTGGTTTCGATGCAGTGACGAACTTCTCTGTTAGCAAAATTGTCCCTTTCTGAAACTGTCTGTCACGCATGTTCAGTGCACAACTCACAATATCGTCTAACATTTACTTGATTTAAATTCAGTAACACTCCTCACTCTTAGTGCTAACATGTGCACACATCCCCTTATGATTTTTAACTCATGTCCTTCTTCTTTCTTTCATTCTCATCTTCGTTTTCTTCCTCATTCATCCACTTCCCTTTCTTTCACGTTACTGCATTTTATTTTCCTTTCCTCTCCTTCAATATTTTCTTTCATCTTTATTTTTCCTCTTTCATTCCCTGTTGTTTCTCATTTTATTTCCTCTTCGTTTCCTCTTTCCATTAACGTTCGGCCACACAGAGTGCTACGTACGCCATGTTGGCTATACGAACAGAAAAATATCTCACGTTAGTGCTAATGTGACTGGCCACACAGACTTCCGTACGCTACGTACGCTACGTACGCTACGTACGCTATGTTCCCTATCTTAGCTGCGTCGCAGAGTGTACACAGCGTACGTAGCGTACGTAGCGAACATAGCGTAGCGCTCTGTGTGGCTGAACCTTAACACTTCCCTCCTACTTAATTTTTTTCTTTATCTTTCTTCTTCATACTATCTTCTTTATTTTCTTTCTTGTTCGTTTTCCTTTTTCTTTCTCATTCATAATTTCTTTTCCTTTTATTTTCCTCCTCCTACCCTGTTCTCTCCTCCTTTACATTTTATTTGCCTTTTTAATTTCCTTTTCTTTCTATTCCTATTTTCTTCCCCCTCTGTTTTTATCTTTCCTCTCCTTGTCAGTTTTATTTCCTCTTTGTTTTCCCCTTTTTCCTATTTTGCTATATTTCTTTTCCTCCTCTTTCCTATTTTCTGTTTTTTTTTTCAATTTTTTTTTTCATCTTTTGTATATTTTCTTTCCTTTCCTTCCCCCCCTCCCTTTCGTTTCTTTTAGGATTTATTTTTCTTTCCTCTGTGACGTCTCTTCTTCGGTGGGAAACGACTGGAGGAGTGTTCCTAAACGGCGGCTCTCACATGTCCGGCACTTTAGCACTCGTACGAATTACAGAAGAAAGGGAATGTCGGGGAATCAGCGAGCGAATAGACTGACCAGCTTGGACAGCTGTGAGTTACTATCTGTGAAAGAATACAGCCTTGTTTTAACATTGTGTCTCTCTGTACAGAGCCCAAATACTGGACATTTAGAGATTGTGATATTACTGAAAATTCTGCTGAATAAACGAAATTCGACCTTATAACCTCATGTCTAATTTCATTTAGCATAAAATGGATCTCTAAGAGTAAACGTAGTTTTAGAATATTATATTTAAGCATCCTGTTGCACTCTATACGATAAATGATATAAACTCCGTCTCAAGTGCAAACAATATATTTTGTGTCTTTGATCTTGCTTCCCCACACTACATGTTTCGGCCTCAGACGGCCATCATCAGGTGTATAACACTCACGTCGCTGTCACACTGCACCCAGCTCAAAATTTAACATCTAAAACACTCTCCCTGTCATTATCAACTTCCAATCCGTTGATAGCTGTCTGGCTCGTAGATTATTTCACACACGTTAATTTTACT
>NW_019734972.1:57945-59399 GCF_002891405.2 Cryptotermes secundus | reverse complement strand
CTTCTGGCGTGCTAAATGGATGACAAGTTTGTTATTCTACTCGGACTGAATTTTACTGCGGTTAGAGGCAACAGAAACATACAAATATGACTTTACATATAGTTTACTTAACTACTGTTTAGGATTGTCGAGAGAAATTTATAGTTGTGCTAAATGAATGACAATACTTTTATCCCGACAGCAAAGTGGATTTGTATAGGGAGCACAAAAATATCATCTCCACTAATTCAGCGTATGAAGAAGCTATTAGTGTCAGAAGATATATGTTAGTGCGTCTATTGCAGCAAGTAATGTGGAGAGAAACAAGATAAAGAGTTCATAAATCCGTTATACAACAATGCTGCCTACCACAGTAATAAACACTGAGCAGGTTTGCATGACGGTATCTGTAGATCTGTATATTGTCGAATTTGGATTCGAATTTCGGACTGCTTACCAGCTACCCTGACTCAAGTATCTTACGGATATCCTCAGTTCCTCAAGGAGAATGTTTGAATAATTTAAATGGGCCACGATCACCTCCTTATAAATTCCTTCTTATTTGTTTATACTTATTTTCACTGATTTCATAATTACAACTTCATTTGAAATAGAGCCAAAAATTCGTAACATAAAAATAAACTGTATTTCTAACAGGAATTAATCACCATTTGTAGCTTTTTAATGATGTGTTTATCACACGGCTATTAGTCTCCCTTCCGTATTGTGGGTATGAACTTTATCGAAAAACATGCAGTGAAACAAATGAGTGTTATCAGTCGTTTCAATTTCGTTGCAGATATGAATTTAATATCAGAGAGCTACATTTACATTCGGTGAGCGCAGAATTTTTGGGATCTAATAGTAGTGAATGTGATGAATAGGGAATCCTGGGGTGTGACGACATACAGTCTGGTAGATAAGCACCAATAATTCGGAGGAATCAGACGTCTCCGCATTCAAATTGAATGAAGATGGGAACACATGTTTCCTACGAAACGTTGGTACTACATTGAGTCATATGATCTAAACCCGTAATTTACAGAGTTCCTTATATTTCATTACATATTTATAGAGTCGATACATTTTTCGCTATAAAAATGTGTGTTTTATGTCATGTACAGTTTTTTTTTTACGATGAGCTGTTTTCAAGAAAATCGATCAAATTCGATTTTGGATAATTACTGAAAATAAAGTTGGCCTGTATTTATACTTTGCAGACAGGAACCAAGATAGAATCTTCCCGAAAACATTTACTGTGGACGCCAATATCGTCAGCACACTATACTTTCAGACGTGAAACATGTTGACGGGCAAAGGAAGTCTCATGTTTTACTTTAATTTATGTTCTCTCTGCAAAGAACGTAAAAAAAACATCAAATATGATATGAACACTTCTATTCGTTCTATATCGACTAATTTGTAACCATGGTAACCAAAACAGATTGTTCGTGTGTTATTCTTGTAGCTATAGG
>NW_019734972.1:22786-57841 GCF_002891405.2 Cryptotermes secundus | reverse complement strand
CCTTTGGAGATATGAGGTTCTTTTACGTGCCGTAAAGCTACGACACGGGACCCACGGCTTAAAGTCCCTCCCGGAGGACTTGTTCCCTGAATTTTTCCGCCCTTAAAAATTCCACGACCTCCGCCGGGTTTGAACCCGCGTACCACGAGTCATGAGGTGGGAACGTTACCTCTAGACTACGGAGGCCGCTAAGTTTGCACTAACTTCGCCGACAAGCGGCGGTCGCTCGGTCGGTATAGTTCGCCTACGGACTACAGGCCACGGAGTATCGTATAGGCCTGAAATGAATTTTAACTTTAATCGAATATAACAATATTTTGGTATCAGGCCCGTGAATAAATGACTGAGTTGATGATGGTTGCCGAATCGGAAGGTATCTGCTAGGAAGTTTGTGTGCAAATATATAAAATATGCTATTATTATAACAACAATCTTTGGGAAGAACATGAACACGCACAACTACATAATAAAGTAAATAAATAGAAGTGCATTCTTGTTTAGCTTACTTTTATGTCTAAAAGTGTCTGTCTGAAATCTGGAATTGGCCATCATAACCGAATATTTTAATATATTCAATACGTGGAGTAGAGAAATAAGTTCAGATTAATATTCCTTCCTTCCTCTCTTTAACCCAGTGACCACTAAGGGAAGGACTGTTGAAAATCAATAGGGAATAATTTCTTCCTTGCACCATTTTCTTTGTCCTCTCGTTACCTGCATCTCCTTCATTCCTTTCTATCACCTTCACCCCCACCCCACCCCACCTTGGATCTGTGTTCCATAAAAGCTTGGCGGCGATTACTTGTACTAGCGCCACTGAATGCAGAGTCATGAAGCTTTCTGTGCTGATACGTCTTCCAAGTTCGTTCGAGTTATAATAAAGCACTTAAAAGTCTCCTGTGGAATTTGAAAACAGTAGCAAGGAGGCAGCAAAAGCCGCGCCATAGCTCAAGCGTTTAGTCGCTGGCTTCCCACCGCGGCGGCCCGGGTTCGATCCCGGGTCTGGTCAAGTGGGATTTGTGGTGGACAAAGTGGCGTTCGGGCAGGTTTTCTCCTAGTACTTCGGTTTCTCCTGCCAATCTTCATTACTCCAATTGCTCCACAGTCACCCTCACCTATCATCTTGGGCTGGTACAATAGGCCAGAAGTGGCCGCAGTACAAGGGACTTAGTCCCACCCCACTAGCAATAAAAAGATAGCGGCAGCACGAAACTGATATGTAACTTCCGTTCCATGACGACACAGATAAACAACTGGAACTCGGCTTGTGAATTCTGTTGAAGGTATAAAGCATGCTCATACCTATAAAACCAGTGTGAAATATTTCGTGCTGAAGTGTATACTCATGGTTCGGTTCTTTAATATTGTATCATGCAATTCATCATCCATACATGCCGAAAGCTCTGTAATTATTAAATTATGTTTGTTTGAAGCTTAGACTGAAGCATCTGAAGGAACACAACTATTGTTTGTGTTATAACCACCGAAATTTGACTACATTGCTATCTTCTCCTGTAGCGCAACATATGTCTCTGCAGTTAAAGGCAATCGGGTATATTTTGTCAATTTATTATGATTTCTGTTTTCTCAATATAATAAGTTTAAACAGTGTTATGTATAGAAAGTTTCTACTCATAAATTTATGTCGAATTATTTCTGTTTTATTAATCCAGTTGGATTTGAGTGCGATTAACAGTCGAGAGATATAAAGTGCTTACGGGTGATTTCTAGTTCTCTGTTTCAACAGATTTAGCTGTGGTTAGCTGCGGCATACAAGTTCGGAAGCCTTAGCATCACAGTAAGGGCTGTGGTGCTAGTGGGGAGAGCTCGGGGGGTCTCAGTACAAGTTGTGCTTACGTTCAACTCAATTTTATTTACTGATCGGAAGTTTCACTTTACCCCGGCCTTCTACGCCGAGAGAGAGGTACAGAAAGGAAATAAACGGAGGAGGACATAAAAAATAGAAGACAAATTTAGTATATAGAATGCCGTCTTCTGGGATGTGGCGCCATGTAGATATTGAGTTAACCGACGTTTCGGAGGAATGTATCGTCTCCATTTTCGTGGTATAAGAAATCCGCGAGCGATGAAGCAGCGTAGGCAGGTTGTTGCCGAAACGTCTATTAACTCGATATCTACACGGCGCCACATCCCAGAAGACTGCATACTTTATAGTCATCGCCGTGCAAACCTCAAATCTTATAAACTTGGTATATTTTGTGGACATTACAAGCTCTGGCTGTTCACTGTGGTGTGGGTTCAACCTCAGGACAGTCTGCCTACAATTGCAGTAGAGATTAGCATAAGCGTGCGAGCCAATAGGCTGCTGATGCGTTAGAAATGAATCCTTCGAACATGCAGGGTCCCCTACAGATTCTATGCTGAGCAAGGATGTTATCAGGGCTGTAATAAGCACGCCCGGTCTCTCTCATTATGTTTATCTTTAACATTGTAAATATAAAAAAGGTAAAGGCAATGTTGTCCCTGTGTTTAATTAAGTAATCACCACTCCGTGAAGAGTCATGGGAAAGTGGAAATATAGCTCCAGCATTCTTGACTAGATGGAGGTGACTGGTAAACTTCACGCCTCTGCAGAATAACCCCTGGGGAAGCAGCTCCAGGGTACCCATTGGATAGAAAACTGGGTGGGTCCCAGAACCGATCTGGACGCAATAGAAAATATAAATATCTTGCCCTGCTAGGATATGAACCCTGGCTCTCCAGACCGCAACCCATCCCTATTCCGGCTCTTCCTTTAGCTGTTTCAAGGACACTGATAGTTGTTTTTATCGTCTGCTGTAACAGTGAATAGCTCGTAGACTGTTAACATTGATCTGGAGATCTCTTCGCAGATGGAATATGGCGTAAACTCGTTGCGTTCGAAACAGGTACAAGCAGCGGATTCTTTTGGGCTCGATATTGAGCTTTCGGCTTCTACAAGGGGCAAAGAATTTCCTGACAAACTGAATAAATATTAGCTTCATAAAGAGGATCCTGCTCTATATAATTAGAATGATCGTGACGGTTAAATTGCTGCTTGGCCTCGCCAGCACAGTCATTCTTGATTCCTAATCCTGCGGAACTCATGCCCATATATCAGTTTCTCACGACATTGAGAGCCGTGCGCATCTGCCCTATGATAATGTTTTTTATTGCTAGTGGAGTGGGACTAAGTCCCTTGTACTGCAGCCACTTCTGGCCTGCTGTACCAGCCCCAGATGATAGGTGAGGGTGATTGTGGAGCAATTGGTGGAATGAAGATTGGCAGGGGAAACCGAAGTACTCGGAGAAAACCTGCCTCAGCGCCACTTTGTCCACCACAAATCCCACTTGACCAGACCCGGGATCGAACCCGGGCCGCCGCGGTGGGAAGTCAGCGACTAACCGCTTGAGCTATGGCGCGGCCTTATGATAATGTTACAATTAATATTACATAAATAAAGTGCAAGTATGTGCAATGGATTTACGTAGCTCAGGACAGAGTCTAGGGACGGTCCCTTATGAACATAATAATGAACCTTCACCAGGTGTGAAACTGTTAGCTTCTCAGGAAGGAGTCTGTTCCCTCGAATTATGTAGTCAATTAGTTGGTATGTGTCGTTTGGTCGTCACATAATGTCCTTGACTGATTCCCATAAAAGGGATGGATATATCCTTTAATTTAACGAGGACTGCTCATTTACATGTTAATTATATGTCCGCTCTTCATAACGGCACTCGCACTTCTCACCGCCCTTGTACAACTTCGTCGCTCTATTAGAATTCACATTTCTCTTCATATTATTCGAACACTTCATGTTTCGGCCCACCTGGCCATCATCAAGTGTACAAGGTGCAGATTAAACCACTGCCCCTTTGTCACTCTGTTACCCTTTGCATTTTAAAGGTGTAAAATACTTATAAACTATTTTAAAATTATTTTTATTTTTAAAATAGCATGTGTTAGTTATTTCATTGCATGCACGTGTTGTGGGTCTGGTGTTCTCTACATGTACACACAGTACCACAGAAAAACCAACGCGCCAACAAAATATACACAAGACTCACAACATGTGCATACAACGAAATAATCACCACATGATATTTTAAAAATAAAAATAATTTTAAAATAGTTTATAAGTATTTTATATTTATAGACTCTTTTGGGGGACACGCGGTAGCGTAGTTGGTTGAGGCACTATACTACAAACCGGAACGAAGCGGGTTAAAGTCCCGATGAAGTCATTGGAATTTTCTCAATTGACCTAATCTTTCCAGCCGCACTATGGCCCTGGGGTCGACTCAGCCTCTAACAGAAATGAGTACCAGGAATATTCTTGAAATATTCTTGGTGGTAAAGGTCGGCCGGCGCGTAAGGCTGACAACCTCACCGCCATCTGTGAGCCGATTATCTAGAAAATGTGGGAACCTCAACGTCTCACAATCCTATGGGCCTCCACGGCCTGTTACAGTGGTACCTTTACTTACTTTTTTTTACGTTACTAGAAGTATTTTACACCTTTAAAATGCAAAGTGTAACAGCATCACAAAGGGCAACAGTTGTCTCTATAAATTGTACGCCTGATGAAGACCTTTTGGGCCGAAACATGTAGTGTTCGATTAGTAAGAAAGTCTTAATTCTTTTGAAATGTGAATTTTAATATATCGACGAAGTCGCACAGGGACGATGAGAGGCGTAAGTGCGCAGTGCAGTAGCACGCTGCAGTACAATGTTCAGACTACACGCCTCACATATCTGTCAGAGAAGTAACCTACAAACGCGGCGATTGTCACTACTGCTCTAACCCGGGAAAACAAATTCATGAAGAAATATCAAAATTAATGAAAGATTCGAGGGCTCATTTAGAATTTGTAGTAAACACGGTAAACTATGGGTCAGATCGCCTGTGTTCAGCAGAACAGCTCAGAAGCTGTCCTCGGAATTACTAGGCTTTTGGACTTTCTCCATAGTCTGGCATTCTAGAAACTAGAAAACACAGCGTTTCAGAAACTGGGTCTGTTTCCGTACTCAGGTGAGGGGGAACACACCTGCTCAGTTGGGTCCCTTGGAAAGAGCTAAAATTAGTCACTGAACTGGCTCTTTCTAAGGGACCCAACAGAGTAGGTGTCTTCCCCCCCCCCTTCACCTGAGGACGGAAACAGACCCAGTTTCCGAAACGCTGTGTTTTCTAGTTTCTAGAATACCAGAGTATGAGAGTTTAAAAGCCTAGTAATTCTGAATGCTATAGACCACCGTCAGAACCCTTTAGAACCTAGTGACCTCTCCTGTTCCTACAAAGTTCATTACATAATATAACCAAACGCGAACTTTTCTGAAAATTACAAGTGGGACGGTGTAATCCAATTTCGTGCGTAGGCGAACACCAAGGTCGCTGAGATGCGTGCGCTTGCGCAGAACGCTCTTTGGAAATGAGGTGTGTGTATTTCAATTTGCAGTACCTCTTTCAGCTGTTATATCTGTGCTTAATAAGCACGGCGTATTATTTGGAAGTTCCAATAATTTTCAAATTTTACGATATCGTTTTCTCTCTTACTCTTCTAGATAAAAAAAATGTATAGTCCACTTCACTTGCCCCAATATGGCGCTCTCAGGCCTAGTCCTGCTCATATTGATTCCGTACTTACAAAAGCCATGAGTTTTATTTCTAGGGATAAAATTCCGTGCTATATTATCTCTATCAAGGAGCCGGGATAGCGCAGTAGGTATAGCGACTGGCTACGGGCTGAACGACCGAGGAATCGGAGTTCCAGTCCCTGTAGGATCAAGAATTTCCTCTTCTCCACGTCTGAAGTCCACCCAACCTCCTATCTAATGAGTACCGGGGGCTCTATCCCCGGGAGTAAAGCGTCACATCACACGTGTGATGTGACGCCGTATAGTCTGGTAGATGCTTACCAATATCAGAATTTAGCGGAGTACATATCGTCTTGCCGGTCACGGTAGCCGAGCGGTCTAAGGCATGTACTGTCTTCGCTCGCTTGGAAACCGGGATCGTGGGTTCGAATCCCACTCAGGGCATGGATGTTTAGTTTGTGTGTGTGCGTTTTTCTGTGTTTGTGTACAGGTAGAGGCCTTGCGACGAGCTGATCACCCGCCCAAGGAGTCCTACCAAATGTGTAAGATCTAGAAAAACCGAAGTGAACGAAGAAGTTCATGGAGGTAGGCCTAGGCCCACTGGGGCTGTAGTGCCAAGGGGAAAAAATATATATCGTCTTATCCAAGAAGACAGTAAATTTCATATAAGCCTAACTTTCCTTTCAGTTTGTCATCCTAATTATGTGTGATGATTTGAAATATATTATATATTTTGAATTATTCCTGTTTCAGCAAAAATTAGTGAGGTTTGTTTGTGATTCACAGAAGACGCTTTTGAGTATCAACATGACTGACCTAGTTCTTGTTAACATCTGGCGATTCCGAACGCCAAAGAAATGAAGGCTTATCCTAACAGAGAATGTGCAAACTACATGTAAACTAAACACGCGGTCCACCTAATGTAAACCCACACTTCAACACACTGACCGTGAAAGGGTGAACATAGAGAAGAAGGGAATTTTTAATATATCTGATATGTATATCTGAAGACGAAGAATTTGATCAGAAAGTAAACATACAGTAAATAAAAATGGTACATTTGAATTCAAATCTGTTTCTTGGTTATCGTCACATCTTCAAATAGTAAGAAATCATCAATGTCGAAATATGTTTCTTATTTCTCTTCAGCCACCTCTGATGCTTTTAGGTACATCCATCTCATTAGCCCATTAAGAAGTCATGTTCTTGAGACAAAAGTCATGAGGTGTGTTCAAACATTGCTGCACACTAACTGACGCGTTGTACATTGCCTCTATAGCCATCACGACATGGACCGTAACAGATCCACAACTTCAGAAGACGCAGTAGAACAGCAAGACCTCCAAAAGTGAAAAAGTGCAATCTATAATAAAATTGAACTTTAATTCATGAACGTTTAATCAATAATATAATTAAACTAGTTAAAGTGAACTTGACACAGTGATGAACGTAAGTAGGAAGTGACTGAATACAAGTGAAAGTGAAAGCATAACAAGTGACCTGAATTGAAATTCGATTCGCAAATTTTAAATGTTTTAAAAAGTTTTAAATTTAAATTTAACTTTTGACATTTAGAACAATTTTAACTTGTGTTTTATGACAGAGCTTGATATATTGTTGAGCGTGGGCCTGAATAAGATACAGGCTCGAATAAGTGAGAAGACGAATGTGATTGCGCGTAATTATACAGCTGTGTTCGTACACCTGAGGATGACCTCTCGAGGTCGAAACATGTAGTGTAATAATAATAAAAATATGTTGTGTGGTCGGTAAAATTGATTCTAATATTGATTAAATACACAACAGGATGGAAGAAACAATTAAAGTCCTAAATATTCATCATGCAAATCTGTGCGAGTCCTCGTGCAATGTTTCTTTGAGATCTCTTTTAATAGTTTCACGATTTTAGAGTAATTTAAACAGGGTTTGGACTGGTAATCGGATATATTTAACACTTAGAGAACGTAACTACAGATAACTACGACAATCTCACTCATTTACACATCCCAAAGGTCACTGTAACTACAGCACACATAAAATCTCCTCAGTTTGCTATGTCTTCACCAGTCGTTGCCTGGTAACGGACCTCAATAATGTCCTCTACTTCCATGCTTATATTCTTACCGACTATCGACTGTCTCACAAGTAATTCATTACTCCTACTCTTCACTCTCAACTGACTGCCACTAAATTATATTTAAGCATCCTGTTGCACTATACACTTCTATATGTAATAATACAAATGCCGTCGTGAATGCAACAATTTATTTGGTTGTAGTTCTTTGTCTTTTCTTCCGCTACACTACATGTGTACTACATATTAAAGATGAGCAGCGACACACACACAGGGAGCCTGCACAGAACAATACATGAACGGTGCTGAAAACAAGAAATAGTCGCTGCAGCACACGTAAACACAGAGTAGGTATCCCTGTGATTTAAAACTTTAAATTTTAAAAATTGCAAAAACTTTAAATTTTAAATGGGAATTCTAAAATCAAATTGACGAACGTATGTTGGCGAGATTTTAAACAAAACTGACAGGCTGGTGTTTTAGATTTTGGATTGTGTGCAGTGTGACAGCTACGTAGTGAAAAATACACCTGATGATGGCCAGTTACGGCCGAAACATGTAGTGTATAGGAAGAAAAGACAAAGAACTACAACCAAATAAATTGTTGCATTCATGACGGCATTTGTATAATTACATATAGAAATGACTGTCACTAACTGTCCTGCTTATAACATCTCGGAACGGACAGCAAAGAAAACATCATTCCTATGTTGCTGTTACCAATTATTATCTTGCATACATGGTTGTTTGCAAAGTCGTTACTCAGTAACGGCTATTGTATAGCTGCTTCTTCCGCGGTCGTTGCCTAGTAAGGGGCCTATATGCCACAGTATTATCATACCATTTACGTTCTCTCTCCTTCCCATATCTTCTCTTCCCAGATAATTTTGACAGACACAAATTCTCTTATCCTTATATCGTTATGTTGGTTCTAGAAAGTATTTAGGAAGCCTTTCTACATCAAATGTTTCAGTTTGTAGGCGTGTACATGTCTGCAAAGCAGCACAACTTATTAATTAAATTCACGTTAATCAGAAGAGTATTCACGTGCATAATTTGCAGTGGAGTACATTTCAGCTGCCAGAAATTTATGATGCATAGCTTAAATGTTCAAAAGTAAAAAAAAAAAAAAACGGGAAATAACACGAAAATCAACTGGATAATTAAGTGAACACATCCAAAGAAGAATGAAACAATCTCCATGTTTATAATTTTAACGATCATAAAATTTGTCGTACAGAATTTGTGAATATGTTTATGATGCTTCGCTATCTATGAAAAATTACGAATAGCTTTGATCTCTCTTACTGCTCTGATGGAGACAAATAAATACGGATTTTGCTTACACCAACACAGATGATGGAGCCTATTTTCATTAGAACCTGTGTCCTATTCAAATGAGAATTAAGCGGGGGTGGGGCCTCTTTTGAATAGGATAATGAACCTTCGGATTCCATAAAAAAAAATGGGAAATTTCTTGACTAAGCACAGATATTGAAAGCGACGTTCGTGGAGACTCGTTCACGATTTCGACTGAGAGAGAGTTTCGATATTTCAGATTCTCACTGAAAATCCAAGCGTTCAGATCGTTGTCCCCAGTCCGGTCTCTAGAAACTAAATTTCTATTAAGAAAGCAGTCTTCTGGCATGTGGCGCCGTGTAGATATTCTGTTAACCGACGTTTCGGAGAAAACCTACTCACGCTGGTTCACTCGCGGATTTCTTCTTTTCTTCTACCATAAAGATGGAGGCGATACGTTTCTCCGAAACGTCGGTTAACACAATATCTACACGGCGCCACATCCCAGAAGACAGCTTTCTTCATAGTCACTGCCGTGAAAACTTCAAATCTTACATAAAATTCTATTATTTACCACCGTTAATAAAAACCAGCTTTAATTTCGAAATCCAGTATTTGTCTACACGGGACTAAACCATTAACATATGTTCGCCGAAATGAACGCAGAAAATTTTACTTCTCAGTAAAAAGTTACAACACAATTGGAGGTAACCTTAGAAAGTTCGTCATATTTGAATATTATTTAGACTTAAGTATATCCTTGTTTCTGTCTGGATGTCTGAATATTTCGTATTCTACATCGATAGAAATTTCTAACTTTACGAGTAAATCTACCGATCACGGTGGCCGCGCGGTCTAAGGCTCGCTCGAAAGCTTGGATCGTGGGTTCGAATTCCACTGAATGCATGAATGTCTCTTTGCGTTTTTTATGTGTTTCTGTTGTTCTGTGTGTAGGTAGCGGCCTTGAGACTGGCTGATCACTCGTCCAAGGAGTCTTACCGACTGTGTAGAAAAGATTACGAAACTGAAGAAGAGGCCAGGACCTAAGAAAGGGACTGTAAAGCTATTGATGAATGCATGAGGAATAAATATAATTTGGAGAGCTATTGGCAAATTCTAATTTTGGTCAGAATCAAATAACCGTCTCCGTACTTTATATGATTATCAAGTCGGGTTTCATAAGATTCCACCCTCATGGACATAACTTTTTTTCTTTATTGCTAGTGGGGTGGGACTAAGTCCCTTGTACTGCGGCCACTTCTGGCCTATTGTACCAGCCCCAGATGATAGGTGAGGGTGATTGTGGAGCAATTGGTGGAATGAAGATTGGAAGGGGAAACCGAAGTACTCGGAGAAAACCTGCCCCAGCGCCACTTTGTCCATCACAAATCCCACGTGACCAGAACCCAGATCTGGAAGCCAGTGACTAACTACTTGAGCTATGGCGCGGCCTAAGGACATAACTTACACATGAATATATTATTTAGAAAATATTTATCTTGTATGAGATCAGAAGCTCTTTCTTGAGGAGTATGAAAGGGACAGAGAAATATTCGTATTCCTAATGGCCAGTTCTCATCATCTCGACATTCTTAAAATTGTTTAAGTCCCCCAACAGAAGTGTAAGATTTAGCCACATTTAATTTCATCTGAAACATATGGTAAAATGTAAAATTAAAGTTATTCTTGGGCTTTATTAATTAATCTCGCCGCCATGGTGATGTATAGTAGAGTGGATGTATAATTCAATGACATTCTCATCCTAGGATGTAGATGGAGATGAGTAGTCAGCTTCACGCCCCTGCAGATTTACCCCCGGCACCCATTTCATATTTCCAATTTAATTGTGAAATCTTGAAATAGATAAATTTGCGATAATAAAACGGATCACCATTGGTTAATATCGAGACGTATGCAGTCTTAGCGAGTGATTTGATTGAATCATGAGTCTGAAATGATACTCACTCAACTGCATGGCCGAACCTTACGTCTGTGATGAATTTTAACGGATCTCGGAAGTAGGCCACGGCCCATTTTAAGTTACACTTGCATTGAAGGGCGGAGGAAAACAACTAAGAATTTTTCTCTCTTTATGGTTCTACAGCCCTTTGGACATTGGCCGCCTTTTTAGTTTCTTAATCCTATACACAGTCGGTAGGACCCCTTGGACGGGGGATCAGTTCATCGCAAAGCCGCTACCTACACACAGAACAACACAAACACAAAATAAAGGCACAAAGACAACCATGCCTCGAGTGGGATACGAACCCACGATCCAAGTGTTCGAGCGGCCACTGTGATCGGCAACAATTAGGATAGGCACTTTAAATTCGAGGTTCTCACAGCGGTTTCTATTAACATTACGATCGGACGCGATGGACATGGCCTCATATCCCAGAAGACCTCAAAGTTAATCCTGCCTCTGATTCGAAATTCGAAACGTCACCCTCATTTTTGGTTGATTCTTCTTTGTTTTTGACATTTTTTCAAATGCAGTGACAATCATGAATGGCGAATGGATAAGAATTGGAGATGAGACAACTGTAATCTATTTACGATGTAAAGATACTATCCTAGCGCTCCTCTGGGTAGACTGATGAAAACTATGGAAAAGCTCAATCAAGATACTCGGTAGACAGCTCCAGACCCGAGCTGGTCAAAGCAGAAACAGTTTAAGAGTTTTCGGAGTTCTAGGCCCGTCTTCATTGCGGTGCCATAGAGCACTGAAAAATATGGTGGGTTTTTGGTGTGTGCTAGACTCTTTATTATTTCTTAAAATCACTGAATGGAAAACCTATTATTTTTGCAGCATCTAAAAGCCGTAGTGGCCCTGAAACCTGTCATGGTAAACATGTTGCGTGTCTGCTTCGCGCGGGGTGCTAGGCCGTGGCCTACTTCGCCTCTCAATACAAGCCCAGACGTCAAACACACAGTGTCCCCTCATTCGTCATCCTAAATGGTCAGTCTGCATCGGTCCTGAGTCCTTTGCTGAGACTCCAATTTGAGTGCATGAAAATACTCGTACCATCTCCTCAGGAGAGGCTTGAAGTCGCTTTCTTGGGTTAAAACGCAAGAGCAGTAAGATGGGAACTTTAAAATTAAAAACTGTAATTCTTGTTAGCTTTCCCAAAGTGCTAATTTTTTACTGTATTTCGTTGAAGAATGGCATTATGATATAACTTCAAGGTCGACATTCATAACCTCATTTCAACAGACCAGGCAAAGCGACATATAAAAATATGAGTAAATGGTCATACCTTTGATAGGAAGGATGCTCCTGACTGTACTTCCGGTTGTCTTCTTGGGTCCTCCGCCTGCCGCATACTTCTGGTACAACTCCAGCATATGTTTCGGTGGTGTGGAAACTCTTCCCGCTGTTGATAAGGGCTCGTTCGGGGGTCGAATCTTGAGAATCTGTCTAAATACGTTCTGGACAGCGACCTCGGGATCTGCTGTCACTTCGCCTGTCGCCAGTGCAACAGATAATATGCACAATAAAAAAACAGTAGCCGGCAATACTGCCAGATGTTTAAATCTTCTGTCTAACATGTTCACCGATTCTTCCGTCTTCAAGAGAAATTGATAACTAGTTTGTGGATTGTGATGTGTTTCTTCACAGATGAAAATCTGAAGTAAGATTCACTACTTTTACTAAATGTGTTGCAAGGAACTAACAAAACATTCTTTTTTTATATATGTCCAAGAGATTAATTTGAAAAGTCATTGATAGTGTTAATATATATTTAAAAACGTGCGTTAGATTAATAATCTTCAATCTCACCACAGATATCTTGTTTCGAAACAGATTTAAACAATGTCAATATTTTCAGTCTGTCACGTAATTTATATGGCAATGATACTGACAAGACTATGTTCAGACTTCTCCATACATTATTGTATTACACAATTCAAAACCTTATACTTTCTTTTTGAGTTGTGTTTATGTATCTGACTTTTGTCACAATAACTACACAACATTAGTTCAAAGAATTCTGTCTTCTGAATAAACTGTCTACTTATATATCACAGCACATTGCTAGTAATAAGTGTGAGTGTCTTTACTGTTCACTGTTTATAGGATTTAGTTTCTGCAAAAATTATACAGGAGTCTCTTCAAATTTATACTGTTCACGTGTCGAAATACAATATATAATATTGCATTAATCACCGCAACATCTATTCACGTAGTCGATATATGCGATATGTTGATTGTAAAATGGTACATGACAATAATCAGAACACGACCATCGTATTTTGTTTTCACACATTTTCGTTTAGTTCAAATTGTGTTATCACTATAAAATTTCGTGTATTTCTTTTCTTATTTTCCAAAATTAGTGTTAAAATAAGAAATATTTTAGTTCTGCAGTGGGGTTAATTAATAATACCAGTATTTAATGTTTAACAATGTTAAATGTGTTTTCAGATATTCAGAGTGGATAAAGAGACTGCTAATACGAGCAAACACATTTCCATATGTCAAAATGACTACACCCAACGCGCGAGAGAAATAAACATTCGAGAGATCGCTGTAGCCTGACGAGACAATTGTGCGGCTCTGTCTGACGCGTCCAACCAACTGCGTGGTGAGATGCGAACTGTGTCGCTCTTGAGCCGTGGAATCTGTTCTACCTAGAGCTCGTTTGCTGACTAGTAGCGCGCGCAAAGCAACTTCTAACATCCCCTCCACTGAGCACTCCAGCTCTCTGTCTTTAATAGTTTAGTAGTCTCCCAGAATCGCGCATAAGAAATGTTAATGGACAGGTCTTCTGAAGCACTTGTGGTCTGATAAATTATCAGCATAATTGCTACAAGTGCATTCCTTCAGTAAAGTATGCAGTCACAATCTGAGACGACAAAACGAAAGGAAACATGCATAGAGTTTATGTTTTCGTATTCCTACATTATCATACTTCACGCGCGGCGTTTGGATGGGTGATTCATGCAGTGTATAAGGGCATTGCATACGTTAAACATGATTCATTAGTCCTCAGCTAACTTCACAAAACTTGGTCGTCTACAGAGGCTGTGGTCCAGAGACTATTGAACTGCATTCATATGGGCATCACAACATGAACGCATGAATGCCGGTTATTATTCAGAAGAAAATGTGGATACTAGCACTTTGCCTTTTGCGGATCCATGCAACATATTGAAAGTGTCTGAGAATAGGGGACTCTGTGAATATGAACATCCGAGCTCCAAAGGAAGAGGTCCCTTACATGGCTCCAAAAAAATAAATAAATAAATAAAAGTAGCGACTTTCTCGAAAACAGCTCTAACAGTTTTGATTAATTTTCGATAATTTATGGAGACTGACTCCCGAAAATAAGCTGATTATGTGGTATCTTCGGGAAGATGAGGATGCACGCACAACAGAAACAAACATGAAATTTGAGTTTTCTTGAAATCAGCTTTACCAGTCAGACGAATTTAATTGTTCGGTACAACCAACAACGATCCACGAGATAGAGTCGATTTCTTTTAAAATGTAACGTAGTCAGGGTCAATCGTATACGAGAAAATGTATCTATTGTCTTTGCAGTAACGTTTCATTTATATTTGTGGAGGCTAATTTCTCACTCTGCAATTAAACCGTAAATAATGACAAAGTGCTGACGGAAATATTTACACTAAGAGAAATTAAATAACAGAATAAGTAAATAACATAATGTGGGACTTCATAGTTCCTATATATCGTCAACCATTATTGGAGTGACGAAATCAAAGCAGATGAGACCCACAAGGTATGTAGCATGCATAGAGGAGATGAGAAATTAATAACAATTTTAATAGAAACTTTTTAAAGGAAGGCGCTACTACAAAAGCCTGTGCACAGGAAGAAGGATAATATTAAAATGCATTAGATCGAACTGTCTCTGAATATGATTTAATAATAAAATTCCCTGAACACAGCAGCGAACCTTCGTGTTCAAAAAAGCGGTCATCGCCTGTTTAGAATAAAGTTTCACCGCTGAGTTATTAAATGATATTATTACTCCCTATCTTTTAACTTAAATTCTTGTTTTATATTATCAAATTTAGTTCCCCATACTTGCAAAAATAGTGTACTTTAAATCATAGCATTAAAACTTTGAGTAACTACAAAACTTCGAACAATATAAAAACATTACAGGTTACTTAAGTTGGTTCAGCGTGCAGTTAAGCACGTAAGTCCTCTTTTTTCAATATCTCTCAAATAAAATTCGGTAAAAACAATAACATATTTTTGAGAGGGATTGAAATACCTACAGGTTTTCTTATCGTGGCAGGTTCTACTGTTTAATACAGCTGAATTTCTTCGGAATATCTCACTTTATTTCGAAATCATAAGATTCATCACAGCCACAATAAATATTCAGAACCAAATAATGTCGAAGCCAATTTTTCCTGTGCGTTTTCGTTCACATACCCTTTAACATAATTTTTATGTTCTTGATGCTGATACCCGCTATGTGTCCAGTCATCAAGTTCTGCAGTTCGGCGAAACAGTGACGCAGTAGACCTGTATTCAGAAGAGAGTCGGCTGGAATCAAGCCTGGATTGATAGATTTCCTGACAGATTTTCCTGTCTTTTAGTTGAAGAATATGCCTCTCCCCAAATCGTTACGGAGTCACCCCTCTTTATCCCTCCCATAGCTGACTCTACGCTGCGTAACCATTGCAGTTGACAAGGGCATGGAGGAACGTAACTATAAATGAAACAATTTGTTTCCGAGCAGCAAGTGATTACGGAGTACTCTTGCTGTGTGATCTATTTCTGGAAGTCCGCTTGGAACTGTTGAGTCCTAACTGTACACGCGCTGAAGGTTCATTAGAAAGTTATGTGGGACGGTGTCATGGAGCACGCCACGTAAGTAACATGAAACATCGCGATGCTGGAAGGCAATTCCTTTAAGCCTGTATAGACTTGTCCACATGTTTGTAACATGAAACAGAGAAATGCTTTGCAGACAGCTTGCCTTCCTAGTGACCATAACATCTAAACTTATGGAAGACGATGTTTGTCCTAGGGGGTCACGTGTCCAAGCGCTAAATGTCTACTTTGGTTCCGCTGCTTGGCAACCGTCTAATACATGAAGCGATCATTGCTGTCTCGATTGTAAATATTAATAGGCGAAAGAACGTGAGCCGATCACAGGGTCTGCGTGATCTGAGGCATGAAATGTCTTCGCTCGCTTGAACACTGGAATCATGGATTCGACTCCCACTCTGCTTATATTCTGTGTTTGTGTTCATCTGTGAAGTTAGCGGCCTTGCGACGGGCTGATCCCCATCCAAGGTGTCCTATCTATTGTATAAGATTAAGAATCTGAAATGAAAGAACCGTTTCACGAATGCCCTATGCTCCAAATGGGAACAACAGAACAGAGAGAGAACTTGAGGTTAAAGACAAGTAGAAATAATAAGCGTTATTTCTTCCGTGTGTAAAAGATAAAAGTGTTCCCTATACTTAACTAATTAAGCACTACGCCATGAAGGCGTATGGGGGAGATTCACGTTTTCTTGACCTCGCCACTAGTTGGAGGTGAGTGGTTAGTTTCACGCCCCGGCCGCTTTGCCCCTACGGAAAAAGCCTCCAGTACCCATTGGATAGGAGGCTGGATGGGCCCCAGGGCCGGTCTGGATGACGTGAAACAGAGAAAATTCTTATCCCTACTGAAACTCGAAAGCTGACACCTCTGTCGTCCAGCCCGTAGGCAGTTGCTATACCGACTGAGCTATCCCGGCTCCTCTTCCGCGTGTAAGTTAAGAAATTAAATTATAGAGAGGTGTTAGAGAAGATTAAATAAAGACACTGTCTATGTTTGCTTGCAAGACTAAACCCATAAAGGCAATGGAAAATTCACAGCCGCCTTACACAGGATGTAGCTTGTACATGTTTTATTTCATTCTCGCCTTTGTAATGGCGTCTATAGTTTAATGTTATCATTAAAATGTAGACCTGTTAATTCCATAATGTATCATCACCAGAATGCAGGAAGAAACCGTGGCATGAAGATACGTGATACAGCTTAGAAACTATGGCTAAATTAATATATTTTGGAATGACAGTAGCAAATTAAATTTACACTCACGGAGAAGTTAGGAATAGGCGCCATTCATTTCAGAATCTTGCTTTTTCTGTTATATTGTTTAAAAAGACCTTTGTTTTAGAATTAGTTCTAATTCAGAACGAGCCAGAGAATTAAGCCGTGAAAATTGGAGCGGAAGTTATAAATATCTCGAAGTCCAAATAGTCATGAAGTAAAACTCGACGTTTATGAGATGAATTAGCTTTTCTTCCCTCAAAATGGACCCATATTTTTATACGTTGATTTGGTCTGAGAATGTGTATATTTTGCCTTGTCTGCAGTCATGACATTTTAATCTCCCTAGCGCGAGACTGGCGGTTTTCAAATTTAATTACGTATGGAATTTTTAACAAAAAAAGAACATCACAAATACATGTTAATTAATGTCTTTAATTAAAACTATAATTAATAGATGTTTGCATTTATTGTGCATAAGCTGTGGCGAGGATGTGAAGGGTACGTAAGTGTAGTGAAGTCGAAGGAAGGGAAAGCCATGGTGAAATGTGAGTGCATCAGTTCGTGTCATTATGTATTTCATTATTGTTACTGTTTAGTGTATAGTATGCTTTATTTCATTAATATTTATTTATTTAGGATGGGATGGTATTGACTGGTTTGATTGGCTCAGAATAGGGACTAGTGGAGGGCTCTTGTGAACACGGTAATGAACCTTCGGGTTCCATAAAATGCTGGGAAATTCTCGAGTAGGTGCAGAATTGGCGGCTCCTCCAGAAGGGCTCAGCTCCATGAGTAAGTAAATAAGTAATTTTGTGTGCTGTGTTTTGTATGAGTATGGTGTGTTATTTGTGTGTTGTGTCTTAGTGTAGTAATGCTGTCATCGGATAAAAACCCATTTTCAGTTTAAATAAATAACAATAAAATAATAATAATAAGCATAATATGGAGCTTCATGATTTTTACTGTTTTCCAAATACATATAATTAGAATGATCAAGTGAAGGAGGATAAAATGTTAGGATATGTAGCACGCATGGGGAGAACAGAAATGCATGTGGTGTTCTGGTGGGAAAGGCAGAATTGAAGAAACGATTAGGAAGACATATATGTAAGTGAGAGGATAGTATTAAGATAGACCCTAGAAGAACAGGATGGGGTGGTGTAGACTGGATTGATGTGAGCCAGCATAGGAACTAGTGGAGAGTTCTTGTGTAGCTGGTAATGAATCTTCAGGTTCTTAAAATATTTGAAATTTCTGGAGTAGCTAAGCGACTGACGGCTTCTCAAGAACGATTCACCTCCATGGAGTTAATATATTTTACTCGTGTATTAGACTTCATGATGCTATCAATCAGAATACAGATGGATGTATTCGATTATATTTCGGTCCTGAAATGTGACAAGAAATGAACTGAAAGGGGGAGCAGAGACTGAAATGTGTTTTCATTGTGTTGAATGTTGCAGTCCCATGTACTGAATTTGTCTTCCTTCTTTCTTTCATCTTTTTGTCGCGGTTTCTTCTCCCCACTTTTGCGGGTGGCATGATTAATACATAGAGGAGCCGTCAGCAAAGATGACGCGGAAGAGAAGGAAATGTTTCCGTACACTTTGTCTCGCTGACGCAAAACTTTTGCTCCTGAACTAGGAGGCACACCAACGTTCCTCCCATGTCTACTCTGTTGATGACAGTTACGCGATGCTGGTACAGAGAAACAAAATGGCAGCGCTTCTGAATGCATAGTTAGTCATAAGACCTGAAATACGTTTGTTAAACACTCTTCATACATGAAGAACTCTTTCTCCTTTTTGTTGAAAGTCACTGGAGGTTTCGGAGGAATATTTCTACTACATCTTCAGTGTTGAAGAGTATGCCAAGCAGCAAACAGAGATCTGTTTGCTGCCAGCTCCACGCTGGTGTTTTCTTTGCATATTCTTTATCCCTCAAAATGAAAATCACATGCTCCTGATGAACGTAGGATGACTTTCACCAGACTACACGGCGTTATATCCCGAAAGATAGAATTATTCATAACAATGTCTATGAGTACCTCACACGCTACGCTTTTCAGACCTCTTCGTACGAGTAAAATGGCGCCATGACAGTCCTCACCGACGCTGAGTAGATATTCAGTTGGTCTAAATATCCCCGTTTTTGTGTATGTGTGTTTGATTACTTTGTGGGTTATTTAATAATGCTGTTTCAGCTTGGGACGTTATATTGAGTCGAATGAGCTGGGAAGATGATTGAGGAATACTTATAAGAATTTGGAAATAATCAGACGTGGGCGATCTCAAAGTATTTCCACTTTCCTGGCACACAAAGACCATGGGATATCTCGGTTCGAATAACCTGCATATCCGTTCGAGATTAGGCCACGAGTCTAATCGTGTTTCTGTATAACCCGAGTGTTTACCGCCATATTCAGAAACCTCCGCAGTAGAATCAACAATTAATGTATGTGGTATCTGAGGTTCTCACAGCGGTAGTTGTGAAGAATTCTAGATTTGTAGCGTGTTCTCGTATTGGTTTCTTGCTCGGCTAATTATTCAACCCTGAATATAGAGGCGAAATATTCCTCCGAAACGTCGGATGACTTTCAGTGGACTATATGGCTTTATATCTCTTTATATTTAGTTTGTTCAATCCGATCCACGCTACCATGTATAAGGTTACCTCTTGGAAATGAACTCCTTGGTAGATCAAGACGAAAATGACAGTATAACAGTAAATATTAATCTAAAGTTTGGACATGCGGTAGAGTAGTTGGTTAAAACACTACACTACAAGCCCGTAGGTCGCGGGATCGAACCTGATGAGGTTATTGTTTTTTTCAATTGACCTATTCTTTCCAGCCGCAATATGGCCCTTGGGTCGACTCAACCTCTAACAGAAATGAGTACCAGGAATTTTCCTGGGGGGGGGGGGGTAAAGGGCGGCCAGCGCATAAGGCTGACAACTTTACCGCCATCTGTGAGCCGACTGTCTAGAAGATGTGGGAGCCTCGACGTCTCACACCTCTTGGGCCTTCATGCCCTGTTACAGGGATAACTTTACCTTTTATTAATCAAAAGTTGTCTACTTATTTCAGCATTGTTTACCTGAAATATTGTCCTGAACTTCTTTCGACGTAATCATTATCCTTTTCAGTGATTAATCCCAGCTGTGTGTTCTATTGCGTTAATATGTCCCGTAATGAATACATCTTTAAATAGGTCTTCCTCCCAATATTCCTTTTTCTTCTTGGACCAGCCACACTTCAGTACTCTTTTCCGAATAAGATTTTCTTCCATTATTTCAACATATTGGCGCCTTAATTGCGTACTCCAAAATTCTGTGTTTAATTTCATATTAAATTGTGGGTTCTGTCACATACTCCATTTTTACTTTGGAATGTAACTGCTGCTATTAATATCGCTTTGTTTTCAGATATTTTCGTTTATTTTCTTTCAATCTAAGCTGCCGCTTTTCAAAACCATAATACCCAACCAAGTGGGAAAAAAACTGATATCTTTTTAACGTTAAAGACAATAATAGCATCATAGGACAGCTCTCTATTCACAGCTCAAGGATTTCCGACGGTTTTATATGTTTCTTTCGCTGGAAGAAAGAATTTTTTCATGTAAGCTGTGAAAAGGGCGGGGTGAACAAGATTTCAGAATCTCTGCGAACTAACAGATATATACTAGAGGCCCGTTGACCGAAGCCACGCGTAACGTAGACCTTGGTAATGCAACTAAAGTAGAAGTGATGGGCTGTTAAGAGCTTTTAAACATACCTGCTGCTGTGAACTACACGTTGCGTTAACGAAGCTTAATAAAAAGTATCTCAGCGTCGCAGAAATTGCAGAAGCCCAACAAGAGTCTCTTTCAAATGCAGCTGCCTTTTGCTGAACACTTCCAATCTGTACGTTTGGACTCGTGACAACTCACATGGAAATGTTAGTTTATTTGTTAGATTTCAGATTCTTACGGCAATGTCCATACAGTTCCATCTCATGAGATATAAAGCCGTGTAATTCATTGGAAGTCTACCGACATTTCAGAGGAATATTTCGCCTTCATCCTCGGGGCCGAACGGTAGCCAAGGAAGAATCCAGAATGAAACATGCAACAAGCAAGGCTCTTCTTGCTGCTTGAATTACTCTTCAACCCTGACGATGGACAAAACGAACGCCTCCAGAACATTCGCTGGTTTTCAACGAGTGAAACAGAGTTATCTCAAAGAATGGCCGATCAGAGTGGCTGCTCGGTCTAAGGCATGAACCATCTTCGCTCACTCAAACACTGGGATCGTGGTTTCGAATCCCACTCGAGGCATGGATGTGTGTGTGTGTGTATTCTGTATTTGTGTTGTTCTGTGTGTAGGTAGCGGCCCTGCGACGGGCTGATCACCGTCCAAGGAGTCCTACCGACTGTGTATGGATTAAGAAACTGAAAATACGGCCAAGGTCTGTAAGAGCTGTAGAGCCATAGGTAGATAGATATCCCAGAACGTAAAAGTTTTCTTTCGTACCTGCAGAAAGTTTTTTTTTTCTGAGATGAAGAAATTATCTTCCAGCTATATTCAGAATTGGCGTTTGGACTGATGAGGACTACAATTTTAATTTAGACTGCTGACAACAAGTTTCATCAGAATAAGCTGAGTATTTTCCGAGATGATATACGTATACGCACCGACATGTCTTCATAATTATGCGTGAATTTCATACCATTTCTACAGAGAGAACGTTGAATAATGTACTGTTTCCATTGAAGTGGAAATTTAAACTACATGATATTAATATACAGTATTCAGTTTGTACCTCACAGGAAACACAACACGTGTTCATTACACAGATAAGTTGATAAATGTGACTTGGGTGATTTTGTGCCGTCCACATGCAACTTCGTTCACTATTCTTTCTTCGTATTCTTTCATTGGACACTGCATGTTTCGGCCTTAGTGGCCATCTTCAGGTTTACAGGTTTTTATGGTTCAGGGATCTGCTGCTCACTGTAATTCGGTTTCGTTTCCTTTTATCGTAGCTGCAACTGCGAAGCATGTAGTGTCCATAGTTGCACATAGACGATACAAAAGCCCCGAAGTCAGTTCTATACAATGCAACACGATGCTGAAATATAACGCTAACTTGATAAACGTTGTTTAAGGAAATGTTTGGTGTTTACTGTGAGCATCATTCCAACCCCATGAATACCCTATGTGAATAAAGTGCAAATTTGTTTAAACCGGCGGAACATACAATAAGCACTGGCCTTTAAAATGCTAATAAGGAAATTCCATGCCCCATACATAAAGAAATTGTACTCTTCTCCAAGTATAATTAGAATGATCATGTCAAGAAGGATGAGGTGGGCAGGTCATGCAGCACGAATGGGGGAGACGAGGAATGCGTATAGGATATTGGTGGGAAAGCCAGAAGGAAAGAGACCACAGGGAAGACCAAAGCATAGGTGGGTGGACAGTATTAGAATGGATCTTAGAGAGATAGGATGGGATGGTATGGACTGGATAGATCTGGCTCAGGATAGGGACCAGTGGAGGGCTCTTGTGAACACGCTAATGAACCTTCGGGTTCCATAAAATGCTGGGAAATTCTTGAGTAGCTGCAGAATTGGCGGCTCCTCCAGAAGGGCTCAGCTCCATGAGTAAGTAAGTAAGTAAGTAAGTAAGGTACATAAAGAAAGCTTCAGCATTTCATGGGTAGTTATAATCATACAAGTTATGCAGAAATTGGGGCGGGGGGGACTATGTGAAATTCGTAGGAAGAAGATTTCTATTTTCTGCAATATAACGCCGTGTAATCCGTTGAAAGTCAATCAGTGTTTCAGAAGAAAACATCGCCTCCATCTGTACGACTAAAGAAGAATCCAAGCCGGTAACAAGCAGACTACTGCTTACCAAACGTAATCCACTAAATCTCCACAAATTCCAGAAATGTATTAATTTTTATATACCAGTAAATATGAAGATTTCTATGTTCTGAGATATGACGCCGTGTAGTCCGATGAAAGTCAACCGATATTTGTGAGTAACATCTCTTTCATCTTCAGAGGCGACATGCAAGCCAAGCAAGAAACCAGTACACCAGCCGCTCTCTCATCAAGGGCAAATCGCATTTCGCGAGAGTCACACAACCTTCGGACCTGTGTTTCAGCCGCTTTGCTGTATCTGGCGAGCAGTTATTCTCAGTTCATTTCGGCCGTTTCTTCCTGGGAAAAGCTAACTCATTGCTTATTTCCTTTCACCACATGTTGAGTATTTTGTACGACACTGACCTTATAGAAACACAGCATCCAAGATTTGTATCTATTGTTGCGTGTTTATTGGTTTCCGCGGTAACATTTTTACCGAGCCGTTGCATGGCAACGATCTTTTCTTCTTTTTCTATTAAACCGGCTCTTATACTTCATGTCACATTGCTCCCTCCTTAAGGTTACTCTTCCAGAGCAGTCTACAGGCGTACCGCCATTTCTTCTCCTCTGACGGGCCGTGCCTCTGGTATCTGTGATCGCCCTCGCGAATGGCACCACAGCGTCATACTGGTCTCGACATTTCTTCCGGCTTCCACCAAGTCCAGCCTTCGTTACCCTTCGGTTGGGTCTCGTGATGCTATTCTTGAAGAGCTCCCTCCTTGGGGCTGCTCGTCTCTAGCAGAAAGTCAAAATATATATGGGGATGGGGACACTCCGACAACAAGGCGATCTCATATGCATACTTTTATTTCTTACAAAATAATTAAAATAGACTGAAAATGATGTGAATGCCTCTTTCTTCATCTTGCCCAGTTTATAATAATTCCGTCAGCTATTCATAGTAGTTTATACGACATCGATAAACAGTCCATATATGGAACATCCTGACAGAGAAGAATATTATTAAAATGGGTACTAAAGAAAAATCCTTATAGCTGTAGATTAGAATTCTGCAGTATAAAGAGAGCATGCCCGGACAAGGCTCTTGTGAAATATGGAGCATCTACCAATTAGCATCGGCCTCTTGTCTTTTCACCCCTCTCACACGTACATCCCTCTTTCTGTGTGATCCCCCAGAGGGATCTACGACGAAATGGGAAGAGGGTCGGGACACTATAGGGTTGCAGCTACGATACAAGAGGAACACATTTCTCTAGTGAAAATTTAAATACATAATTCAGGAACGAGTGGTTTTGGAACAAAGTGAACGCTAGACAAAAGAGCGCCTAAAGTGAAATTAGCTTAATTGAGAAAATGCGGTGTCTTTCTGTTGAACTTGGTCTTGTTACGCGACTGTTATAGACTTGCTTTGCATATTGCACATACACGGAACATGCCTCAATCGGCAATTCTTCTCCTTTGTCTCATGTAATGACAAACTTGGCGGAGGGTCCGCCTCACGAGATTGTCTGATAGAGCTACCTCCCAGAATCCTAAATGTGTCTTATTAAGTGTCGTTGACACAATAAGATAATGAATTGAACGGTGTATAAATAATTCGGTTACGTTTTTTCAAGTAGATTCTAGATTCTATAGTGAACCTGACGGGGGATGTCAAGTGATTGAGATTAGCTCTCTCTAAGGAACCCAAATGAATAGGTGTCTTCCACCCCCTCACCTGAGGACGGAAACAGATCTAGTTTCCGAAACATAGTGCTTTCTAGTTTCTAGAATACTGGACGATGGGTAAAGTCCAAAAACCTAGTAATTCTGACTATATTTTTTGCTGTTTGGTTTAGCATTTCAAAGCGCACGGGGTGTGATTCATTCTGTTCCATTTATTGGAAATTTTCTAGGAATTTTCTAGATTAATTCTGAACTTCTTTCATAGATCTTATAATAATTATTAATCTGTAAGTGATATGAGGTTCTCACGACAGTGAATATTAATATTACGGTCTTATGTGATATGACGAGGGGCACGCGGTAGCGTACTTGGTTGAGGCACTATGCTACAAGCCGGAAGGTCCGGGTTCAAGTCCCGATGAGGTAATTGGATTTCTTCATTGACCTAATCCTTCCAGCCGCACTATGGCCCTGGGATCGACTCAGCCTCTAACAGAAATGAGTACCAGGAATATTCTTGGGGGTAAAGGGCGGCCGGCGCGTAGAGCTGACAACCTTGCCGCCATCTTTGAGCCGATTATCTAGAAAATGTGGGAACCTCAACATCTCACAACCCTATAGGACTCCACGGCCTGTTAGAGGGATACCTTTACTTTTATTTTTATGTGATATGACGTCATATGTATATGTTAGTACCTCTGTGTGCCACTATATATAGTGTCGCACAGAGGTACTAACATTTCGGATGAATCTGTTGTCTCCACCTGATGATGTAATCAGTATGCCCCCCCCCCAACAAAACGTTGATACCTATCTACCGGAGTACACGGAGGTACACTCCAGAAGACCTTCATCTTTTTATGCACTAAGTTTAAATATCCACCTGAACATAGCGCCACGCAAATACCAATGACAGTTCTTGAACACAATCGGAGAACTGTTGTACGTAGCACGAGACAAAGACACAGGTCCAGCACGTACCCGGGATCGGCAATGTCAACTCAACACTCCACAACATATAATTTATGGTAAAACTATTGAGGGCGACAATTTTTGTGAAACTTGAGGATCTGACAGTCGTGTCCATGCAGATTGTTGTCTTCCGGGTAGTGACACCGCTCCAAAGAGGACTCCGTGGTCTGGGTATCCCAAGCCATTGAACCAGCACTCCACATGATGCCTGAGCCTAAGCCTGAACAGTGTGGTTCCAGCTTTGTGTTCTAGAAGAGCAGGGAATGTCTTACACGTTAATTCATTGGCAAGTGAGCAATTATATTGGTTCCTGTTTTTTTCTTGTCTTGATTAATAGATAAGCCGATGGATAGGTCGGTCCCTCGGTTTCTTGATTGTCTATTTCGTCCCTTCATTTTCCCTTCATCCATTACTTCTTTACTCTAACACAGAAAATTCGTTAACGATTGGTTGTTTGGTTCATTGCTTCGTTACTTGTTAACTAATTAGTTGGTGAAAAAAGCAGTCTTCTGGGATGTGACGCCGTGTAGATATTGTGTTAACGGACGTTTCGGAGGAACTTATCGTCTCCATCTTCAGGGTAGAAGAAAAAAGAAAGAAGAAACTCCGCAAGCAAGGAACCGGCGTGAGAAAGTGCTCAGAGACCAATGTCGAGCCTAGCTGTAAGAGCAGGAAGAGTTGCTGATTCGTAAGTTAATTAATTTTTTAACTTTTTATTAAGTAATTAATTGCAATCCTACTTGGTTAGTTCAACAGTAAACCAATTATTCGTTATTTAGTTAAACCAGCGCAAGGATATATTCTCGTTACTCCAGGATTACTGAGAAATGGTTTGGGAATGGCTGAAGGGCGCCATTGAATTCCGTCTTTCCCGTCTGCGTTGCAAGCAAATCGAACGAGAGCTCCATGAAGACACAATGGTTCGATATGAATGTGCAGGACGGACCTGTGACCAATGGACAATTGTAAGAAACGAGCTGTACTTACAGACAAAAGACTGCTACCTCTCAAATGGCGATAAAACTCAGGGAGGTGCTTCAAGAAGCTCTGACGCGAATTGCATATGATGCCTGCAAGAGCGGCATACGTTAAAGAAGTCCATATTATTGTATTCTAAAGCAGTGTTTCTCAGTCGGCGATACTCGTATCCATAAGGGTATACAACAGAAGTCTAGGGGGTATGGGAATACAACTGAAATGTCTCAATTTTTGTTTTAATTATTAACTAACAAATATTCAGTGTAAAAATGCATGAATATATGGAATTTAATTTGTGCAATTGTGTTTGAAAATTTAAGGTACTTGTAGTACTTCACAAATATATTTAAAAAAAAAAGGAACCTCATCTACAAAAAGGTTGAAAAAACTGTTCTGAAGCGTCAGCGCACAAAATGGCGTGTAATTGTTTAGCGCGCAGAGAGGGACGGAGCTGCAACGTTGCGATGTTTCGTGACTGCTTCCTTTCCTTACAAAGTTCAACATGCTCGTCTGTGTGCAACACCATATGCCTTGGTACTAGGTCCTTGCGGCTTGGCAAGACAGAATACTTGACCATCTTTTTTCTGTTTCATGTACAAAACATTTAAATATCTCACGATTTAAGCCTCTAATTTATCAAAAAAAAAATCCGACGGTTTGTTTCTTAATCTTCCATTTCTAAATACAAAGTAAAATTCCACTAAAAATAAACTGTCTCTCTCGCGTATATAGACTCACACAAATGTTACGGTGCAACACCTGGATGGGTACCGAACAGAGGCAGTAAGAGAAATTGGTTTATGCTAATGCTTTTGTTCTTATCTTGTGAAATCATGTAATTGTGTCTTTTTTAAAGTAGTCTGTTACGTAATTTCTGTTATGCCAAAACAGAATTTTGGTTTCTAATCCCACTTTCACAAAATATTTCCGAAAGTGTGATAAGACCCTAATTCTTACATTTTTAAAATGCATCTCCTATACAATTATTAAAAGCGGGAAATAGCCAAGATATTATCCGAACAGTGGCTCGCAGGCAGAGCGGTACACAGACACGACGAAATGGGACGCGGTGGACTGTCGCAAACAGCTTGTTGATAACATCAAAGTTTCATAATTTCTCCAGGCGGTTTTAGACAAAGTCAACAATAGCTCTGTTTGGAAAGTATTCTGAGAATCTTATACAGGAAGCTCTTGATCTTTCCGTCGAGCTTTTCCTATTTATGAATATAACTGATCTGAGGCACAGGGTGATCAAGAAATATTTGCACCGAAGAAGGATGAAATAATAGGAAGTTGGAGAAAATTACTTAACTAGGAGCTTTGTAAATTGAGCACTTCGTCAATTATAATGACCAGGCTAAGGGGGATTAAATTGGCAGGACATGTGGCACGCATGAAAGGAATTCAGAGCAATGCATAGAAGGATTTGATAGAAAAGCCAGGACGAAGGAGGCCATGAGTTAAGGTCTATATATGTAAGGCCGCTCCGTAGCTCAAGCGGTTAGTCACTGGCTTCCTACCGAGGCGGCCCGGGTTCGATCCAGGGTCTGGTCAAGTGGGATTTATGGTGGACAAAGTGGCGCTGGGGCAGGTTTTCTCCGAGTACTTCGGTTTCCCCTGCCAATCTTCATTCCACCAGTTGCTCCACAATCACCCTCGCCTATCATCTGGGGCTGGTACAATAGGCCAGAAGTGGCCGCAGTACAAGGGACTTAGTCCCACCCCAGTATCAATAAAAAGAAGATCTATATGTAGGTGGGAAGATAATGTTAGGGTGGATTTTAGAGAAAATGGATGCGGTAGTAGAGACTGGATTCATCTGGCTCTTATGGACATGGTAATGAACCTTTGAGTTTCATAAAACTTTGGGAAATCCTTGAGTGGCTGAGCGACTGGCGGCTCCTCAAGGAGGATTCAGCTCCAGGGACTTATTTAGTTAATTAAAAGAAAATAGAGGTATGGTATAATTTCTGTTCAGTGTGTTTGATAGTAACAAGTTTCGAATTACTTGACGGATTTTTATGAAACTTAATACAAACAGTATTTCAATAGGGGCCACCCAAGTTCTATACATTTTAATATTTTGTCATCACTAAGACCAATACAGCGATTGTGCAAACATGGAAGGTGGGAGTGATAAACGTGCCACCTAAGAGAGGGGCTTGAAATTCCTAGAAAATCATGAAACTATTGCTGTTTTACTTTCGGAGCATGGTATCTACGTGGTACAGTCATTAAGTTCGTGGAATGTGGTTTTATCGCATTATATTACAAGGTATTCATATACATTTACGCAGATCCACATCGGCCCTCAAAATAGTTGCCATTGGCCGCTATTCAAGTCTGCCAACGTTGACATAGCTGCCGAAAACATTGCAGAAGTATATTGGCAGGAAATTCGCGGACGGCGTCTCTTGTGGCAATGACCACCTCCTCGGACGACTGAAATCTACGACCACGTAGCTTTGCTTTCAAGCGGTGAAAGAAACAAATCGCATGGTGCGAGGTAAGGTGTGTACGGAGGGTGTGGCAAAACGATGACCTGTTGCCTTGCCAGTCCCTCTTGGACAAGAACAGAGCGATGTGCAGGGCGTTGTCGTGTAGCAACAGCCAATTCTTCCTACACCAAACTTTTCGCTAGGGGATTTGCCTAGTTTTGGGCAGAACTTGATGTTTTTCCGTTGTTCAAACTGCCACATTTTCGATTTCCACCACCTGCATTTAACTGCAGTTCACAATAGAAGCCGTAGTTCTGCTTACACTGTTTGCACACAATTGCCTCTTGCTGTGACGAGAGATGAACTGACAGGGCATCATATAATGCCTCAACCTATCCGCTGTAGTGCACTACAACGACGCTTTGCGGCCAGTCCACGAAATTGTTGCCTATGGTATCTATATTTAGCTCTTGCTCAATGGCGATATCTAATGAACCTTTCGAGTAATGCATGGAGACTGATCGTTAATAACCCCGTTTATCTCTATTTGATCGCCTGGGTTTGCACACCGTGTAGCAACAAACTCTTCATAAGGACATGAGGCTTTCACCGTCTAAATTTGTAGCTACTTATTACCCTATACGATGTCGTAATCCAGAAAACCATAACGCGAATTATTACCTCTGTGAAACCTCAAATCTCATACTCACATTCATTATCATCTATCACTTTCGTTCGATATTACACACACCCGAAAATGAAACAAAAAGTGAACAAACTCCGTGGCCTGTAGTTCGCAGGCAAACTATACCGACCGAGCGACCGCCGCTTGTCGGTGAAGTTAGTGCCAACTTTAGCGTTGTCAGAGCAACGCATCCCCACGGCCGTTAATCTCGGTTTTCTAGACCTGAGCCTCTATTTCCTTGAAATAGCTCCTCAATTATCATCACGATGCTGAGTGGACACCGTTCCAGACTCACTACTTCTCAGAAAAAAGTCTGGTAGCGCCAGAAATAGAAAACCCGGGATCTCTGGATCGTTAGCCAGGAACTGTGATCCAAAACTGAAACAGCGTTGATAAATAATTAAGCATTCAACAGGGACTCTCAATGGGCTGTATTCTACCTCTCCGACACGTCCTGTTCTTTCTACATTTTTTAATTTTTTTTAATTAGATTAGTGAGAGGTGGAGTCCAGCTGGGTCCACTCGGCACGGCTACCACTGATTGGCCTATTGTACCTGCCCCAGATGATAGGTGAGGGTGATGATGGAGAATTTGGTGGAAAGAAGATTGGCAGGGGAAACCGAAATATTCGGAGAAAACCCGCCCCAGTGCCCCTTTGTCCACCACAAATTCCACTTGACCAGACCCCGGGATCGAACCCGGGCCGCCGCTGTGGGAAGCCAGCGACTAACCGTTTGAGCTATGGCGTGGCCATTTCTTTCTACATATCTGAAGTCACAAACCTGGGTCGACTGATTTGGAGGTCAGTTTCCTATACGCTAAAGTGCCAATGTGTCGGTCATTCCATATTCCACTCTTGTAGACAGGACAATTCTGTTTCCCAGGCTGGTGGCACTGACACATTGTCAATATACCCACATACGTAACGCGAAGTCCTCCCCACCCATCACTTATGCAAGTACCATAAGTGGATCTGAAAATTGGAAGCGCGCTGCTGTTTCAAGCGACGTTTATGATCATGCGAAGCGAATAAATTCTGGCAAATGCAACTTCCCACAATTTTCTTACACCTTATGTGAAAATAGGAATAAATAAGTATTGCAAAGGGCTTATGTCTCATTCCTCCCTTAAAATTTTTCATAGAGGCTAGAAATAATTACAAATTAGCCATCTAGGAGTCACTGTTCCAAGAAGGAAGGAGACCACTGGGAAGACCAAGGCGTAAGTGGGTGAACAGTATTAAAATGGATCTTAGAGAGATAGGATGGGGTGGTAT
This sequence comes from Cryptotermes secundus, assembly GCF_002891405.2. NCBI lineage: Eukaryota > Metazoa > Arthropoda > Insecta > Blattodea > Kalotermitidae > Cryptotermes > Cryptotermes secundus. Next base: position 26,972 of record NW_019734972.1, on the reverse strand, counting down.
GGATTGGATTGATCTGGCTCAGGGTAGGGAGGAGTGGAGGGCTCTTGTGAACAGGGTAATAAACCTTCGGGTTTCACAAATTCTTGAGTAGCTGCACAATTGGCGGATCTTCAAGAAGAGCTCAGCTCCATAAGTAAGTAAGTAAGTACGAGTCACTGTTCAGTTTATAATGTTTACCACTAGCATACGAGGAGGTACCCAAAAGAAAGCGAACTTATTTTTTTTAAACTTATTTATTCAAATTTTAAGCACAAACCTTCAATCCCTTTCAAAGTACTCTCCACTTACACTAATACACTTGTCTAGTCTTTTATTCCACTTTTCAAAACATTGTCTAAATTCATCGTTTGAGATGCTTGACAGCGCCTCCGTCGTTTTTTTCCTTCACCTCAGCAACACCAGCAAAACGCTGAAAAGAAGTTTTGATCATTTCGGGACTCTTCTTTCAAAGCACAGCATGCTTCCACGCGACCTTGTTTTTGTTCAGCAGTCAGCAGTCGTGGCACGAATTTCGCAGCCACCCTTTTCGTTCCCAAATCTTCTGTCAAAATTCGCTGAACTGAGCTCCAAGTCACTCCCGACAGCTCCACAATTTCTTCAACGGTCCGTCGTCGATCTTCCTTGATGATTTCACGAATTTTTTCAACATTTTCATGTGTTCGGGCCATTGCAAAAACGACGATCACACAAAACAGTTGTCACTATAAACTCTGCCGAAACTAGTCCTTATCTTCTGAAGCAACGGTAGTCGGCTTATCGACTCAGGAATGTTAGCTCTATGTGCTCATAGCGGCAAAACGCGGTACTACAAAAGCTCTGCCCACAAAAAAAAAAATTAGTTCGATTTCTTTTGGGTACCCCATCGTATATTCCGGAACATGTCTAGAAGTATGTCACAAGTACAAGCGTAAAGAAAGAAACATTGCATAGGGATGAAATTCATAACGTGTAGCTGTTGCTCTGTTATTGGCAGAGGGACTGAATAAAGCACGGCAAAATAGGCGAACATAAAGCATGGACGGAGAACCAAAAAATGCCTACACAGATTTGGTAGGAAACCACAAAAATAAGTGACTTGTAGGGATAGATAAGCTTAGATAGGAGACTAATAATGAAAGAGACCATAAAGTAGCAGGTTTTGAGAAATTGAACAGGATTGAACTAACTCAAGTTTCGTGTTTCATAAGAGCTTTAATTCTTTAAGCATAATTTTAAACTGCTATTCAATTATTTACTTAGTTAATTACATACTTGTGATCGAACTTCTGGGACATGTGACGTAAGGCTTAGACCCTGTAAAAGGTAAAGTTGTCCCTGTGCTTAACTCATTTAGCACTACGCCATGAAGGCGTATGAGGGAGTGGATGAATAGATCCACATTTTCTTGACCTCGGTACTAGCTAGAGGTGAATGGTCAGCTTGACACCCCGGCCGCTTTACCCCCTGGGGAAAGACTCCCCGGTATCCACTGGATAGGAGGTTGGGTGGACCCCAGAGTCGGTCTGGACTATTTGGAGAAGAGAAAGTTCTTGACCCTACCGGGACTCGAACTCTGACCACTCAGTCGTCCAGCCCGTAGCCAGCTGCTATACCGACTGAGCTATCCCGGCTCCGGTATGGACCCTGTACCAGGCTAAATTCCTCGAGAACGTGTAAACTAAACAACGGTTCTCCTCATATACACTTCGGGGCAGTTAGTCGCCGGCCTCCCACCGCGGCGGCCCGGATTACAGCCCAAGTCAGGTAATGTGGGATTTGTGGTGGACAAAGTGGCACTGGGACATGTTTTCTCCGAGTATTTCGGTTTCCCCTGCCAAATCTCTTTCCGCCAACTGCTCTATGTTCGTCATCATCTATCATCCAGGGCCAATCAGTGGCCGACGTACCAAGTGGACTCAAATCTCACCCCACACCATGAAACTAAAAGAAACTAAAATTAACGCTAAGTCAGTAGAATTATAAACTCTCACAACTATGGAAGTGTGCCAGCCACTGGACATATACCTGAGCTAGATTAATTTAGTAAAAATCCACACATATCCCAGGTCTTTCTAACCTCAAAATGAAAGAAACCAACATGGATGTTTTAATAGACCTACTGTATTGCCATGAACTTACCGAAGGAAAAAATCATAAAGTAGTGCATTGAAAATATGCTGTTGAATTCTGTATTTCAGCATCTTGTTGCAAATCTTTAATTAAACGTCTGTGTATCCACATTTGTTGCATTACTAACAGAGACGTTTAATGCTGTTGAACCCAATCTTCAAGTACGAAAGCTTCTAGGAAAATATTTGATCTGTATTTGAGGTTGTTCTTGCGACCGTCTTTCAATCCCCCCCCCTTCCCAAATTATTCTTTGTATATGCTGACGTTGCAGCAGTTTTTGACGACTTTCGAATGCAGCATAAAGGCGAGTGAGTGAATTTGGAGGGGGGGGTCTAGTCCGGTGTGGCCCGCCCTTCTCGTGTTGCTGACCGTGGACACTGCGCCCTGTGGGTTTTATTGTTCCCGCTACAACAACGGGCAGACAGCACGGCAATTTATTCGCACTTTGGTCTCCGTAATTGAAAGGGTGCCCAGAAGGACTTCACACTGGACCATGCGCTGAGACTGTTAAACACGAAGGAAGAGAAGGGAGAGCCAAATGGACTGTCCTGTTCTAAAGACTGGAGGGAATTTTAAGCCAGTGGTGAAGAAGCTGGGACATTACGCCTTCGCCTCGGAAATATTTGCAGCATGTCGCATGGAGTGATGAAGTACTCGACGTACTTAGGCATGCAAATGTATAACTGAGAAGTTAGTCATTTCTTCACTGAAGAGTTCTATCTTCTGGGATACGTCACGTAGTCCGTTGAATGTCATCTGACTTTTCAGATGTACATATCGCCTCCATCTTCAGGGTCGAAGAATAAGCCAAGTAAGAAACCAGTTCTGCTTGCTAACCGCTTCACGATGATTTATTGCTTGGCTTATTTTTCAGCCCTGAAACTGGAGGTGATATATTCCTACGAAACATCAGTTGACACTCATCGGGCTGCATGGTGTTATATCCTAGAAGACTGAACTTTTCATAACTACCGCTGTGAGAACCTCAAATTCCTCGTATTTATTTAACGATGCTGACTCTGGACTCTGTTGTCTAGCGGTTCCTGGCTACATATCCATAGGTCCCGGATTCGATTCCGGCTCTACCAGATTTTTTGAGAAGTAGTGGGTCTGGAACGGGGTTCACTCAGCCTCGTGAGGATAATTGAGGAGCTACATGAATGGAGAAGTAGCGGCTCCGGTCTAAAAAACTGAAATTAACGGCCGTGGGGATTCGTTGCGCTGACCACGCGACAGCCTCTATCCTCTAAAGTTGGCACTAACTTCGCCGACAAACGGCGGTCGCTCGGTCTGTATAGTTCGCGTGCGGACTAAAGCCATGGAATTTGTTTTTGTTGTGTATCAGAACTTGCACAGTCAGTTTAAGAACGGAAGTACATGGAGCTAACTTGTTTCGTCATGACAAATGGTATCATCAGTGTTTGAGACACAACCGTCCTGAACTGTCAAACTTTCCTGACGTCACCATATACAGAGGCCGGGCAGTAGTCAAGATATTCGGGTCAGGTGTTACGTAGGTATCAGCTGGGAAATACCGGGGTCTCTTTATGCTGTGGGTACGAGGGTGCGTCGTCGCTGTTAATAAATTAGACCGTTATGTAAGCATTAAAAAGTTACTGGATTCTATTTTCAACATGTTTCCTGTATTCATGCGCCAGTGGGAAATCCAAACATACGTAAAGAGCACTTCACTTCCGTAAGATTACCCACACAGTGTATGACGTACCCTGGTTCGTAGAGCGGATGGACTTTGGTTAAGAAGGAAGATGGTAGTTAAGTAACGGTGAAAACGTAAGTAAGTAGGTCTAGAGGAAAGTAGTTAGGGCCTAATGGTGAGGAGAAAAGATACAAAGAGATGCGTACAGAAGATATAAATTCGAAGGAAGTAAGAATCCACAGGTGACTGCAGTTTGTAGATTGGAAGCAAGATAAGAGGTCGAAGGACTGAACTGTACATTGTCGGTTGGTGAGTGGGTGGGTGAATATAATACATACATATACGTGATGGTGGTAGTAGTAGCAGTAGTAGTAGTGGTGGTAGTAGTAGTAGTAGTAGTAGTAGTAGTAGTAGTAGTAG